>NC_045641.1:65613523-66213523 GCF_009829145.1 Chiroxiphia lanceolata
TGACCTCAGAGATCCCTCTCAAGTTTTTTAAAGGGTCTGTGTTCATTTCAGCTGTGAAGAACAGCGCTGCCCCGGCTGCCAGGGCCAACTGCAATTGCTCACAGCTGTAACAACTCCAGTGTGCAAGCAGTGTGAAGGCAAACCACTAATTCCAGGCCAGGTCTGCAGACTGAAAGCAGGGCACAGAGGGGACCTTGCAGGAGTCTCATTCCTCTGAAGAAAGTACTAATAACTTAACGAGGCCCAGCAGGAGCCAAAGAAAAGAAAGCACTGAGCACAACTCCTCCTGCTGCTGCTTCTTCCCAAATTATGGATAAACCCCTCAGAATCTCTGCAGACAACAGAGAGTTGTCCTGTCTGGAGCCTGTGACCAGGGTATCCCCAAGGAATCTGCCTGGTCAGCTATGCTGGAACTCAGAAAAAACTTCTGTTTAAGATTGTGGAGGCTAGTAGAAAGAAAAGAAAAATCACCTCTAAGAACATCTCCTTTATCTCATCAGCTTTTTCTCAATCAGCATTCAAACACTGGCATTGCTGCTTCTCAGTGTCCCAGTCCTTCACAGACAGGAGTACTGTGGGAAGCAATGAGTGACAGAATTATTTCTAAGACTGATAATGAAAAAAAACCCTGAGATCAAATGTCCTAATGAACTGAAGAGTGAAGCATACACAGAGGAGCCAAAAAAGAGGATAGTTGGGTGTCCAGCAAGAGCTTCAATTTTCCACTTTTCAAAGCTGAGCACACATACCATGAGAGCTTTAAAAATTCACCCCGCTCCAGATTATCCGGATCTGCCAAAATTCAGACAGCTTCTGGAAGGAAGCAATCATAACATTACCTATTATCGCCTCCTCCTTGTTTCTGAATGTTTATACCACCCAGATTAGCAGATTTATGTTCAAAATGGGATAATTTTTTTTAAGTGCAAAACCACCTTGCTCTTACAGAGCTGTGCCACACAGCATATTGAGGGAACTGGTCGTATATGAAATGGCACAAATCACAAGAAGATCTGAAAAACCACATCAGGCAGGTGTTTCTCTACAGAATGGTAGATATACTTTCCTCCATGGTATCTTGCAGCTATTGCAGATATAGGATTCTTCCAGAGAGCCATTTTACTAAGGCATCAAACCCCTTCAGTTTACCTGAACACCAGGACAGTGAAAACAATCCTCTTAATCAACCAACTCACCCACATCCCACCAACGCAGAGGACTCAACCCTGTCTTCAAGTAGAAAATCATTTTTCCATAACCCAAACTCTATGTTTGCATTGCTTACAGTAAATCAGTTTTAATATTTACCTATTTGACCACTGTCATTACATTATCCCACATGCTCTTATCTACAGTGACAGTCTGCCAGAGCCCTTTTTCATCTATAGCTACTATTCTTACTTCACTTGTGATACAGGAGCATTGAAGAGCTGCTGTAATAGGTTCACATTGTGCCAGACTCAGTAAACAATAAAAGCAGTCTTTGTCCTAAAGATTTTCCAGGTCAAAGTAATCTTCCCAATCCTTTCTTTTGGGTTTAATTTCTGTCATTGATGAATCCCATTTATTTTATTCTTCTCAGATACTCACATTTTTGTCTTCCACTAGAGTTCCACTTCCCAAAGTGTATTTTTGTGAATTGGCCGTACAAAGGCTCTGTGTCCCCTTTCTTCAAACCTCTCAGAAATATATAAAATTAAATTCTCTAAACCATGGGGCTGATTAGGATGAGACTAGAGGTCCCCTAAGCTCAGTAACTGGTAACAGCAATCAAAGCTTGTGCCTCATGAAGAATGGAAACCATTCACCAAATAAATGCTGATTACAACTTCACAGGATAAGTATTTCCAAAACATTAAGCATCTAGTAGCAATCTTCCAAACCTGTGCAGTCATCTTACTGGAGTTCTCCTTTCTTGATACCTAACATGTAACATAATATAATACTTCATCTGAGTTGGAAGGGACCCACAAGGATCACCAAATTTCAACTCCTGTCTTCCCAAGAACAGAAATACCAATTTTTTTTCTTTGAGTTCAACTAATCTTACACATACAAAAGACTGAAGTAGAGTAATAATAGCATGAACCCTCTTAACTCAGTCCAGACTATTCTCTTCCAGTTTGTACACATACTGTCTCCCTAATCAGTCAATGATCCAATCAGATGTTCAACCAAAGCTTTTACCTGCTCTTTAACATACAGTTCTCCAGGTTTCTCCCCTGGCCAGCTTAAATCTGTCTTGCCTCATCATTTTTAAATCTAATTGTCAACAGTTTTAATCTTTCTCCAGACATTATTTTTACTTTTGTACTTCTCAGTGAATGCAAATCAATACTGTACTTACATGCTTTTATGATATTCTCAAGAAGGAATAAGAAAGCTGGAGAAGGAGTTTTTGCCAGGGCATGTAGTGATGGGACAACAGGGAACAGCTTCAAAATGAAAGAGAGTAGGTTTAGATATTGGGAAGAAATTCTTGACTGTGAGGGTGCTGAGGCCCTGGCACAGGTTGCCCAGAGAAGCTGTGGATGGCCCATCCCTGGAAGTGTTCAAGGCCAGGTTGGATGGAGCTTTGAGCAACCTCTAGTGGAAGGTGTCTGGGCCCATGGCACGGGGGTTGGAAAGAGGTGATCTTCAAGGTCCTTTTCAACCCAAACCACTCCATGATTTCATGATTCAGTCTATAATTCTATAAACCTCTGAAATAATACAAGACTCTTATTAGTCCTTCAGTCCAGCAAAAACTAATTTGCTACAAAACTAGATCAAGGGACTGCGTCCTGGATTTTCTCATTGTTCTGCAAGTCATTATCTGGTAAGGTATGTGAAGCCATCAGTTAGTTCGTAACTACCAGCAGAGCAAAATACCAGGACTATCTGTCTCATGATGGAGAAATCTCAGCCTTACTTTATTAGAATTCTTGGAATTAAACATGTACAACAATTATGATGTACAAAAGAAAAAGAAGCCATCCCCCACACAGCACATGGGGTCACAGCTCCTCTATTTCAAGTGGTTCTGTTCCAGGGAATCTTCTTTATCCAGAAGACCTTTGATGACTAAGTCTTTAAGACTGAAAAATTCAAACTAATTAAAAGAAACAAGCATAGGTACTGAAATATCTTGGGGCAGAATGCAGAAGGGATCTGATAAAATGAAGGGTTATCTTCTCATCTCTTGTTTTTTAGTTACTTGCACTATTATGCAATTATCCACCTGTATGACTAATTAATCCATCAGGAAAGGAGGAGAAAACTTTGTAGACCAGCCATGGGCTTCAGATTGTTAAGACATACTTATTATGCATGAGCAAGCTTTCCAAGTGGCTCAGAGATCCTGAATTAGAAGGCTGTTTAGATGAGTTTTCTCTCTAGAGCATTGAGGATAAGAACAGCAAAGCTGACACCTCACATCTTTCAGATACATAAGCCACAACAAGGATGAAATGTTGGGAATGTGGCTGAAGTCCTCATTCAAAATTTGAAATAGCAAACATAAACACTTGCAATAAAGTGTGTCTCCAGTCCCTTCGCTTCTTTGAAAACATTAGAAATGAAAGACAGACCTCTGAACTTGAAAAGAACCTCCATCAACAGGTCCAAACACTGATGATGGCTAACTTCCTCCTGTGAAAAGAATAATAAAAGGGGGGGGGGGAAGGAAAAAAAGGAGAGGAAACAGCCAAATGTTTGCAAGGACACTAAGCTGTGTAGATTTATCTGACCTTTACGAAAGCAAAGAATAGATCTGATAGAATTTCATTATGAAATCTTCCTCAGATCTCAAGAACAGTAGAATGGAAAAATAGTTCAGAATTATCCTAGCGTTGTCAACAAAGCAAACTAATACTTGTGGGAAGCCTCATCCAAAGCAGAGGGTTGCCTTTTGTTGTTTTGCCACATTAAATCTGTGAATCTTAGTGGCTGGTGATGTGCTTAGCATCACACTAAAATATGCTCCTTGTCACAAGTTTTCTGTTGCTCCGGTTTGGTTTTCTAAGGAATCGTGACACAGAAGCCTGCAGAACTTGCCCGAGAGCATGTTATGATGTAGAAAGCATCACATGCACCATTGATGAAGACAACCTCAGACAGATGTCCTCAACTGTTATGTGGATCACTCAGAGGATTTCAGAATGCTAAAATCAGAATGGCATCCATAAAAAGTCATTGCACATGTTGGAGTGCCAGCTATGTTTAGTGTAACCTAGAGACACATGAGGCAGGGAGGTGACTTGATTGGAGCTGTAGCTCATTTAGCAATCATTCCTGAGTCACACAGGTAGATTTTCTAACAAAAACATTATCAGCTAATCCATCACCAAAATTTAAAAAAAATGCAGGACGAACACTTTCATACAAAATCCTCCAAGGTGTCTTTAGCCCACAGCATGCATTAAGGGTGGATCTTCTACTCGATTCCCTCAAGCACTGCAGTCAGGCACAGGAGCAAAAAAACATGTTAAAAAAAGCTTTTGCAGGAGCTTGATGTCTTCTCTCTGCTTTTTTTGGACATTGTCAGGGTCTATACAGGTGTATGCCAGATGGGCATGGTTACACTGCTTGTGTTGACAAGCGCAATATTTCCAAGAGTTTTCATGTTTTTCTTGGACAACCTTCTAGAGAATGCCTAAGATTTCTGCCATGTACTTCATTAAATTCTGGAAAATTTTAAGCTTGTGTGTAGAAGCCAGGAGAAGATGAGAATATTGCAGCTGGGACTGGATGTTGTTCTGCTGGAGTTTGAGGTTTTTCTCCATTTTGTCAGATAGCTGGGGTTGGAGAAACAGAGTTGCATGAGAAGATTTAATGCACTCTTTGAAAGTGCAGTGTTTCTTTGGAAACACTGGGCAATGCTGGCATTGTGGGATAACGGTTCACAGTGTAGCTGAGGGGTGAGAGGAGATGTCAGCTCAGCCAGTAACACAAACTGCATGAGGGAGGGAATACACAATAACTGGGACAAGTTCCTGTGGAATTCTTGCTGCAACCCCTAGGCTTTTTTGGAAGTTGAGCTGCAGGGAGGGAAGATTCTGACAAAAGGAAAGCCAAAAGGTGCATCCACAAGCGGGAGAAGAGCAATTATTTTTGTGATGTGTTGGGACCACCAGCCCGAAGTCAATTCTCCACTATTCAAAAGCCCTTTTGTCCAGTTCTGCACTGCCTTTCTGGTTTATTTCTAGGCATCTCCAGACACACAAATGAAGTGCAAGGTATTAATTCAGCATCCTTCTTGTGTTTTGTCCAATTCTTATCCTTCTTGGTCTAGGTTTAGTAACATCCTATCAAGCCTTCGCAGCTGGCTCAGTTTCCCAGGCATCTAGTTCTTGTTTGAGAGTCCTTTGTCTATCATATTCTATATTACAGTGACAGTTTCCCTTTCACCAACCTATCTGCAGTTTCTACACACATTTATTTCTTAAAAGAGGACATAATTGAAAAAAAAAAAAAGAAAAAAAAAATCATGTCCTGTCCCTTGGGGAGGGAGGAAGAAGAGTAAAGAGAGGAGAGGACAGACCCAGTCATTTATCCTTTTTTAAGTTTCTTCAGAAATTTTAACTTGGATATGCCACCACAAATCCAGTCATGAACTAATAGATATTGTTTCAGCTCTAAGGCAACTAGTTTAATTCAAACCACTCTAGTTATATAAAAACAGATGTAGAAGCAGACAATTAGATTTAAAATAAAACCCCAGAGCACTGGTACCAGCATTAAGGTTGATTTACTACAGAGGAAAGCACCATAGGAAGGAAGGCACCATATGTGCTGTCTTGGTCATTAAGACAGGGAGCCTAGACAAGAGCTTATTCCTTTTAGCAAGAAACAAACCTCCACTTGCAATGAATCTTCTCTTTCCATACCTGGCAGAAACAACCCATGTCTATAACACGCAATTCTTTATCCCCCAAAATGGCATTGTCACAGATGTAAGATGAGCCTCATTTGCTTGCACTTATCAGTCACAACTGAAAAGAATTGAGGTCTCACTGGCAGAAGTGAGGCTCAACAACCTGCAAAAGGCAATTATTCTAAAAAGTTCCTTCAGAACCTGCCAAATTTTCTAGCAAAATTTCATCCTTGTCTCTCAGACAAGGCACTGAGAGTGCTCTCAGATGAGCAGCATTGTGTGCTATACATGAAACAGATGGTTTATTTAAACCATAGAGAGAAAGCTTCTACTTACACATCTAATCTTCAGTTCCTAGGATATCAGAGATGCATGGAACAGAATCTTATTCTCATAAAAGCTTTGGGTATATTTTTTAAAGCACATGCCAAGAATCACGGTAAATTTAGGTAACTGCGTTCACCAGCTTTAAAATTCAGTGCATTAGATATCACCATCCATGAAGAAGTGTTCACCAAGCCAGTCCATACTGAGCCTTTCTTTTAGTGTCCTGGAGAGTATTTCTCCCACTTTCTGAATAGTAACTCTGGATGGATTCTAGGTTCCTTGGTGCCTTTTGCATAATTTGGCAATTACTAAATCACTTAAGCCTTCAAGTAGACTTTCTTTCTCAACACAGCATCTGAAGTTTTCCAACCACTTCTCATAAAAGCTTCTTCCAAGCTAAGGGGCTGTTGACAGTCCCTGAACCCCTGCATTTCTTAGAAATTTATTGTAGCAAGTCACAGTTTTTAGATCTCCTTCTGCACTTGTAGAAGACCTACAACTTTCAAATGCATTTATTAAAACTGAACACTGAAGACTCAGTGATTCACTTTAAACTGCAGATTTCCCAAAAACAAATCTTAAGCTGCCAAATGCAATGCTGCCTTAGCCAGCTTCTAACGTTTTCATGAGGATATGACTGCCAAGATATGTAAATTGAGTCATTTTATTCTGTCTCTGTCTTCTAGAGTTCAGTTTCTGATTTCTCATTAAATTTATTTGCAGGGCTCTTCTCTGGAAAAAAAAAAAAAAAAGGATGACCAACTCCCTCTTTTTTTAGATAGTTTTCTTGTGTTTACTTGTTCCTGACTGAACTGTCACATCAAAGAGATAGACAAACTACATGCAATTATTCTAGTATCTTGTTATCAAGGCACGTAATTACTCAGTGTGTATATCTGTGAGCTTCCTCATAATGAAGTCAATAACAATGCTATTTACTGCAGGTGAGAGAATGCATTCAAGTTTGATGCTAACATCTACAATGGATCAATTGTTCAAGCTGATAATTAAGAATAACATCAGGCCTTTGTGCTATTTTTCTTGGCACATCACAGTTTACAACATTCCTCTGTGGTTTACGGTAGAAGTTTCTAAAGAAAACCTGCGAGTGTATGCCTGGCTTTCCTCTCCCTTCTGTTTGATGGCACCTTTGATGCTTGTACAAAAGAAATTTATGCAATTCATGGTCTTCCAGGCTGAGACTAATTTTGCCTTCAAACTTGAGTCTTCTCAGGAAAGTTGCATAAGATCACACAAGTATTTGCCACAGTTCTTCCTCATCACTTGCTTCTTTTAAATCAGTAATTTTATCACTTATTTTGCATTCATATGCTTCTGTCCTTTACAGTTACCTGTTCTTCAGCTACAGCTTTTTCCTCATTTTTAAGCTCTACTTCTCTTGTCATGATGTTAGACTCTACCACTTCTTTTGCCAGTGTCCTGGAGAAACAGCACTCAGGCAGCACCACTTGAATGTGCTGCTTCTCGCTCCTTGTCACTCCTTCTCTGCATCTAAACCTTTTCTTGCCTACCCTTGACAAACATTCCAACCCGTGCAGTCTTTGCAGGGAGGATTTTTCTGGAGGTATGACAACATCTTCCTGTTGCTGCCTTCAGCAGCAGTTTCAGCTTCAATGTTGGTTTGTTCATGTGCTCCCCTCCTTTCACAGTTAATTATTGTAACAGCACAAACTCACAACAACCTTACTGGAACAGCAAGTGACTTTGCCTCACAGCAACAGCTTGTAAGAACCAACTTAAGGGTAGTTTGACAGTTCTGCTCTTTATGCTCTCAGGAAGGGCAGGCACCTATAAGGCTTGGACAGCTCAGACATGCAAGGTACCTGCACTCCAAGTCATTTCCTTGGAATCCATCGGACTAACCCAAAGAAAACTCAAACCCCATCATTCCTTTTGTAGGTTCCACCTTCTCTCCAAGAGGAGAGCATTTTTTTTCCCCTCTTCCCTCTCTGATCCACACTAAGATCCGTGCCCCATCAAGGTTTTCTCTTTTCTGTTGAGAAAAGAGATTTTTTCCTAAACTATTTTTATTAAAGTTGGCTGGATAGAACTACCCAGACTTCCACAAGTCATTTGGAAAGCTAAACACTGTATTGATATAAAATACAGACTGAACCTGAATAGTACTTACTTGTAAAATTTTAAGATATCGGCAAATAACATGTTTGCATTGTTTTATTGTCAAACTAAGTAAGCTATCAGTATTTTTATCTTTACAGCATATTAATCTCATCCCTTGGAAGTCTTGGGAAAAATTAACACATCTGGTGTTTTTCTTGTTGTCTCAGACAGAATATTTGACTCAAGACAACAGAGAACTTTTCAAAATTCTGCATCTTCAAGTAGCTTGTACAACATTCAGGTATGACCTCCTGCCTTCTCCAAAAGCTCTTTTAAAAAGCACGTGACATTTTCAGAGCACAGAAGTGACAGGGGAAGCTGAGCCCTGTTTTCAGAAATGTTTGGAGCATTCAGGGGCTGCTGGAAGAGAGCAGTGCTTATTCACCTAAACAGCTTAGGCACATTTACAATGTTCATGTGCTAAATACTCATGTCAGACAAGGGGTTTTATCTGTGTCAAATTGTAATTGTTCATGGCTTTATGAATGTCACTGTAATTATTACTTTCACTCTACATTTTAACCTCCATGCTGAATTGATACACACAGTTTCTGCTGAAATCTGATTGATGTTTTACAATATCTGTCCATTCTGACTCCCTGGTTGTGCCCTTCACATGCTTGGAAGAAAGATAAAACAGATGAGAACCACTCAAGACAATACTTAGAAAGTTTCCTTCACTGGATCTACAGGCAATTAAAGTACTGCTGTTGATCTGAATAATTTTCTACTGAGAAATTGGGTAAGGCTGGGTCAGGGAGTGGCAAGACATTGGCAGAGGTGAGACAAAGCTTATTTTCAAGAAATGACTGCTTTTCAGAGCACCAGCCCAGACCACCAGCAGAGCCCATAAGACAGGCCAGCTGCCAGGCACAGGGATGCTGAACCAAGCCTCTGGGCTCAGGAGGGACAAGGTCAGGCAGAGGCAGAGCACTCAGGCCCACTTCTTGTTTACCAAAGGACTGTTGGGATCTCTAAAGCTTTCCAGGCTACAGTTAAAAAATACTTTTTGCTAATCCTACTGTCTTGCTCTCCAGCCACATCATTCCTAAGGATTCATCTGGTCAACTCCCACAGTCAAGGTATTTTTCCATGGTGAAAAGATAGGAAGGGTATCACAGTTACTTCAGAACCTGTAGTTTTCAAGCTCTGGAGTCCACAGCCCAAGAAAAGGACCAGACACTTGGTCAGCACCCAGGAGCAGGGCAGCATGTTGCGGGGGGGGGGAGAAGAGGGAGGTATTGCATAGGTTCATCTTCAGCAGATTCATAGAGGGATTAAACAGCTTCTGTAAACAGGGCCAGGTTAAAATACTTCCCAAAGTCTAACTGAGAGAGACCTCTTTGCTCTTATGAGGCCCAGGAGACAGAAATCAAAGATTACGTGATGTGTCAAACTCAGAACTTGCCAGAGTCTTTGTGACTTAGCCTGGACTGTCAAAGTTGACAAATGTTCTGTTCCTTGTTCTAATTTTGTGATTACACCTTTGATCCTGTGCTGCCTGGGTTTTTGTGGTTTTCTTGCTCTTGCTTATACGTGATCATTCTATTACAGCTCATTGGTGAGGGAGGTTTTTCCAGGTACTACTACACTAATTCTCAGTGCAGTTTGTCATCCCCATTGCTGAGTGGCATAAGGTCCCTCAAAGACATTCTACTTTACATCTCTTTACATAGACACACTTGGGCAGCTTTGCATTATCGCTGCTCCTGCCTCACATTTTGATTTAGAATCTTAGGGTGAATATTTACACTGATTTAGAAAAAGCAGAAATAAGTATTTATTTAATTTTTTTTTACCCAGAAGTGCACAGCCTCATCTATCACTGTGACACTGGCTTCTGCCTATTACCCATTCTGCATTCCCATTTTACCATCTGCCCAATGCTAAAGCTGGACTTGCTATGTCTAATCTGTGCATCATCACCACTCTCTCAGCTGAAAAATATAAAAGATTCACTTGAATTCACTCAATTAGGAGCTGCACCATTGAGGGAGCTGTACCAAAAATAACTTGATTTATGAGCTGGCAGTTTAAGTAGCCCCTTAGCAGCACTTAACAACTCCTGCTGATGTAAGATGTCTCTGTTGATTTAGGGCCATCCAGGTTTGAAGTGAGTCAGGTAGCTCCAGCTCACATGCATCAGAGCTGGCAGGTCACGTTTGGAGGAATAAATTTGAGACATAGTTTTATGGGGAAAATCCAGTTCAGAGATCTAGCAAAAATTTACTGTGAAATCACTGTCTGGAAAAAACCAAACAACCCACATCCACAGTTCTATTAGCATTTTTACCTTAAATGCCAAGCAAGTATTAGAAAGCAAATATCCTTGCTCTGTACACATTTTACTTACTTTTTCCTGTTGATATATTCAATTATGGGACAGATGGAATGTATTGTCTCTACTTCGCTGTTTTAAACACAGCTTAGTCAGCTGGTCGTTGTTTTAAGGACAACCCAATGCAGTGGATGAAAGAAAGTCAGGAACAGTTTCAGATGATGCATATTCAATATGATCCTTTTTTATCATGGAAAACAAAAGGGACACATGAAAGTTGCCAGGTACTGACTCAAAGAGCACAGGAGCAAACCCCACTTTCACTCTGGTGTTCCCTTGACCATAAATCTGTCAGGGTAATACTTACCAAAGCACACCAGGAAAAGTCAAGCACTGTAACCTCATGTTCCCACACCTTTGTTTTCTGCACATCCTCCCCAATGCACATCACTATTTTCCATTTTGAACTCAGTCTCTGATTGGTGCAGGTACAGATCAGAGCCTGAAATCAAAGCCTCACCACCCGTGGTCTGGGAGCAGAGGCAGAAGCAGGGTCCCTGGAGAAGTGGGGTTACTAACATGGGAAGGGAATGGGCAACAATGGAAAGACTTCTTTTCATACCTGCAGAGGCTCAAGGCTGGGGGAGAAACCTTCTGCCAGTGCCATCCCTCTGAGCAGAGGTGGGAAGAAGCCAGCAACAGAAAGTACATTGTAACCGTTTACTCAGGAAAAAGCCGAGATTCCAACAGCTCCAGCACAAACCTGGAGGGACATAAGCCACTCTGAATGAATTCTGAGAAGTCTAAAAAAAAAAAACAAACAACCAAACAAATCTGTAATGAAACATTTACAGGCAAGATATATCCCATACAATGTCTGAAAATAGAAAGGCTTACATAAATTTTTGGGATGGGGACTATTATCCTTGTAAAAGCAGGAACAATATCACCCCTATGCCCAATGGGCAATAAAACACATTATGGAGCAAGGCACCAAAAGGCTAGAGTGACTTGGCTGATCAGGGGATAAAAGAGATGAATGAAAAGGTCACTAGGTATGAATAGAAACATCTGAGCACTCTGAGGACTTTATAATTTGTTAACCAAACAGAGATTCTGGAAGAATGGATCCTAGAGAAAACAGGAGTAGAGAAGAGTAGGAGAAAGAAAATGGGATACAGTGACTGAGTAATCTCCTTGCAAATAAAAGACTCTGGAGGCAGGGGAAGGGGGGGAGTTGTATAGCTTTAAACTCACATAGTGGTAAGCATCAGCCTTGTGCTTCTTGCAGCTACTCCAAAAACAAACACATCTGAGCGGGGACGGGCCCACGTGACTGGGACAGGCACGTGTGGTGTGCTGAAGGAGATGTCATGTAGATCACAAATAATTCATCTGATGTGGCATTTGCTCGGGTAACCATGCAATTTTCTGTGAACAGCAAACCAAGGAACCGTGCAAAATCTCTAGTTCATTGCTCTCTTCTTCCCTGAGGTTGAATCAACTTTCCTATTTTTTTTTAATGCAGTATTTAGCTGTTTGATCCATTCATATTTCTCCCTCTCTTTATTCAGCTAGTCTCCCATTTATGAATTTTTACTGTATATGAATGCTCACTGCAATTCATTCATACATTCTGCATTCACAGGGATGCAGAAAAAAACAGACACGTTTATGGACAACACAGAGACAAACACAGCCTTAAGTCTCTTCAAGGAATGCAGTCTTATAGAAAAACTTCCTGGGGGCTGCCATCCCATAAATCATCAAGGAATGCATCACAGACAGAGTCCACTGTTCCAGTCTAACCAGTTGTCCAGTCTCAGTCCCTGCTTTTGAGCATTCATGTTCCCTGGCTGATCCCTTGTGTCTCACATGTTGCCCGTGCTGTGTCACATGTGCTCTGCCCATCGCTCTCTTTGGGACCCCCCGTGCTAGACACAGGTTTTCAGCTGTGCTTCAGGGCACAGATGGGTTGGAGATTATGATGGGTGGCAGTTTTTTGGGTTTTGTTCCTGTGAACATTCTGTTATTCAGTGAGTGACTCAAATTAAGACAAAAAAAATTTAAGGATTCATAACAGCGTGGTGATACCTTTCCATCCCTTTTCACATCACAGCATACTCTTATGGTTTCAAGTGCAAAAAACAAAGTCAGATTAACACCACAGCTGGATTTATGAAGTTTTCCTGACTTGAATGTCACTTTGTTTTTTATTTAAATATATACATACAGAGACCTATGTAGCTTTTAAAGGATATTATCTATGACCACACACATACAGAGATGCTTGAATTTAATGTTTTTTAAAAGCTCGCTTACCAGGTGGTCTGATTTTCTCTCTCTCAAGAAACAAGGCACACGTGCGTAAAAAAATTCTCTCACATTATTTATAGTGAGGTTGGCTGTTGTGGTTTCTTTTTTTTTTTCTTAATTTAAGTAATTAGGTAAAGGTGTGCACACGTCAAAGATTTTCAAGGTGAGTATCCTATAGGAAAACATTGCATCTGGAAAGCAGCAGGAAACAGACCGGACCAGACATCTGTTTGTTTTGCTCCTTTTTTTTTTTTTTTTCCAGTGCAGCAGTTATGCATTTGGCTAAATTACTCACAAAACAACAGTTCTGCATCTTTACAGTAATTCACTGAATTCTAAGTCATTATCAGGGAAAGTTTGAATGTAATGGTATTCATGAAACCAGAGATCCACTGTTTTGAGCCTTACCTGTGCATCAGGCACCACACAGTCTCATCATGCTCAAGATTTAGGAGTTCCTGCGAGAAAAGCAGCTCCACACATTGAGTCACACAAAACAGGAGCTCATTTCTTTGCCAGCACGTTGGGTGATGGATTTAGTCTTGCACAAGGGAGCTAAACCCAAAGGAAGCCCATCCCACCCTAGAGCTGCAGTGTGCTGCACCTTCCCTGCCACGCCCAAATCTCAACACATCAGGTTCCAGGAGCTGAGGATACATTGCCATGAGACCACAAAAACAGTAAGGTGCCATTGCTTTAGTGAAAGAACAGGATAAAAATGCACAAGGACCACAAAGTTGATAAGGGGACTGGAGCACCTCCCCTGTGAAGACAGTCAGAGAGAGCTGGGGCTGTTCAGCCTGGAGAAGAGAAGGTTGTGTGGACACCCCACAGCAACCTTCCAGGATCTGAAGGGGCCTACAAGGAAGCCAGAGAGGGACTCTTCATCAGGAGTTGAACACGGGGCAATGGGTTCAAACTGAAAGAGGAGAAATTTAGGTTAGATATACGAAATAAATTCTTCCCTGTGAGGGTGGTGAGGCCCTGGCACAGGTTGGCAGAGAAGCTGTGGGTGCCCCATCCCTGGCAGTGTTCAAGGCCAGGTTGGATGAGGCTTGGAACAACCTGGTCTAGTGAAAGGTGTTCTGGCCTATGGTAAGTGGTTGGAACTGGATGATCTTTAAGGTCTCTTCCAACCCAAACTAGTCCATGATTCTAAGTGATCAGGAGCATTATTGTGAAGCACTTTAAAACAATGGCCAGTGATGTCCACTGAACAATTCTGAACAAAGCTGTATGTAAAACCTTACACAAGACCTAAATAACCACACAATCTGAATTCTGGTCAGCATTTCATACACAGCAAAACTTGCTGAAATTTCACTTGCAGTGATGTAACTCCACAGACTTCTACTCATTCTAGGCCCCCTGTATTACCCAAATAGCACTGGAAAACGTTTTCCCTGCCTTGCTGCAATGTCAAGCACTGATGGTGATTATACCAGGGCATGCATTATGTGTGAAATCCCTACTGAAATCAAGTGGATCAGAACTAGGCAAAGTCAGATCTCTCACAAAGCACATCTCTTTTTATCCACAAGGGCAAAGCCATTATTTGCAGAGGGAAGACAAAATTTCGTTTGAAAACGTGAATGGTTTGTGTGCCAACAAGAAATCAGAATTTTCCAGCCACAATGATGCAATAAAAAGCAAACTTATGCCTTCTAGCACAAGGATAGATCCTCAAGTGTAAATAGGCCTCTGCAGTTACAAAAACTTCCTGTCTCTAGAACTTGATTTTGTTTGCTCTCATTTCCTAGCTACTGACTGGATGCCTTGACAACACAACAAACCTTTATTTCATTCTGTAAGTTTAGCATGTCATATAACAATAACCAGATCACTCCCCCTAACACACACAGAAAAGCTCAGAAAAATAAAATTGCTTGGAAGAAAAGTCCTATTTGTGCTTCTGTTGTTTGGCACCAATTATGCATCATGTGACTTACTCTCAAAAGCCTTTAAGGTCATAAACCAGAATATTCATCAGTATCTGTGAAATTATTCCACAGGTATCAATTAGTTGTCTTGAGATACAAGCCTAACTAGTGATTTCTTCCCTCAGCAAAGCCCAGAAACTTTTTGTCATGAAATGTAACCTACACTTATAATGGAATGAAAGACAGGAAAACAAGACAGACAACATGAAATTAGGCCATCAAATTCAGTAGGGACAGAAGAGGAGTAGCATGGTATGCAAGAAGTTGAGCTACTCTAATCAGGTGATGATGCTGAAATTAGGGAGCTTCAGCTGTATGCCTTTGCTGTGAAACAAGAATTTTGGCTGGATAAGCCACTTTCACAGGTTTTGCCCAAACCATCCCCACCGTGACGTGCTTTTTTTCTTTTCTTTTTTAAATTCTAAGTTTTCCCTGGCTGTGCTTGGAAGGGGCACCCTGCTGGTCCTGTACTTACTGGTGGTCTGCCCACAGCTTCTCTTTCACTGGACTCAACAGTGGGCTTCAAAAATGCCACCCAGATCTGCCTGAAGATGAGGTTCTTCCTGCTTTTAAAAACCTGCAGAATTAAATTTGACTGAAAACCTCAAGATTCTTATTAGGTGGAGAGTAACAGCTACTACAACTGTTTTAAACATGGAACCCAGTAGAAAGATAGACCTTTTCCATACACAGTCAAATAAGCTACAGCTTTGAAAAAAAAAAATTACCTCCTTTCTGGGACCTTTAAAAAAAAATAGAGCTAAATTCAATTTAACTACAGTTATTTCTGTTACTGCAAGGTAGCCCTCTCCCATACAAATTGAAGGTCACAATTTATTTCTTATTTAAGCATTTGAGAAAACAGACCTTGCAAACTGTTCTTTTCCACTGCACATAGATGTGTGCACAACAAAAGGGATGAAACACCTAAGGCTCCACTTCAATAGATTTATGCCAGCAGATCCCAGCTTCTGTTGGGAATTCTCTCTAGAAGCAGTTGAGACATATGAGTAGGGAAATGCATGAACATAAAAGCTCCAGCTGGGCAAAGTTTATTAAAGGACTGGGATCCTAAGCTGACCACAGATTGTTGCTGTACCCATTAATATTCTGCTTGCAATGTGTAGTATCAAACTATTCACAGATGTTTTAGTAATTGGCTTATAAGCCTATATAACAAAATATGTTTCTATAAACATCTAGAAGATACTAGACAACCACCTTTAACTGTTTTATAAATGAAAGCTTAGCAACAACTCTGACCTTTAATTTTTACCTACTAATAATAAACTACTAAAACTATGATAAATGCAGAAGCCTTTACAGTAGGTAAATGCTACAGAACCCATGATTTCGTATAAAACCCAAAGACAGATCTTCAGGGTTTGAGTTTCTATTTCCCAAATGCTAAGAATGTATTCTTTTCCATGTTGTCTGAAACAAGCAGATTTTTCCTGCCTTCAAACCAGACGGTTTGGGGTCTCAGAGGGGAAGAGATGGATTAGATGTTGACTGAAACACTCAAAGGCCTTCAGGAAGAAATACAAATGCCAGGTGCTGACCTAAGGTTCCAGAGGTCTGTAAGCAGTATACAATAAAATTGAAGTATTTCAAATAGTCTCCTACTCTGACAGATGTTGCAATGATGTTGTTTCATTTTTCTGTTTTCAACACTCACATACTTGTCCTTTGGACATTCCTCATATTAAGCTCATGCTTCTATCTGTTGTTTGCAACAAGTCTCTAAGGCAACCATGGGGTTGGGCAAATAGTTTCACTTTGTACAAGATAATAGGTAATTCAAAACATCCATTTTTTCAAAGCAAACTTAAGGCATCTCCACATCAAACACTGCAGTTGATTAAGAGTCCAAGAAAAACCAATCAATGTGTCCAGTTAGACAATAACAACTCAATCCCAAAGTGCTGTAGCTCCCATTAACTTACAGGGTCAGGGCTGAAATGGAGGGGCGTGTAAAACACAGCCTGCTGCCAAATATCCACCCGCTGGAACCACAGGGGGAGGAAAGGGCTGATTAACTGTGGGGTTTATTGCCAGAGAATACACATATCATGTAGTTTCACCCAAAGTGAAATCCCCTTCAGTCCAAAGAGTATTTCTGGCACCTACATACGCAGCAGGTGCATCTCACTGAGACTCCAAGAGGGTCTGATCCAGAGCTGGAGCCAGTGGAGAGACCACTCAAATACAGCACATGATAATAACTATCATCCCCACTGGTCTCAAGTGAAGCTCTATTTTCCCCTCATCAGAAAGCAAGGGTTTGATCCTGCTAAGACATGGGCACTTGTGAAGTGCCCAAGAGACATGGACGAGACATGACAGGACATGCCAAGCCCTGAGCCTGACAGGATGGGGCTATTTCACCAACATGCAAAACAGATCTGTCTGCTGCCCTTTTGATGCAAGGAAACAGAGTTAATGACACTGATAAAACTAATCTTTGTGCACCCTTGTTTGTCATGAGAAGATGCAGCTCCTCTCCAATATTTCCAGTTGCTCTACAATTGCCAAAAGATCAGAGCAGAATTAGACTACAGGTCTAAGGACATTAACAAATCAACCCTTTTAGGGTTTTTGCATTTGGGGTGCTGCAGATAGATCTGAAATAAGCAACACTGACCTGGGCCAGGCTCAGGTGGCTGAAAGCAAGAGTGTTCTATCAGGGTTGAGCTGTGGCCAGCGCCCATCTCCTCACACAGCCCCTTGAGGAGAGCAAAGGGGAGCTCATCACACCACACCGCCCAGGGCATCTACCAGGAGATTCCAGGGCTGTGGCAGAACCAGCCACAGGGTTTAGATCCATAGCCCTAACAAAGCTTCCTACTTACTACCTCCACGGTTGCCCAAACTTCGGTGAACACGTTGCTTCATGCCATGGCTTGTGCACTGCGTAGCCATAATGTCTCCAGCCAACACTGCTGCTCTGAACTCCTGCACAGAAGGCTAGGTAAAGAAAAGGTATTGTTTTATTTTCGAAAAAGTTTAAACTGATTGACATGTTTTGCTTGGACAAAGGGGATGTTTGCTCTGCCTCACACACCATAGGCCTAGGTATTCACCCCAAGTGCTGCAGGCAGTTTTACTCTCGTAATACACGCTCCCATCGGTGCCTGGAGTACAATCACACAACATGTTGCTGTCCTGGAACAGAACAGCCTGAAACAGTGCCCCTTCAAAGCTTTGCACATGCTCTTGGACAGCTCAGGACTTGATCCTGTAAGCACCTCACTCGCCAAACAAGACCCCCATTGAAACTGGCTTACATCCTAGACTAAGAAGGATTGGGGCCTTGACATTTTCTTCCATTTCATGGTTTCCCTGCCTTCTGTGTACTCAGGTGTTACCAATTTCTAACTCAGCTGGTGACTGTGCGTAATGCTAAGACAGTGATCCCAGAAATATCTGAGAAATAGGATAACAGCAGCTTTGCAAGCCAGTTGCAACAACCTCAGTAAATCCTATGGACCCCACAAAAGATACTATTGTCTCTGAACTCCAGTACTCTGAAATCAAAATACGCATGATGCCCAAAGCGTTTGCAGAGTAAAGAAAGGTCACTTAGCTGAACACTGAGGAACCAGTCAGCATAGATCTCACCACTGATGTTTGTCACTCTCACAGGGGAAGCCCAAAATGTTGAAAATTCTTGTCCATCGTGTGGCAAACTCTGTCTCCTCCCATGAAAGAGGCATCAAGGGTGCAAAATGACTCTTCTAGAAGTCCTTTAATTGAACTTCACAGTGCCTGGAAGTCCAAGAACAGAGGCAGGTTTTGGGTTCCACAGCAAAAACTTCTCCAACTGTCACCATTTACAACAAGGTAACTTGTTCCTCCTTCAGTGAGACATCAACAGAGATCCCACAGGTCCCCTCAGCATGAGGGGAACCTTGCACAGTTAAATGCAGATGCAGATGCAATAATCTAGATGTATTATCTGATGCAGCAGTTCAGGTTGCTTAATTCCACAGAGCAGCTCAACACACCAGTCTACACATCTGATATCAGTCCTTCCCAGAAGTGCACCAAGAACACCATCCAAGCCTGATGGAGTGAGTGTCACAAGTCATCAAGAACATGAAGCTTCCAAACTATTTGGACAGTAGTCATAGTTTCAGTGGCTGCATACCAGAACTTGCTGAGGAACTGCACTTCAGCTGCATTAGACAAAAGACCAAAGTATTTTCACAGAAGTACTCAAGAGTGAACAAGCTTTCCAGTTGGTACCCCATAATGTTCTGAAAGACATTTTGGTCACAAAAGCCAACTCCATTTTAGACATCAGCAGTGTTGAGGTGCCATATTCCATGGCATCATTTAGAGCCACAAATACCACCAGGTTGTCCTTCTGCTCATCGATTAACAAGACTGTTTGGAAAAGAATAATTAGACTAAGTCCAAGTTCTACTACTTGGACTTAGTTCTACAAATCTTAGAACTTGGACAAGTTCTACAAATCCTGAAGTCTGAAAAGCAGGTGGATTAGTAAGCTTAGAAAAGACCAGACTGTTACAGTCACAGCTGATAGTACCATAGTACCGCTTTAGATAATGGGAGTAACGGGAATAAACCATTGGTAATGATTTTTTTTTTTTTGGTTCCCATTTTGAGAAAAGAAAAATTGTGCAATTCCCTCACACCACAGAACATGTATTAGCTCATTGCAGATTCCTGAGGACATTTCTAAACCGTGGTTTCAGTAAGGTGGTTCCTATTGCCCAGGTCTGTGCAAATTCTTACGGACTTTTTCGAGAGTCAAGGTCCAAGTATGCATTATTTCCTCCCCACATAAAGGTTTCTTTTGGGAGGATATCTGGTGAATGAACAAAGAAGAAGCTACAAGAGGTGAGAGAAGTGTCTTCTCAGCTTAGACACCACTTAAGACACGAACAGGTGAGAACACAAATTCAGCTTATCTGGTTTCGTAGTGCAATATGCTGCTAACTACCTGCATCTGTGCAGATGGACATCTCTATGTGGTAATAATTTTGCTCTCTGATAAGTGTCAGCTGTGTCCTTGTAAAAGTATATGCATTTCCTGCAAGCTCAGAGTTAAAAAACAGTCCTGAGGATACGTGACAAAGTTGTCCCTGTACATGTATCTTCAGTCAGACATACATGTATAAATTTAAGCATATATGTGCTTGCATGTATATAATCTCCTCCTGTGGAACCTCTCTCTGAAATGAAGTAAAATAGCCAGTTTTAGGGATAACATCTTTAAAAAGCAGAAAGAATGGAATCAGACTCCTACAAAGCATGGAAAAAGAAGGCAGTTGGGTATAGTCAAATTTCTTCTTGTGTGAAGGAGAACAGGTAATGCTTCCAAATCAGATCTGGCATGGGCTTCTCAAACATTCCACATTAAACATACTGCCTTTGGAAAGAGACTACTATACAGGGAGCAGAGAGAAGAGAAAGAGAGGATGAGTGGCCACTCCTCACCAGAGAAGTGAGAGGTAAAACACATTCTGTGTCCTCCTGAGGACCAACACTCCACAGCAGAGGCAATGCTTTCAGTACTGCCCTCAAGTTACTCACGAGGGAAGCATCTCATTCATCAGACTAGTAAGAGTTCTGTCCCTAGAAGAGTCCTCCTCCATCTTCAACTCTCTTTCTTCCTTTATGACCCTTCCCTTACAGCTCTAGACGTTATCGGGGGAGTATTTTAGGTGACAAAACTCATGTGTCTCATGAAATTCCAGACACCATAGCATGACCCACCTGGTTTTCAGTCATTGCTACAGAAGGAGCAGGGTTTCCCATAGGACATACACCATCTCTGTGCAAATACCCTATGGCTTAGAATGCACACCAAATGTCAATATTTAGGTGGGTGGTTGCTCTCCAGATGACTGCTATGGCCACACTTGGAGTCATCATTCATTGCAGCTTTTTTTGCAAATACTTGCCTTTTCTCTAGAAAGAGAACAGGAATATGAGACCCTTTTCTTCCAGCAGAGAACTAGTGTCCAAACTGCTGGTTAGCCTGGGAGGTGGTACATAGTGACTGTAAGGGTTTGGTTGAGGTTTTCTTCTGATCTTGCAAGAGCCTTGGTGGGATTGCTACCAGGTATGTTGTTTTGAGCCTTACAGCATAAATTTTTTGGGTGCAGTTTAGTAACTAACCAGAGTGACTGCTTCTTACAGATGCTTCCTTTCCTGAGACAAGAGGGACAAGTCCTGTGACTAAGGCTATGACAACCTTTGCACAATGAATAGAGTTTAAGTTGGGTGGACTTACACACACCCTACTAGTCACTAGGATATACAGTGCCTCATTCTCTGCACCCCTCTGTTTTTCTGGAACAACTGAAATTTAGAAGAAAACAAAACAAAACAAACCACAAGTTTAAGGATGAAACAAACAGCAGCAGCAGAGAGACTCTCCAGCTTGTTTTCAAGAGTGCTGGGGTCAAACTCAGTAAAGGTCACAGATCCTGAACAGAAGCATGGGGAGACAAGGGACTTCAGCATTCAAGAGACTCCAGTGCCTCTGCATTTGGGGTTTCTGCACACCTACACTGACTTCTACTTCAATAACTACTTTTCTTGAAAAGTCTCTTTTGTGCATCTGAATACTGGAATTATTGGCATGGCCTGCTAGAATGAAACAGAGGTACCATTGTCATGGAGCCACCTTAAAAAAAAATTCCTAGACTGAAAGAAAAACAAGTAGAGTCACAGTTGGATCAAAAGCAACTGAAGCTCTTGGGCTTATATCCATTAGCTGGAGGTGAATTGAAATAAACTCCCCATTCCACAGAGCTTTGGCAATCTCCTGGGAACTATACTCACCTCCAAAGCTATAAATAAATAAATAAATAAAAGCAGCAAGCCCAGACCTCCCACACCATCCTATCTCTCATAATAGTGCATACTTGGGTGGTCCAATTTGTAAACCAGCCTCTCTTTTATGACAGTGGAAAGCACTAAAACATACTCGTGAAAACTGAGTGTAGTTCCCAAAAAGATAGGAAAAAGAAACAGAACATCAGCAAGTGAAGTACTCAGGAAGGAGAGGGCTGAATGAAAGAAGACATTTAAATTTAAACTTGCTTTGGGCGAGTGGAGCAATCCCTTTGCATTTTGATTCTGTTTGAAACATCCAAGCCTACGATAATATTGGCCAGGACAGTCTCCTGCTCCCTGCTAGAGAATCTCAATTGCTCCAGGTTTGCAAGTGTCAAACACCTGGTATACTCTGTAAAAGAAAAAAATAGAATTCCAGGATACCCCTTCTTTCTCCTGCTGACACATGTTCCAGAAAAATGGCTGTTGCTGAGGGGAAATGCCAAAAGCTGCAGTGATCCCATTCTTTTACCTCACGCTCAGGCTGCACGTTGTGCTTTCACATTTCCCCACCACTGTTATTTGAACAAGGGTTTGTAATTCTCCCTGGAATAACCTACACCTGCAATAGGACAGCACAAAGTCAGAGCATCCCAAAATCACAGAAGAACAAACATTCACACCCTAAGAGCTTTGCCTAGGGTTGCACATAATTCTTTTTGGAAGCTACACCACATCCTGTTCCCAAAGCCTAGAACATAACCAGAGTCTTAAACCCTCAGTTCTCCACTGATGCCTCACCTGTAACTGGCAATATATTTAAAAATAAACAGATCAGACACTGTTTTAGGAACAAAATTGGTAACATTCTTCTTTCAGTTCTCACTGGAGCATATTTACCTCTGTAGGGCTGGAGGCTCACCTCCCACTACCAGAGTGCACAGCTAAAAACTGTAACATCATAAAACAACTCCAAATCCCAGTGCTTTGCAGAAGAGGGATTAAATTACTCAGATAAAACAGGAACAACAGATTTAATGTTCAGAGCCTGACTTGCAAATTTAGTCGGATTTTTAAGAGCAGCCCTCAGAGTTCCATACAACTTATCTCTTACATTAACTCATGTGAGACCAAACACCATAAGAACTGATAATTATACCTGTGCCACTGGTCTGGAAGTAACCTTGTCTATTCATCATTACTATTTCTTTCAGATGCTTAATCTTATTATCTACCAGAGATAATTCTGGTGGACCTCACTTCCACATCCCCTTTGGCAGGCGCACTTCCATGCCTTCCACACCCCCCAGTATCCTCAGAAGATCCTTGTTTTTGACAGATGCTGGCCTATCCAAAGGCCTCATTTCAGATCAAGTCTCAAGTGCCTATGAAAAAGCCTTTCTTCCACACAAATTCCCAAAAATATCTTGTTACAAGCATATCAGTTGCAATTAATAAAATTTCATTGTTCGACAGCTTACATAAAAACATCACCGATGAAGCTGAATGAAATTTGGTTGTTGGGACCCCTGTTCACATAAATTTTACTACAGAAAGATCAGGACTTTCATTTCATGCTCTTTCATTTGGAGTTCATCTGCTCTCAATTAAAAAAAAAGTAATCATATACATCAAACTTTTGGTACTCCATTAGAAGAATAAGCACTTTCTATCCAAGACATCTCATTAAATTAAAAGCATTAATCTTGCTCTTTCTCATAGAACAAGGGCTTTACACTTTGGCATTGAAAATAGAGAAATCAGGGAAAACATGGACTCTACATCTAGGATGGAGTTGAGCAGCCTGACACAGAAATGCATCTTGTAGCTCTACTAAAGCAACTAAGCAGACAGAGGAAGAAAGAAAAACTTCAGTAAATGAGGTTTTCATGCAAGAGACTTCACAACAAATTAGGCAGCTGTAGACCATCAATTCCGAAAACACCATTTTACACTGTTGCCTTTAATTTTTCATATTTAGGAACAGACCTGTCCCAACAGCACCAGCAGTATATAAGATGTCTACACTAAACTACAGTCTTAAAAAAAAAAAAAAGAAAAATTACAAAACCCAAATAAACAAAAAAACCGAACCAAAACCAAAACAACAACCAAAAAAAGCAAAGCAAACCCAACCCAAACCAAACCACATCAAAAAAGCCTCAAACCCATAATAAGGAAGTTGAACATGCCAGATTTGTTTTGCCTTTGTAGCACAGCTGACTCTCCTACAGCGTGCAGTTTTTAACTATATTTTTTTAATTTCTCATTGATTTTTCCTAATTTATCCATATTATGACATACTTAGGATGCTATCAACCAAAAAGCTGAAGCAACACTGATAAGCACAGTATATGCATTGTGTATAGATACACATTTAGTATTATATGTGAATAAGTAAAAAATATATAGAATATCCTGTTCTCCAGTCTATCGACTATCTTATATTACACAATGAAGCTTAAGAGACCCGTACTCAGCTTTATTTGTTAGCAGTTTTAAGGATTTGTGGTTGTTTTGGAAATCCCAATAGCATCCTACAGCACATCTGATAATCAATTTAAACAATGAATAATGTCATTTCATTGGGGGATGATAAAACCCATCCACCTGAAAACACGCTCCTCACTTTAGCTCTTGACTTCAAAGACATTGAAGTGACAGGTGACTACACCCAGTCTCATATTTTGTCCTTTTCATGTAGTGTCCTGTACTAGGCCTTCATATTTTACCTATGACACAATGAGCAGTTAGAGCCTGATGTTTGCTGTAGGGTCAGGTGCACAGAAGATGAGTTAGCTGTATGAATTGTCTGTAGGCATGATTACTGTGCCTACATGTTCAAAACCCACTTAATTCTGACAGCAGAAATTTCTTTGAACCACACTAAAAAAGGGAGAGAATCAGTTGAAAGGGGATAGTAATTTTTGTTGAATACCCAATCTTTTAAATATGTGCACTGGACAAGGAGCCAAGGAGAAGGTAGTAAATGGAACGGCAAGTGAAGCTGTTTGAGGATATTCTGTAAGGAATTTCCATTAAGGACATGAAGTCTGACACTCTGTACCAACTCTGTGATCAGGTAGATATGCCATGAACACAAACACACCACCTGGCACGCACACAAGGTAAGCAGAACATGTTACTAATGTAGTTCTGCCAAGCACCAAACTCCTGGGTACAATGAAGACTGAAGCTCTATTTTGCAAACCAGTGAATCTTGAAACGGGAGGGGGAAAAAAATAACCCAACATTTTTGCAACAGAACTTGGGCTCCAACACCAACAAAGACACCAAACCCCTGGTAACAGCTGAGCTCTCAGAAGTGGTTCTTAGCGTCACTGACCCCTCAGAACACAAATCAGAAGGCAGTAGCCAGCATGGGCAAGCAGTAAGGCTGGGTTTGGTACTCAAACCAACTCACATAAGGACAGAAAATGAAAGTTGGGGCCTTCTGATCTGCAGCTCGGGCACTAAGCATTGTACCACCTTGTAGGAATCTAGACACAAGAAAAGTCAAGTGTTCTGCTTGCATATAGGTTTTCAGTGTAAACAATAAGACAAGTGCCATTTGGAGGGAAAAAGGGAGGGACAATTATCACAGAACAGCATGTTGAAGTGTAGTTCTGTGCTAGCTCTTTTGCAATCTGGATTCAAACCTTACTTGACCTTTCTGTTTGGTCCTGTAATACAGGCAGACGCAATTTCCAGTGCCTCATATTTTATTGCTATGTTATAAACAGGAGCAGTCTGCTGGTCATTACTTAATGTACCCTTACTCATGCATTAGATCCTGCTCTCTCTCATTCACACACACACTTCAGGCTAGGACTAGTTAATCTATCACTATCTCAGGGTTGGAAAACAAAGCCTGCACTCGAAAGAAAAACCTTACAGAATTTTTTCCTTTCACGTAATCATCTTGAAGGCAGCTGCCTGATAAAACAGTATTAACACAGTGAATACTTTGTTAATTTAGAAATACTAGTACAGCTAACTCAAGCATCAGTCCTAGACATGCTGTACTCTCTGCTGCTAAAACAGGACTTTCTGATAACTTGTGTTTACTGAAAGACTCGCTTAATGCATCAGTCCCTGGATTTCTCATGGAACCTTGCTAATAATAGTGGACAGGTCCAGAAGACAGGAGTCATTTGGGGTCGTTTATCTAAGAGTGTTAAACAGACCAGGAATGTAGCAAAATGACCAATCATGCCAGAACCTAAAAGTTCATACAAAGGTAACTAAGAGTCCCTTGACCAGCAGGATGAACGAGATGCAGAATGAGGCATTATCAGCAGAACAGGCCGCCTTTAATGTGGTTTGTGGGCACTTTTTCTCCCTCTGTGATGATGAGGGGGAATTTCTTCAGTGATGAAGAAATCAGAAAGATTTCTTTAGGCTCTGCCCTTTTCTGTTTCCTCCCTTAATTGTAAAAATGTCCTTTCTTTTTTAAAGAATTTACTGCATTCAGACTCACCGACATGAAATATTGTATAATGTAATGCATTTGAACTGTAAGCTGACTTAACACTGGGAAAACAAGACTTTGTCTGCACAAAAGTTTTACCATTATGACACACTAATACAAGTTGAACTCACCTACCAATGTAAGCACAAAGGCATCTTTGTCCCAGTTACTTTCCAGCCTGGTGTGATGTCCTTTCTCACATACATCTGGCTGAAGAAAAGCCCTGGTGCCACTGCAGAAGAGTAACTACATGGAATTCACGTCTTTCATCAGTGTAAAATTCTGGGAAAATTCACTCTTTCAAATCCAGAGGCATCACTAGCAAAAGAGGTCCATCTTCAGAGACTACTGTTCCAACAAAATTGATCACAGAGCACTCAGATTACACACTAATTCTCTTAGGTAGGACTAGGTTAACTTGAACAGTTAAGATAGTTTATATCATGTAACACAGAAGATACACCTTATATGTCTGTTTGAAAAATATGTAAGTTTCTCTAGTCACTCCTTGATAAAACTCATGTCAAACAACAAACAAAAACTACCCTCTTCCTTGTGGAAGACTTAGATAAAATGGATTTTCCTTCATCAAAACATTTTAGACAACTAGAGGGGGAAAAAGCTGTGTATGCCGATCAATAAAGACAAAAATTACCTGATGCAGACCATTTGAACAATATTAAAGTGTTGGGTCTCAATTTATTTTTGAAATAGATTTCTGAAGCGAATTGTGCATCAACACACAAAATCCCACATCACACTCTATTTCAACACCTGTAACTTTGTGTGGCTACTTTTTAGTAACACTTTTTAAAAGCAGTAGGGACCCTTTCTGATTATTAGAGTGTAAAACGTGCTGGAATAGAACAGCTGCTTCGAAACATGTTTTAATATCCCCTGTTAATCAGCAGAATTAAAGTTTCAAGCAGTTAGGGATATAAAGGAAGTTGTAAACAGCATATTCCTTCACTCCTCCCCTGTCCTCATTCTTTTTTCACAATGCTGATCTCGGGACCAAATTTTCCTATCAACTTTGGCAAACAGGTGAGGTGTCCCTAGGATTGCCAAACCAGGAAAAGGTAAGGAACCACTGCCAGTGAGTTTAGTAAACTGTGCAGAAACAGAACACACAGGTCTTCTGCCTCCAAATCCTTTGTGGTCACTGGTGTCTTGGGAAGTTGTGGCACAGCTGCCCCAATGAGGAAGGGAATCTGAGATGGATTACCACAGTAGCAGTGAAACACATGGAAAAATGTGCAGTATGACCTCCTATGAAGAAGAAAATACCAGACACCAATGGAGGGTGTATATTAAATGTTTTTACTCTACTCCATCACCAACCCAGGTCTGTCCTGAAAAGCCTCCGGACAGGGACGATGTTTTTATCTTTATGCACCTTTTATGCTTTTTCCCTGTGAACCATTTGTTCCTTTCCTGTGGGTGCCCCTTTTCTGTGAAAAAAAAACAGCACAGCTTCTTTTGTGGTATGACAGCAAAAAAAAGCCCCCAGACTGAAGCCAAATGATCTTCCAAGGAGGAAGGAGGAAGAAAGTGCACACAAGAACAGAAGGACATGTTGACTTTTGGATTTATACTTTTAAAATACACAATCAATCAAAACACACATCATCTCTACCACTGACAGCTAAAACTTTGTTCCTTGTTATAAAAGAAACTGATGAAGTGCAGATGGCAGCTTGTGTATTGAGCTGGCTGCTTCATAAACTGTAATTATGGTGGATGCAAAATGGATCACCTCATCCATCTGGAATAAAAATGGGATTATCACTTGGCAATTTTTTTGCTATACAGGACTGCAAAATATCTTGCCCATCGCTACTCTTTGGCATGACTGGAGTTTAACAATGAAATATAAAAGAACGCAGAGTCCAGATTATCTTTTATTTACAGAAGTGATAAATTAACCACTGGAAAGATAAAACCTGCCCAATAAATCATTTCTCCTCACTGACCTCATGCTTAGGCACTGCTTGGAATGAAATCAGCTTTGGAAAAAGTTATCCCTAATTGAAAACAAATGGTGACCATGCACAAAAAAGATACACCAATAACTGACTTGTAGTTTCAAGACAGCTTGCTAAGCTCCATGAAAGCCTGAACCTTTCCTAAATATGCAGCCAGAATTTAGTGACATATTTGCCACCACTTGCCAGACTGTCATGTGTACATCACACATCAACCAGGGGATTTATTAAAAGAAAAAAGTAATGGGAATAATGTGCTCCTTTTAGCTGTGCAAATAGTAACAAAACAGATCTCACCATAAAGTCCACAATACATCATACAAAACACATGAAGGACCATGGAAACACACATTATAATTACTCAAATCATCCCTTACATGAGAACACACTTGGCTTTGTGAAACACATGCAAGTAATGACTTAGTTACTCAGCATTTACTTGTGTACTCACATGGGAAATACTTCAGGGATAAACAAGAAGCAGCTACCTGAGTTATAAAACTAGTGTTTTAAAACCTAAAGATTATTTGGTGATGCCACTGCTGCTCAGGGTAGGGAGGAGAACCACGTGGAAAGTATAAGCTTTGGCAAGGATGCTGACTGGACAGTTTATGGAAACAGCAAAAACAACTTGTACCATGGATTACAACTGAAAGACAAATTGATTTCTTCTGCAACTTCTGATGAGCACCTTGCTAAGAATTCAAAACAACCTGGATCATTAGAAAACAACTTTCTTTGCACAAACAAACATGGTCAAAAATAAAAAAAAAAAAATTAATCACTGGGGAAAAAATCCTCCAAAGCATTTCAATCCAATTTTCAACTGTGACTCATTTACTCCCATTATTATTTCTAGGTTTGTAATCATCCGTTTCCTTTCACATCATGGCAGGACAAGTAAATAAATTCTATACTTCTGCTTTGGCAGTGTTTTGCACCCATTTTGGACAACTATTGAGCTGAACAGCAACACTGAATTTGGCTCAACAAATCCTTACACAGCTGAGATGTTTGCCAAAAAAAATCCGCAAACTCATGTTTACTCTCCATCAAATCAAGAACTGGATCTGCAGGTAGAGAAAGGATGCTGTGGAAGAAACCTCCATCTCACCACCTTCTCCCTGCAAGTCTTTGCCTTAGAGATTGAGTCTAGACCAAGGGATCACCTTTGCACCAGACCTACCTGCCATTAATCTATTTTCAGTCATCGTCATCGAGTTTATAAACTGGAAAGTATATCCCAAGTGTGCATGAGGTACCCATCTACACCCAAAAATGCAAAGAGCCCCTGACTATAAATGTGGGTACACCAGAGACCTGACAATGACATTACTAGAGAGCCACAGAGAGGGTGAGAAGGTGGTCACTTCCCAGGCAACTACTGAATGAAGGAATGAGAGCACCAGCCAAAGATCTGATATGAGACAAGGCTCAGGGTCTACAGTTCCTGGGCTGGGTGTGGGCACAGCTCATCCACTGCCGTTTTCTTCCTCATCCAGCCATGCAAGACAGCTTTGAGATATCAGTTTAAATCTCAGGCTTTAAGCATGAGCAGGAGAGATTCTGTGTTTATGTCACAGAAACACAGAACAGCTAAGGTTGGAAAAGAGCTAGAAAATCACCAAGTCTATTAACCCAGCAGTACCTTGTTCACCATGAAACCATGCCCCCAGGTGTCACATCCACACGTTTTTGGAACACTTCAAAGGATGGAGACTCACCTACTGCCCTGGGCATGTCAACAGCCCTGTTTTAACTGCACTATCTTGCACTATACGTGCACTGATGCAAACTAATTCCCTTTCTTACTGGGAACAGAATCATGTCTCATCATCTTTGATTTACTGAAGGATAAAGGTTATGTAGGTGGTTACTACAAAATAGGAGATGCACAGCAAAGTTTTGGGGCATCAAAAGCCATTAGACATCTCACACCATTGAAGAAATACAGTAGGAAGCAAAGCAACTAACACCATCTTTTGGAAAAAGGGTTTTCTTCAGAGAAGTTCTTCAAATACCAGTAGAGGAGGTTTGGTACACCTTGCTGCCATCATTTCAGTGCTGCTGGACAATTCTGAGGGCAAATGCAGCTCTGAACTTAGGAAGTTTACTTTAATCCTGCCTTGTATGTGGTTACTCATTTTATGAACAAAAATTTCACTTTCCTCTGAAAGGACTACTCCCATACAAAAGAAAGTATGGTCCTGATTCTAACAGCATATTTAGTAATATCCTAAAGTGAACAGTAAACTGAAAGGTTTTGCAATTGATAGGAGCTTAAAAGTTCTTTGGTTTGGGTTAGTTTGTTTTTAAACCCTCCTGGAACTGCCTGATTTTTTACTTGGGGAAGGGAAAAAAAAAACCCCACCACCAATAATTTGATTACCTAAACAATTAAATTTTATATGCAACTTACTTGGACCAAAAAATACAGAACTCCGTAAACAAACTTCCTGTCATGCTCCTTTAGGAAAATGATCAGGTGGTCAAAAGTGTAATCCTGGGCATCACTGGCAAAGGAAAGGTAATCACAGAAGTGACCAGGCACTGTAATTACCCAGCCACATTTTACAAAATTTCATAATGTTCAACATTTTCTGTAGTGGGATAACAAAACACTTTGAAGTATTTTTCCTCTCAGTAGTCAGCTTTATTAAAAAATAAGGCAGTTTCTATACTCCTCTGCAATATCTGAGAGATACAGACCAACCAGAGCTGTTAAAATGTTAATACTTTAATCCATCTTGTATCAACAAAGGCAACAAACTGCACATAAGAAGGCTGGTTGAGAAAAGCAACTTAACACCTTAAGTAATATCACTACTGAGCAATACATTAGATTTCTGCAGTCATAATGTGGTAGATTGCTGCCACCTTTTGGTTACAGATTGTTATGGAATTAAATTTGATCCTAAAACACACACAATGGAAATGTACTGTGACGTGTGGGATTGGAGCATCTTTGAGGACAATGGGGTGGGACAGGAACATCATCTGTACTTTCTGTAAACTGCACAGTGTGTGGTTGCATGTCTTGATATTTACTTACCATCTTCCAGCTTAAAATACCTTCATATCCTCTACTGCTGAAATCAGCTCCCAGTGGAATGCATGCAATGGTTACTCAGTGAAGCAATATCTTCCAAGATTAAAATTTACAAATATATTAGCCAAGGAAAAAAAAAAAAAGAAAGAAAAAAAGGGAGGAGGAGTCCAAGGTGATAGATACACAGTATCTAGATAGATACATAGTAGCTACTATGAGCAGTTTGTACAGCTTGCAGCAGATTACCCAGATGAGGCATTAGACAAGACAAAACTTTTAATTTGCACCTTTCCTCCACAATAATTCACTTCTGAACAACAAGAAATGCAGTTTAAGACATCTTTTACCCCAAAACCAGCTCTTGGAAATTTCTTCCAGCATAAATTCATCATTTATCCTAATCTGTTCATTTCAAAAGCTATTAATAATTAGTCAGTGAGAAGTAAAACATGCAAAAAACTGTCACCACAGATGTGACCAATGCAGGCTATGTTACAGCTTGAGAGACTGTGTGTGCAATGTGTCAGCAAGCAAATCCATATGGTTCTACCCATGAGGAAGCTACTTCCAGACCCTCGGCTCTGACTGTAACAGAAATCTTCAGCCTTCAAATCACAGGCAAACTCTCAACAACCACGGAGGGCACAGCTGCAAGAAAACTAACAGATAAGCACAAGATTATTAAAACATTAAAATAAATCCCTACGATCCTCCTTTCTTAAAGCCATACAACCCAATCAGATGTTACTGGAATGAGGCAGCGCAGGTACCAGGGCAGTGAGGAATTCAGGGATGACTGCATGGCACGATGAAATGGCAGCACCACCATGTGATGGCTCCAAGTAGGGAGGCAGAGCAAGATTTTCAATAAGTAATTACACATGAACTTACTCTCTGTCAGCAGAATGTCTCCTGACATCCTTTTATGCTTCCCCACCTCCCCGCTTATTTAAAAAGAAAGAATCCAGCTGCAGGCAACTGCTAATTAAATACTTGGGCTTCAGCTACAGTTGCTGTATGCACACATCTGCTCTGCCATAAACAGTTTTAAGTGTAATTGACTTATTTTCCATGCTCTAGGAGAGAATATTTATGACATGAAGAAAGAAAAAGCAAGCAGGGTCCGAGCCCCTGCCTCATATTCCCTATAAAGTAAAAGCTGCAAAGCATTTAGAACTGTTTAAAAATGCCTTTTAGAACTTCAGGTTAGTTTTAATCTCACATTCCAAGGCTTTGCTCCCAAAACAACATATTTACTAATTTTTTGGCCTTGGAATTATGTAAATGCAAACATATATTTCAGTGCCTAGACAAGTTTAAGTGGCTCATGTTGAGCATTTTGGCTTAAATGAATCACGAACAACATCATGTTCAGTTCCCCCTGATTTCACAATCTGGGTTTCAGACAACAGATTTGAACAGAGTCAAAGATCTGCAATGGAGTCCTCAGGAAGTCATCAAGCCATTGGTCAGATTCCATATGCCTGTACAAATCCTACTGAGACACGTGAGCTTAGACACGACATGGCTGAAACCAGCCAGAAAACATGACTGAGCCATGACACTGAGAAAAAGGAGATCTCTGAGTCTGCACAGGGACACTGAAGTTCTAATATGTCCTGGTTTTGTCTGGAATAGAGTTAATTTTCTTCCTAGTAGCTGGTCCAGAGCTGGTTTGGATTTAGGATGACAATCATGCTGATAACACACTGATGTTTTAGTTGTAGCTGAGCAGTGCTTACACTGAGTCAAGGACTTAGCTCCTCATGCTGCCAGGTCAGTGAGTGGGCTGGGGGTGCACGAGATGTTGGGAGGGGACACAGACAGGACAGCTGACCCCAAGTGACCAAAAGGATGTCCCACATCACAGAAAATCATGCTGAACACCAAAACTGGGAGAACTTGGGCAAGAGGTGGCAGCCCCACTGCTCAGGGACGGGCTGGGCATCGGTCAGTGGGTGGTGATCAGCTTCATTCTTATTTTTTATATTCTTTTACCATTGCTACAATTTCCCCTCCCTTCTCTGTCCTATTTGACTGCCTTTTTCTCAAAGTCTTCCCTTGGTTGGTCAGAAGGCTACTACTCAAATCAGCAGCAGTTCTTCACACTAAACACGAGGGGATATCACATCCTCCCTCCACTGAGACTGCAAACACAGGCAAAATACCAAGAAAAAAAGATATTAAAATTAGACAACAGTTTTGAACAGCATCCAGTAGACAGTACTCAAATCTCCTGTATGCAAGCCAACCCCATGGGATGCTATCAGCAATTATCTCTCATTTGGGATGAATTAAACAGATTTATCATATTACTTAGAGTATTTGTCACTTAACTACCGTGGAGGATTTTAAAAAGTTCAAAGGGCCATTTTCAGAATTAGTAAAAACAAAGACAGCATATTAATCTTCAAGTACAACTGGAAGAGTTGAATTTATCCATAGCTGGCTGTCAACTAAAAGCCCACTTTTGGTATAAAATCAACACAGTTTTATTCTCTTCACACTTAGAACTACATTTCCTTACTTCACTGTAAGTTGCATTGTGACATCAAAGACATCTTGATTTTAACTCTTCTCTAGGAAAGAATTAAAGAGATTGAAGTGCACAGATACTCTCATCCCTGAAAGGGCCAGTAAGCTGCTAGATACTTGAATTGGTAAATATTCTTAAATAATTTAATAAATTACAAATAGAACTACTTTGAGGTTGCAATACAAGTTTTCAGGAATTAGGGCATGCAAGAAACACAGGTACACCTGGAACTTTACTTTGGTCCACACTGACACTTGTATCACTGCGTCGTATGACAGAGTGAAAATGGATTAGCACAGGAAGTACTGGACAGTTCACAGGCAAGTTGGCTGAATTTGAAGGATTACAACCCTTAAGAGGCAACTACAAAAAAAATACAACCTCCAATTACTGCACACAGTGCTGCATTCTGTAGTATAAAAATTAAGATACGTGGACACAGTCTGGGAGAATTTTTCACTGTAAAGACAGCTGCTGTAACACAGTAGGAAAATAAATACTCAGAATTGTCACTGCCAGTTAAAAGCCAAAAATACAGTTTGCAATGCTGGTCTAAGCTCATCACCAGTTTCTTATCTGGAAAAAGTAAATTCACAGCTCCTGTCTCCCAGAAGCAGTGTTCTGCTTTAAACATAAAACATTAGCATGGTTTTTCTCCCCTCTGGGAGATAACCTGAGATTTGGCAGAAGATATAAATCTGCTTGGTTTTTCTAGTTTGTCAGCTATATTCAGGGAAATGTGACAGACTAGATGGCTGAAGAATCTTAAATCTTCCAGGACTATGAGGTTTTATTTTTGGTCAGATTTAGGATCATCCTTACTTAGGAAAAAAAAAAAAGAAATTACAATAGAGACTACAATAGTGAAGCCCCTTAACACTGTAATAATTCTTCTCATAAATACATTTTAAGAGATTAATCTCTAGTATTTATACCTGATCCTTCTCATTAAAATCACTAGGAGTTTAGAGTTGTAATATTATCAGAATTCATTCTTTTAGTTTCAATTTCCATTATATAATTACAAGAACACATAATTAAAAAAAAAAAAAAAGATCCTTGTTAAAAAATGCAGGAACAAATGGATATTCTTGACATTTTACAGTAGTGCTGGTGGGGTTCCCCTCCACTACCACATAATGCAGAAATTTTTATTGAAAGTTGAAGCAAGAGAATTTACTAGAGCTTGGAGTAGGCAAACAGCAGGATAACAGACCTTAAGTGTACCTTTACTTGACTGAGAAAATTCATGTGATGTTAAGACTGTCTCTGCTGTTGAGATGTTTTGTTAAGAATATCTTGTTTTAGGGATCAAACTGTCATTTTTCATTCATAGCCCTGTCCATATGGGAGCCATTCACAGAGTGTCTATCTAACAACTTACAGAAAATGACTGAAAGAAGCCACAGATTTGGCTGCTTCTTTAAACTTTCCTGTTATATGATTTTCTTCTTCTGTTTTAGTCATCACACATTAGTGTGACAACAGAAATACTTATGATAGGTTCATTCACAAGTTTAAAATGTCAAGGCAGGAAAGCATTAACTGAGAATAAATCATCAATATCAGACTGAAGTATTACATAAGACCAGTTTTCTGCAATAATGAATTCATATGCTGCACTGAAAAGCTGAGAGGAACAGAAGTCCACCACTTGAATTTCTATAATTGAAAACAAAGCGGATTTGAACACAATTAACACACGTGTTCCCAAATGAAGCTAGTCCAGAATTAATGTGTACTTTAAATTGGAAACTACGGATATAATTACTTAATGGACTACAGAAGTCAAGAAAAATATAGTGTGACCATTTGTCCAAATTCTGAAAAAAATCCACAGCAACTTGAGAAAATTATATGCAACATAAGTATTAGAAAAGAACTGATCTGTTTCTGCTCTATTAAAGTGCTTTAGTAAACAGAGTAAGATCCAACTATCAAACAATCAGCTGTGTGCTGTGCCCAAATGTTAGGAAGTTTTCCCAGACAAGAATTTCCAACCACTTTAGCAAAAGGCAGAGATGGTCTTTGATCCCAAAACAGCACTCCTCACTCAAAAATCCTAATATTCAGCTTTAGAAAACTGTAAAATTCAAGCCAACACATTCCAAAAGGACTGATGATTTTAGAAGCCAGTATCTGTGTGCACTGCAACTCCTGAAAAGCGAGACTTTCAGAGAGCTGATATTTCTCTACAAAGCAAATAAACACTCCAGTTGGGAGGGAATGCAATCTGTAGATATTTGGAAAATCTATCTAAAAAAAAAAATGTTCTTGAGAAAGACAGGAAGAAACCTCTTTATGTTACATCCCAAAACAAAGCAGATGGAATTACTTAAAAGGGGAGAGGCCAATTTTATCATTAACACTTGCCAAGAGTAACAATGATAAGATTATTTTCAGCACAAAGTGATCAATGCCCCCCAGCATTCTGTGCTAGTTCCATGTACCGGGTACTCCAGCAACAGTGAAATCCTCCAGGGACACAGACAAAAACTGCAGCAGAGCTTTTGAGAGACATGACTGTCATTTGAAACAAAACACCACCAAGTAATTCCAGAATTTGTAGAATACAGACAGGCAGAAACAGTTTTAGCAACTCACGTTGGTAACTTCAAGGTGAAAAACAGTCTGAAGTCCACTCACCTTTTCACTGCTGTGGAAAGTTTAATTCCAATGTATCCATTTCTTCACAGATGTTTTGAATTTAAATTGATTTTTCCTTCCAAACTAGAAACTGTACCATGAGAACACCAGATAACAGTTTTCTCAAATCCAAGAAAAGTCAAAGTTTACAGGAACAACACATGACTTGAATCCACGAATTCCCCATTTTGTAAAGGTACATGTGTTACAACTTACAGAGGAGAGAGCGTTGTTTTTGTATTTAAACTTCATTGAAATGTTACAATTTTGAAGCTAATGAGGTTTGTTTGTTTTGTTTTATTAGAAAAAATACTCAGGCAAGGTCTACAATCATCTGTCAATTATAAATGACTTACAAGAAACTCATGAAGCAATAAAATTAAAAAAATACAAATACAAACTATATCTGAAACACTTCTATTTGGCAATTTTATAACAAATTCAAAAAAAAGAAACAAAGATTACGGATTACTTTATAGGTACAGAAAAAGCAGTAGGTGAAGTGCTCAAGCAAAAAAATAAAAAACCAAAACACTGCATTTTTTTTCAAAAATAAAGTCACATCACTACAGATTTTATGAATAATACCCTTGTTAAACAACCATTCCAGAACATCTTATATTAGTGGTGCTTTTAATCTGCACTTCATATCGTCTGATAAGATTATTTTTTTGTGTATATAAGTAACATTTTTAACCCACTGGAGCTAAGCAAGACTCGTGTCAGTACCAATGCAGAATGCATTTGTATTACATTAGGATATGCTCACTTCTGCAACCAAAGGGTTACTTTAAGTTTTAATCTATTTAATAAAAATTTAGTGTAAAAACTGCTGGTTAATAGTTTCACTGTAGTAAACTCCTCCCCAACAAGGAGGACTAACTCTGCAGTTTGACTGCATATATCCATACAAATTTTACATATTAGTTCCTTCCAACAGCAAGGAAAAAACTAATTTTGTGTTCACTATTAGAAAGGAGCGCCATGAATTAATTATGGGTACTATTCATCCCTCTAAGATTTCTGGGAAGGATGTTCAATGTCTTTTTGTTCTTACAACAGATATTAACAGTAGTATATAGTCCCTTAGGTATGTAAAAGAAGGTTTATTTTACTGTTAAGGAAGGTGCTTTTTTAAAACAATTCTTCTGGCAGCACTAGTGAATTACAATATCCTTCAATATTATTTCTACCGTAATATATACATTTTAACTTTCATGCCTCTAGAAAAACATCTACAGTACATTTCATAATATAAAAATATATTACAAATCTGCTGAAATATTTACAAGCAATGTCCTATTATCTATATGCAACATTTTTGTCTCCATACAAAGACTAACAGGTTAGACGCATCTCTATTTGTCAGTTAAAAAAAATCCACGGCTTCTTGCTTATTAAGCAAGAAAATGATTTTACTTTCCTTTTCAAAGCCAACTTTGGTGCATAAAGGATTGAATTTCTAGATTACTTTTTTTTTAAAAAATACCATTTTCTTTACATCTAGAAAACATTAGGCCAAATAAAGTATACTTTACAAGTGAATGGGGATCCTAAAGGGTCAAAAAAGCAAAATAAATCACCAGTAACACTATTTGCTTACGCAGAGGTTTCTCAAAACCCGTCCATTGATACGGATCACATAAAAGCAGATCTTATTAACATACTACACTACTCCTGAAAAGGGGGTCAGACATACTGCAACACTCTTAACATCTTTAAACCGTACTATATGTATTCAGAGTTGACTGGAAAAGACAAGCATTCCATCAACATTTGTTTAAACATCATAATCCAACATATTTTAGGGATCTGCAAAAGGACACAAGGTTACAAATGACAAATGATTACTATCCACCATACTCAGAGGGCAAGAGGATAATCCCTTGGTAGCTGTTCTATTGTCTGGCACGTGTTATATTCAGTTAACATGGACAAGAAGCCCAGTAGCTTGTTAACAGTTCTCCTGGGAATTGTGAGTAAATGGTGATGGTTACTTTTTCTTTTCATCAATATAGACTACTGTATCCACTAAAGAAAAAAGCAGCTTAAAGAAGCAAGCATGCAAAGCCTTTTAGTTGTTCCACTAAGTTGCCAGAAGAGTGTTTGCTCAGTCTCCCACTGTACCATTCCATGAAAATGTGGATATACAGTAATATATTAATATATATTCCACGGAAGCATCAACTTCATTCACAGAATGTTTACACTAAGCATAAATATTTATCTAAAAAAAAAAAAAAAAGGATGGGATTTGACTAATGTGCAACTTTATCTCTAAATCCATTGTCAGTGACTAAGACTGCAGGTGTCCCCACTTGCTTGGTTTTTACCTCTTCAATCTCTTCTGGGGCATTGTTCTGTAAAAGAAGATGGTATAGATTTACATTAAAACCCTGAGATGTGAATTTCAGCCAGCTAGAATATACTATGAAATCATGACTATATAAAATCTACTTTCATTTAATTTGATTAATACTGAAGGTAATTTCTGATGATCCCGTATCAGTGTACAATTTCAGGTATTTATTTCAAACTTTCTATTAAAGTCATCATTTTAGCACGATATGACTCTCTGTCACTGAATTCCTTTAACTACCTTTTCCCCTTGCAAAGTTTTGGTCTTCCAATTTTATGTCTTTCATCTTCCTCAGTTGGTCCCAAAATCTCATTTCACTAACACATTGATCCATACTGTTAAAAATCGAGCACAACACTTTGTGTGGGGATCTTAATTTTATGTGGGAGAGATAGAAAGGTTTAGTCATTTTTCTTCAAGGACTTAATCCCAGAGATCACATTTTAAGTTTAAAAGATTATTTTTTTCCTTTTCAAGGCAAACTAATCTATTAAGTTCTGCAAAGGTAAACAATATAAAATTAACATCTCAATTAGATTATAAAACAGTCACTGTGTTAAGCAGTTTTAAAACAGAGAATCCAATTTCTTCATAACATTTTTATGATCTACATCAATAATTCATGTGTAAAGGTAAGTATTTTAAATACTTACATTTACAAAAATAGCAGATATAGTATGATTTACTTTCATATTGTAAACCAAGATTTCATTAATTTGATTAGTGAAATACACTGAATATTAAAGGTGAACTGAAAGGCTTATTGCATTACAAGACCTTAGATTAGTGTTCTATTTACTGCTTTAGACACTCAGTCACTGGATGTTAAGGAAGAAACATCAGAACACTGAACTTCTGTTATGGTAGAAAAAGCTTTTTATTTTTCATGACCCATTTTCATGAACTTTTAACATAAGCCCATAAATATGTATCTTTGGACATTCAAAATTTAAGAATGAATTAAGCATTTCAGATTACCTTTAAAAACTGTACACACACACAGAACTGTGGGTACTGACAATTATGTGAGTGCACTAATAAAGAGGGGGAGGGAAAAATCAGGAAATTATTAGAAATCAGATGGATTAGAAGCCAATCTGAAGGCCCAAAACCACAAATGTGAAAGTAGCTTAAAGGTAACATGTACTGTCCCCTTCTGTCCCCATATAAAGAATCTCATATTAAAAAATAACAGTACTTGAATACAAGTACAAATTTCAAGGTAATACTGCATGTATTACAGTTGAATATAAAATATGGAAAGATAAATTTGGACTTTAAAAAAATTGGTATACAAACCAGTATGTGATCTTAACAGAAGGGATCTTTCAGGATTCCACTGTATGTACCTCCTTTACTAGAATTTCTGTACACCAAGCACAAAAAAGTAAAATACACTTGGTAAATACACACATTCCCCGTTTCTCAGTAACTAGAGTTCAGTTCAAGAAGTAATTCTGAAATAACTTAAGACCTCAGAACTTAACTCCTGGACGTTTACAGTATCAAGGCTCCCTGGTCTGGTGTATAGTACATTAGGAATCCTGATTTTCCAACGTCAAAAAGTTAAGTGAGGCTTAAGATTACATTCGAGTAAAGAAAGTTTCAAAATTAAGATGTTACCTGTATATGTTTGGGTCCAGAAGCAAGGCAGTATCTTTTGGTAGTTTTGATAAATGAACTACTTTAGTTTTTAACTGATGTCGTTCACTTTCATTTACCCACACATCAGGCAGACTATGAATAAATAAATAAAATAAAAATATTCAAAAAAGATCAACTGTTTTTCTTACCATAAAATTATGTGGTAAACTAGTACATATGAAGTTTTTTTTAAGTAATCTCCACATTTCCCTGGTTAACAACCATCTTCACTGGAATGAGGAAACACAGCCAGCCTTTACATGTTACACTTCAAAGTTTTTTAAGTTCTCAGTGTGAGACAGAATTTAGAATATTCCAGAAGAATGCTAAACATACACACAATGATAATGGCACTACCTATTCCATTGTAACAACTTAATGTGAAAATGGGTAGCAGGAAAAACAACTGCATCTTTGAAAATACTTTATTTCACTGGGCATAAAGTTCTTTGATACTGTTAAGAAAAGTAAGTAAAGGACAGAATATAAAGCACACACTAAGCTTTGCCTTACACTGATTTACTTGCTCCAAGTTCAAAGGTTTCAACTTCAAAATCCTCCAACTTTGTTGAAGTTAATCATTTTACTATCTTCTGAGGAAATCCACAAAATATTTTGGCTATGTAACAGTTCTCATTGTGAGACAAAACTTGGTCTTTACACATTAAATTGAATTGTTGTTTCAGTGCCACTTGCAGTGAAACTTGTGGAGAGGGCTGGAGATAACACACACAATTATCTCCATTTTGCCCTTTAATTACTTGAGTCCAAACATGCCTAATTCAGAGTGGCTTATTGCACTGCTGCTTCTTTTATTAGAGGTACATTGGGCTCTTAGGGTCCTGCTGAGGTTTTCAGGTACACCTTATTGAGAGAAGCACTGGGCTTGCAGAGCTCATCACTGTCTTACTGAAAACCTGCTTTCTTGTCAGGGCTGTGCAGAACAAACAAGGCATCCCTTTTGTTTCCACTACTGGGGAAAAAAAAAAAAAAAACCAAACAGGCAAAAAGAAAAGAAAAAGAAAGGCAACTCCCAAAAAAGCACAAAAAGCCCACAAACAAAAAATCCCCACCCAAACCCCAACAACCCCCTGTGATTCTTTTTAGCCCAGGAAGTCATTTGGGGTTTTCCGGGGTTTTGTTTTCTTTGGGGTTTTGGTGTTTTGTTTTTGTTTGGGTTTTTTTAATTATTATTATTTTTTATGTGTCCTAGAAGCCAAAGATTAATTTTAGGTTGGGGGAAAAGTTTACGTTTGTAATTACAATCTAAGCCTTTGGAATAAATTTCAAATTGAGAAACCCAACACTTGAAACCAGCTAAATGTAAAAGCCCTTTCTCTGACCAAAGACAAATGCAGTCCTACAGACTTTTGCAATTTATTTTACTGAATCTTCATTTTGCAGCCATGAAAGTGAGCTGTAACTCAAATTCAATTTTCTGGTCAAGCTGTTCAAAACATGAAACGAAACCAAGAATTTCTATCCCAGCAGGAAAAGGAGCTTCTCCAACAAAACTTTTCAGATAAAGGCAGAAGAAAAAAAGAAAAAGAAAATAAGTGGGGGAGGAACAACCCAGGAGGCAATCCATATATCCATTAAGGCTTATGGATCATAAAAGGTGGAAAACCATCATAAAACTTTTTCAAATAACGCCAAAATCAGTTTTTGGACAAACAACATCTGGGAGACGTTTTCAGTAGAAACTATATGCTGAAGATGCAAAATGAAACAAATAGCAAATAAAAAAAAACTTCTCACATGCAAAGACTATTTGAAATATAGGTAAAGACAGTAACTCAGTAAGCTAAGAAGTATTGGCACCAAGACTAAATTCCTGCTCTAAAAAAAAATACAAGAAATTAAAAGTTTTTCCCTCATATAGGAAACCGGTTAAAGACTAGCTTTTATTTTTCCTGAAAAAATACTTAATGTACACGTAACCTTAAGCACTTTAACAGTTGCTCAGAAGAAGTTAAATCATTACTACCAGATCCATCTGAAATTCAGGCTGATGGAAAGTCATCCCCACGAGTGCACTGCACTCCTCTACAGTGTGAGTGCACAGACTGTACAAAAACAGACTGATGGCATGTGCCCAGACACCTTGGCATTTGCTGTTCTTAACTGTAGTAATCAAGATGAAATTCAATCTACTGTACACTCAGTAATCCAACACTGCATCGTTTAGTGATGGAATATACCCTCTCCCTAACCCAACCAAGATGCAAGAAACAGCAATATGAAACATTATTCCTTTGACCTGACCAACCAAATCTCTATTCTATCAGGGATGTCTTAACACTTCTGAACAACTTGTCTTCTCCAATGCAGAGATTCTTAATACTGAATTCATCTGCGAGAGCAAAAAATTCATTTGACTGTATAAAAACGTAAAAACTGCTATTTTTATTTATTTTTCACGTTCCCGGTGTTACTACACTTTTTAATGGTTTTTATCTTAAAATGCAATTAACTGTCCTTATCTGTAACATTTTAAAAATAATAACTTCAGAATGCTGTTACACATAGTACTGCCAGCTGCCCTAAAGGCAATCAAAAATCTATGTTTCTTTACTAGAATATTTTAGTTATTGTCTCCCAAGCTGAACTGAAACTTGCAGTCTACAAGTGCTGCAGTGAGCAGCAAAGATGCAGACACTTCAAAATTCCACCAAGATGTCAACCATTGCTGCAGATAATTTATCAGCAACTCCAGTCCTCTACAAATACAAGTTATAACAGACTCACGCTGCCAAGTTCACACCACTGCACACAACTAATTTGGGACACTACAAAGGTGATTTAAACCACCAAAGCAAAGGTAAATTACTGTTATGCCACAGCTTTATCACCATCCCACTCAATCACCTGAAAGCATCACCAAATCAAAAAGGTCTCTTTGTTCTGTAAGTGTTAGAAGAAAGATGAGAACTCAGCAATTTCAAGGTAGATAAATTATTTCTAGAGGATATGTACTACTTCATACATCCCAAGACTACCCAAGGGCCGTACCTTCATCCTACTACTCATTTGGAACAAAGCAAAACTTTGAAAAGAAAGAGGAAAAAAAAGCAGTCAAACGTGCTGGAAAAGCATTCCAAGCTTCAGTGGGAAAATCCAAAGAAGCAGCAATATGACATGGACACCTTAAGGGGCCAGCTGTGGTTATTTTACTGCTGAATTGTGGTACCCAGGCAAAGACTCATGGAGTTCTACTGTGACAATGATAATTGCACATTTTTCAGTACCTGACAGTATTTTTATATTTTTATTTTCATCATGACGAATCAGTGTGTAAAACAAAGTTGCCTCAGTGGTAAGTTTTCTTATGTATATGGCTGCATAGTGCATAGTGACAAAATGTATTAAAAATATAGATTCAAATTTACCTGAACTCGTATTAGAGCCCAAAGACTTGAAAATTAAAGTAAAAAAAAATCAATGGAACATTGCTTATTAATTTTAAATTTTCTAAGTTACTTTTTGAAAAGCATGTTTAAAATATTAACTTGAATTTAAATACTCAACAGCACAAAATAATATAGTGACAGACAGTTCATTTATCCCACTGTAAATCCTTCCCCATTTAAATCCTAGCATATCACTAGCAATATACTCACATGTCCTCAGGTGTCCAATGAAGCAAGAGTTTTATTTTTCCAGAGTCTTCTTTTCTTTTAGCTATTACCTATAATAATTACATAAATCATAATTAAAACCAAATTCCCTATTTTTGGCTCAAAAACTGTTGTTCTTCACGTTCAACTGCACATTTACAAAAGGGAGGCTGTTTTACTTGCTCCAAGTTGTATTAATTCTATATAAAGTGTAGATATCACTAGGTCACAGACAAGAAGCAAGAACTCCTTTCTCAGGATTTCTCATACCAGTTCACAGTAGCCCAGTACATAAGGTACTCTCCAGAGAATTAAGTGTAGGAGCCCGAGGTTAGACTCCCATCTTCAGCCAGCATAAAACAGAAACACAGCTATGGTGCAAACAAATGCAAAATTGCAAAAATGTTTGCAAGAAAGAAATTAAAAAAAATTATTTGCTATTTTGAAGCTCGTAATCGGAGATTTATGGTCAAGTCTGCAAAAGTTACAGCAGAAATGGGAGTAAAATCATATGTCTGTAATAAATATGTTCTGAAGACCTGAAATTGTTCTGCAAAGAACTTAAGTCCATTTAAATTTTTCACTTAAAACCACAGTTCAGCCAGGCAATGTATGCTCACTGCAGCTTTATTTGAAAACGTTCTCCCTACATTCTCTACATTGCATGCACTGTCCCAGAAACAAAATGGAAATTTAAAGGAAATGTGCATCAGAGTTGTCTCAAATTAGAAATGGAGTTCTGCTGACCTCTTCTGGAAAAAGAAAACAATTTCACCGTATAAATTGCTGTGTATCTCACTCCATTTACTGTGTTACAAAGTTTTAACATTTCAAAACACATGTTTCAATACATCACTTCACTGGACTGAAATAGGTAAAAAAGCTACAACCAGAGAACAGTTTAGTATTCAAATATTTTACAGAATTAATTCAAGCCATGTCAAAGGTGGGGGAGGCACAACAGGGTAATATATAAACTGCATTTTTTAATCAGTGTAATATCTGGTCTTTAGGTTAAATAGAAATGCTTGACTTTTTCCATCTAACAATTCAAAGAATTAGAGCACAAAAACTTGACTCCAATTTAAAAAAAAAGCAGAAAAAAAAAACCAGAATCAAGTAAAAGGAGAACTCTGGATGGCAAACACATTTCTTGAAAAAGGTTTTATTAATGACTGCATTCTAAAGCTTTCTATATCTACGAAGAAAAGGGTGGGTTAAAAAAAGTATATATCAATAAAAGGATGTGCCTTTTCATAGGACATGAAGGGTATCTATGGCAGCTGCTTAGAAATTATTTATATTATATCTGTCCTGTACATACTGTATTGTGTTGGCATTATTTTTACAATGCATAAAAAAATAAACCTACATCATTCACGTCCCTTTTCAGACAACAAGGCAATTTTATCTTCATATTTCTCACCTTTCAAATTAATGCCCATGATAGTCACACATTTCTTCTTCATCTTAAGGTGGGTCACACAAACTTATTATGCTATTTAAGCCAGGCACCACCCAAATTCAACGCCCTAATGCCTGTAAGTGATGCAAAATGTGTTTGCATCTGAGCTATCATCAGCTCAGTGTAACAGTGCACATCCCTAGGACTGCTTCTAGTCTGCCTTTTCTTTTTAAAGCCAGTTTTAGGTTGTGTCTCATCAATAAAGCTGATGTTCAGCACAAGCCCACACAACTGCGGCAGCAAAAGAGGGCTGGGAGCTTGGAGCAGTTCCCCCACTGGTACAACCTCTCCCCAACTGAGGTCTGAGCGATTTCAGACCTAATCAACCTCCCACCATCTCGAGTGACGCACGCACGGATAAGCTAAAAGGATTTTCAGCACTTCCTTCAAGTTCATCTGAGGCAATTTTAGAGCTCGTTCCTCCCTCTAATTCCACCTCCTTATGAATTATTCCAAAAGACAGAGCTGAGCTCCCACAACTGAGTAGTCTGTCTGGATAACCTTTCAGATTAAAGCATGCTGTGAATTGGAAGAGAATCTGCCTTTCTCACAGCATTTTAAGATCCACTTTTGCCCAGAACACTAGAATGAGATTTAAATACAGTAACAGCTAAACCACCTGCAAATCTCCACTTGCAGCTGCTGCTCAGTTGCACATAAAGTTCAGGAGTAATCATTTGGAAAAAATTTCTAATACAGGCCACAGATATTTATAACAATCATCAGTCTCGTAGAACAGTATGAAATAAGTTTCGTGCATACAAAATCATCTTTTATTTATGGAAAGAGACAGAGTTCCAGACTTTGAATCATGTTAAGATTAAACTGGAGCTGAGGACATGTCAGTCAGCATTCCTTCCTTGGACTGCAGTTCATCTTGCATTAGTCTGCCAACTCGAAAACTATCCCTTCTCATTTCATCCCATCTCTTACTTCTTTTCTTCAGCTGAGTCCTCTACCTTTTATGTGCCTACATCTCCCAGTTTGGTTAACAAAACCTGAGGTTATACAGTTTTTTGAACTTCTGACCCCTATACTCCAATTCCCTACTTTTTCTCTGGAAAAAGGATGTCTTTCCTGTTCAAATACAACTGAAATTCACAAAATAGGATATGGAAACAGGACTAAAGGCCAGTTCTCCACCTTGGGGAGGTACTTGCCTCCTTCTAGCAATTCACTGACATCCTGGTGTAAGTTTATTAAAAGAAAAAAAAATGGGTACAAGAAGACATTTATTCAGGATTGTATCCTTTAAACTGGGGAAAAACAAGGAAATAAACATAAATTTCAGATCAGCATCTTTAAATATTCAACTACAGTCAAAATATTCCTTGTGATATATTAGCACTGTCACTCACAACTAAGGAAATGCCATCTGAACTGCTTTCTTATTTAGACATTTTTCTGTAACACGTACCTGCTGTTAGATATTTCCCCAAGAGTATCAGACAGCAAGCCTTTCAGTTTGTGAGCTACAACAACTACCAACACTGCTTTTTAAAAGTTAATTTACCAACAGCAATGGACAAATCAACAATATAAAATACCCGCTATTACTTGTTTCTGATTCAATGCCTACAGCAATAAGAGGAAACCAGAAATCTTTCTGAAGGGTTAGATTTTTCAGACACACAGGTAAACAAATAGAATGCATAATAGGTATACTTACAGTACTATGAAATACAACACTGTGGCCTTTTCCTAAACTTTCTATATGTGCTGAGAGATTAAAGCAGATGGCTCGATGTCTTATAGCATCCAGTGTTTGTGCATCGAAGAAGTCATGAGGTCTTGCTGGAAAAAAAAGGAAAAGAGATCCTCAGTGTTCAACACATTCAAAGCACACAAACAGAATCAAGCACGTAAACAAGTCTGAAGTGTCATTAGTAAATAATTTATCATTATGGCAACAGTGCTACCTTGTCAGAGAGTTGCAAACATCAACTGAGAGGAAGAAATTACTCCAAGAGAAGCACAATTCAGGTTTGGTCAAAACACACACCCTGTGGATCAAACAGCTGTTTTGAAAAATGTAACTATACTCGGCTGGTTTCATTTCAGTTTCAATAATGCTGAATAGTCAGGTGAAGAACTCCACACTACTACACATTTCTTTCCATGTACAAGGTGTCATTCAGTGTTCTTTGACAATCAGTAAACATTTTCTAGCCAAGAAGAACCAAGTGCATCCCACACCACACTTCAATTTATAATGAGTAAAGCACAATTAACATCCATACAATATTTTTACAACTAGTCTATAACCAGCAGAAACTAATAAGGACCTTTTCCTTTTAGAAAAGGACTTCTATAGTTAAGTTTTTCTCAAACACTAAAAAGAATTTTGATCTGGAGTGTAAAGAAGGTCTATCAACTCCACACTAAAAGTACTTTAACTAAAAAATAATTGCTACAGGGCACATATTTGCAAAGTGTTAAAAATAATTTGCAAAAAAAATTAAAATTACCATATAATACAGTAGTAAAATTACATTAGTAGCATTCCCATTTTCAAGCCTTGAGAGTAGTAGTTGCTAAATAACACACTGAAATTAAAACTACGAATAGGACTTGATATTACATCATCAAATATGTATTACCCTGAAATCTGCACAGTGATTCAAAGTTCTGCTGCCTTAATTCAAAACAACTTCTATATCCATCTATCCATTATTTCAAAATGAACTACAAATTCCACTTAAAGCTTGCATTTGCTACTTAAAGCTAGCATTTGCATTAGTCCCACTCGTGGGACTAATTGTTGTTAAGCATTCATCTGTACATTATGTTCTGTCCCCACTCCATCTCAGTTGGATACTGCCAATTAGGCAATCATCTCACTGAAATGTTTTCTCGCTCTAAGTGGTAATGTGGAACTGCAGCTCATGCTGCAGGTGGTCAGTGATGCAAGCATATAAATATTTTATAAATAAATATGAGGGAGGAAGGAAGGGAAGATGGAAAGAAGCTAAAAAAATAAAAAACAACCAAATTTTTTCTTTTCGTTTCATACAACAAACTTCTTCAGGATTTACCACTGGATAATACTCAACAGATGCAGAAGAAAGGGGACAATTTTTCCAAGGCATTTGAGTAGTTTTATTTACCCCTTATATTACTCCTTACTGAACGTTAGTGCTTTATCTTCTATATATATCTTTACTCTGAAAATAATTTTGAAGGAACAGATTTAAGTATCTCCCTTCCTGCCAATCCTGCTTGACTTATTTAAGTCAAATAAATTAACATCATCATACCAGGAACCTACTAAATGAAAATGCAAGCATTATGTAACTAAGGTAGTTTTACTGTAAATTCTATGAACAGTAACCTTCCTTATCTCTCTTACATTCCTCCAGAGAACTGTATTACGCTTTTTATTAACCATAGTGTCACCTTTGCTAATGGAAAAGCAAGTGACAGTCCTGTATTCTTCAAGGTAGCTTCAGAATAGCAACACTGTGACCTATTTTAGAGATACATATTTTCAGTATATTTGGTTCTATACCTCCAAATATCACCAGACTACACAGATCAGGGAACAGGTATAAGGCTATCCAGATGAGAAAGCAATCTACTGACTGTAATCCTAAATTATTCCAAAAAAAAAAAATCAAAATTTCTAAGACAAATCAGATCTTTACAGCACCACTAATGTAACCAGCTATAAGGATGTCTCCAGTAAAACAAGTTTTTATCACAGAAGTGCTAATTTCCAGACTTATAAGAACATGTATTGTTTACAGAAAGGACAAAAGAAATGCAAAAGAGTTTAAGAACGGCAAGATGTTAAAAAAAAAAAAAGAAAATCAAGTAACAGTAAGAATTTTCTTTATGGAACATATTTTCATCACATATAGCCACAGTTAAGTCTCCTTTTTTATTTATACATTGCCTCACAGAAGGATGTTAACCTTCAGATATAAACCAGAGGAAGCAAATGTATAAATCTGCTGTATTTAAACTATTAAGAATTTATACATGAGGATGCTTCAATAGCAGCATATACTGGCAACTGATTGCCAATAAATATTTAGTAAGCTGCTTACACCTTGTGAAAATCCAGGGTCTAATCAAATCATGAGGAGGTAGAAAGAACACGCTGACAGCATTTCTTCAGGACACAAATTGTTCTGTGGTGTAAAAGTGCAATTTTCTCTGAAATTATTGTCTCCAAGTGATTGTAAAAGACTGTGCACTATCAAATGGCATCTTGTTTTACACCTGTGGCATTAACTTCTTGTAACTCAACCTGCAGAGAACCTGTACTTACGTTAAACACCTCTGCTTTTAGGCACTTAAAAATATCTAAATATACTCTAGACTGAAAATACTCAATGCTGTTATTGTGTTACTTTGACTTCTTAGATGAGGGTGTTTGCTTTCCCTCCTTCTTCTTGTAGAGACAGAACTCACAAAGCTGCACACCTCATTCTTGAACTAAAACTAAGAAACAAAAGGATGAGCAAAACTTCATCAGCCCTTTGTCTCATTCGCCTCATCAACAATAATCCACACGAAGTTTTAAAGAAAAGCTGCCAATACTTTGCATTTTCAGAAAATGCCATCAACTTTGGATACATTTCTGGGTCACATACCCTCTGGAGAAATACATTACAGCAGTCAGTTCCCAACTGAGTTAGAGATGATTTCTGCCTTAAGGCAAAAGTCTACAGCCAGCATTGCATTTGTCTCCAGAGGCAGGAAGACAAGAAATTGCTCAAGCAGCTGTCATTTTTCTTCCTGTGCAACACTTGATCGAGAAAGCAGATCATTCAAATACTACAGTCCAGTCTTTAACAATCCCTACTAATATTTACTACTTCCATTTTTTTTATTGCCATAGATTCATTCAAGAATTCTGCAGGAAGTTCTTATTACAACTACAACACCTTAACAGGTAATTTGAAGCTTTAATTACAAAGCTTTGATTTGAAACCTGTAAGTCGATAATGTTCATCAAGTACTAATAAAATGACAACCTGAAAAACTACTTCTGCATATATTGGGGGGGGGGGGGAACTGAATTAAGATGCATTAAATCAGCCACCTAACAAAATCAATACGGAGAAACAAGCCTAGATGCAACTCAGGAACCTCTAAAAGTGAAAATTCTGAAGTGATCAGTCTTAGACATGTATTTTGTTTGAGTCACACAGTCAACAAATCACAATATTCCTTTAGGAACCTGCAACTGTTTCAAGCAGGTGTCTCTCTCATTACATCTAAGATGTAAAAAGTGAGCCCATAACCCTTCACTGACCAGCCTTCCCTTCTTGAACCTTCTCGTTTACACAGATTGTTAGAGTGAAAGGGAAAGCCTTTTAAAAACAGATTCTGAAAAGAACAGAAACAGTTTGCTAATTTCTTTGGTTGTTAAATGAAAATTAGAGGAATTCTTGAAGTCTATGCTTCTAAGATGTGTTTCACAATATAATTTGCTCATATATATTTTATGAATACCCAAGCATTCCCCCTTCAAAAAAAAAAAAAAGAAATTCAAAAGAGAAGTTAATAGTGACTCAGGAAATAAACTTTTCAGAACTCTAGGTGACACTATCTTTCCAGGACAGGCTTCTCTGCATTCAAGGCAGAAACATGACCACTGCTTCATAAGTTTCAGTTCCTTAAGACACAGGTGAGGTATTAAGATAAGAATAAATCCCAATCATGTGATAAAGAGTATCACTTAAGACCACTAGTAAGTGCATCCATTGTTGCAGTACCACTTGAATACTTGGTAACTGTGTTTCTTCACAGGAAGAGAAAGATGAATACAGTTAAGTGTTCTGCCACAGAAAAATTCTGGCAAAGTAACACTGTGGACAGTATGAGATTTAACAGGTGCATAAAAAAGGTATCTTGTGCTACTCTCCAAAGCTGTAAGATGGACTCTGCACCACAGGTAACAAGTTTTTTCTTCAGCTGCTGACATACCAGCAGAAAAAAATCTAAATCTTTTTTACATCTCTAAGATGCAGGTGTCATAGTAACAGTTTAAAATCAGTTTGGTACTGGAGAGTTGCATCCAAAGCAACTGTAAAACAAAGTAAAATATTTTAACAATTGCCTAGTCTTTCCTAACCATTCCTGTACATTAGAACCTCTATATAAATGTGACATTGTTATTAGTCTAATACTAGGACAACTCAAGAATCAAACATCTAGATCTACATGGACTAGAAAAGGCACTGAGTAAGTGATTATTACTTGCTATAGGTAACAGTTCTCACTTTAAATGACAAATTACACCTCTCAGCACATTGGTTCATATAAAATTAATGAACATCAACTGTGTGGAGACAGATTAAAAAAAACATAGCAAGTCAATTCTGCCCAAAATTAGATCTTAGTTATGCTCATAAAACTGTCATTAACATAATGAAATGTTGTGCTCAAAAAAGAGTTTATATAACATGCATTTATCTCTAATTTATATGAATCTGCAATCTCTGTCTGCAATACTGAACTTCAGATCTCATCAACACTAAACAGAACATTTTCCAACAGTAATAGTCAGTAAACAGAGAGTGACTCTGAAATGAAAAGCTTTTTCAACTGTGAACTCCAACTGTTTCTCACGGGAAACCGATCTTTTCTCCTGAACATGAAGATATTTACCCTGAAAAGGAACACAAACAGAATCTGGAACTGTTTTCTTCTCACCACAAGGAATGCCAATCCTACCAGATCCACATATGCAGAGAAAACACCACATTGGAGAGGAACTTCCAATCCCAGGCGAAACTTTCAAGAGCCTCTGCGAAATACTTACGTAGTGATCGTCGTCTCTTGTTCTTTAATTTCCTTCTTTTATTCATTCCAGCTTTAGATGGAGATTCCTCTTTGGCCTTTGGCTGGCTGGCAACTTTCGAAGAGTTCTGCTGGCTGAAGTGTGTGGGCACATGACGGGCAAGTCCTCCCTGAGATGCAAAGCTGGCATTGCACCCACCAACTACACACTAGTGAGAAAACAGCAGAAAACTGCATCAGGTGCTTGTGCACAGGAGTTTGACAGATCTCTGTTTGACTTTTCTGGCTCAATTTCCAACATATCAAAGGGAAGATAAGTTCTTACTGACCATGCAATTCTTAAAACCAGAAACAAACGTATTCTGAAGCAAATTTGTTTGAAGTTTTTAACTCCCAATAATTATTCCGTGGCATAATATTTTTCCATGCTATATCATATTCTGAAATATTGTATAGCATAAAACCAATCTCAAACAATGCACTGGCAAAATCTTTGTACAGAAAATAAATGCTTCTGAAGACCTTCGCTTTTCATAAGCCAGCATTCCCTTATCTTTCAAAATACTGCACTGTTATTCTGTTTCTCAACACCTCTCCAATTTTCTGCATTTGAACATCCTCCTTTCTTGTGACAAGGCAGAAGTAAAAAAAAAAAACATCCCTACCCACATTAAATTGGAAACAGCTCAACGCTCTTTGTAAATGCTACACAAAGTCAGTGAGCAGCTGGTTTACACTTCTGTCTAAAACTTTAACTTCAGAGATTGAAAGTAGTATTAACAATTATTTATAAATTTATTTTGGGATTCTATTATTACTTCAGAAGCATTTAAGAAAGTTCTTATTTAAAGAGAATGTCCTCTCTTTCTCAAACAGAAAAATAAGGAAAGATCCACCAATAATTAAGCAAAAACACAGAAACTAGAAAATAGTTGCAACTAAGCTAGTACTGGCTACAATAATTAATGGCATTTTTGTAAGGATTTAGTTTATATTTACAATTATTTCATTTGCAAAATAAGTATTCAAATTATACCGCTGGAGAGGGAGGGACAACCCTTTTCTTCTTGTGCTCTGAGCTTACAAGTGTAATAGCAAAGTGATTTTAAGACACACATTCCATCACTGGCTGCCATTAATTGTGTATCCATATGACTGATTTTTCTTCTGATCCAAACAACAGCAGTGGGGCAAATGACTTGATCAGCCACTAGCAAAAAACCTATCACCACTCTAAACCATTGGAAAGTTCTCCTTCTTCCCCATCTGTTCTGCTCCTTCCCTCCCTTCCCTTTCTCAGCTCTTTCGCCTGTGTCTCTCTTCTCTAGCACTTCCCTGCACAGCAAACTGATGAGGCAGCTCCAACAGGAATTTGGGAATAAGTTATGCTGCAAATATGAACATACACAGTGCTAAGTCATCTCTGAAGACTAAGGACGAATCTGCAAGATTACAGTAACCTGCACATTTGATTGAGAAGACAAGAAAATGGCTGTAAAACTCCACATGTCCCGTTTTTTGTCCCTAAAACCCCACTGTGGTGGTTTCCAACAAAATTCTGGCTGCAGAATTGAAAAGTCTGTTTCTGCCTCAACCTAGGAAATGGTTCTCCATGATAATCATAAAATACAGTGTTCATGAAAAGAAAGAACTGTACTGTCCCCAAAAACTTAATACTTGCTACAGGACTAAAAATATGAACATAGATTGCAAGACAGTAAAGGACTTTTTTTTAAAGGGAAAAATACTTAGAGGGAAAGTTTTCTATACCTTTTTACCTTGCCCTATAATTTCCCATGATCAAATAACACTAATATTGTCTACTTATATTGTAGTGACTTACAATGTAAGAAATCCCAGCACATCTGTGAAATTCAGAACACTCCGGAGCCTGATCTCATTTACACTACAGTAACCTCAACACAATTTTCATCACTTCAAATTAATGCTGAAGATTCAAATTTACACTTACAGAATCATAGGATGGTTTGGGTTGGAAGGGACCCAACCCCTCTTCTGTGGGTAAGGACATCATCTACTAGATTAGGTTGCTAAACTCCATCCAACCTGACCTTGAACCTGAACCACTCAGTTGTATTAAAGGTGACTGAACTCACAATCAACAGATACATGTAAAATGCATGCGTGCATTAGTTCAAGAAATCTTTTGTTCTCTAGTTTTTATGTCCCTGAAATAGCTGTTCTGCCCATAAAAGTAGCTTCATGAAACTAAACTCAGCCACTAAATCTAAATTTAGGATTAACTTTCACTGATGTGCTCCTGCCTTCAGATTCCAGCTCTTTCTGATCATACAAATATTTTCAGAAAAAAAGAAAAATTAGGTCAAAAAAACCCCATACCCTGAAGTTCAGTCACACTGAGATATTAAAATATCAGCTTTACCAATGCCTGCTATAGGTCAAAAATAACCTAAAGTCCTGGTACAGTGCATGCATTACTATACTCCATGTTTATTAAAGTACAGCATCAAAAGGTAGCACCTTCTGGAAAAAAGCACAAGCTTTGTGTCAGGTCCATTTCTAAAACTTTTTAAAACACAATTGAACTTCTTGCCAGATGGGAAACATTGTTTTATAACAAACTGCAGTTTGACTCATGATATCATAACTTGCCTTTTTTCTAGTCGTGTACAAAGAAAATAATCACAGATACTCTACATGGGTTATCTCCAGAAGCTACCACTTACTCTTCTTGTTCTACCCAAATTTTACTTCCAAAATACCCAAACCAACATCCTTAAATCCTCAATATCTGCAACTTGCAGTTAGGAATTATCTTTTTCCAGACAGCCTATTAATAGTCTACAACTACAATACAAATATTTGCAGAAATGATTACATACAGATACAGCGTACTTTGAGACTACCTGACCATGTCATCAAATAATCAACAGCTGACAGATCAAAGATGACACAGAATGCCTTTGCAGTAGACAGGAAATAGTAGAAGAGGAGAAAAAAAAAAATCTTACCTGCTTTTTTCTTTTTTTTTCTCTAAAATAATATATCCAGCAATCCGTTACTAATGGGTAAAGTCTCTTCTCTCCAAAGATAAAGGAGCAGTTCAGGCTGTCACTTCAGGATCTCTGGACGGTAAGTCACACCAAATCAGCTTCCCACCAGATAATTATACAGCTCTAGAGGGCTTCTAATAAATCAAACTCAACTATTATGCACAACTTTAAACCAAATCTTTTCATTTTTCCCCCAAAACCTAAATTTCAAAATTTCACAGTCGATTTGAAATACGACAGATTGGGTCCGGATTGGTGGATATGTTACTTCAAGAGAAAATAAGTAAACACGTAAGAAGTTTAATTTCTCCAGTGTACCCATACCCACCATTATTAATGGGCAGTAATGACCAGGGACTTTAACAAACAGGATGTAAAAATGTCTAGCAATACAGGATTTTGTTCTAAATTCAAAATAACCAAATCTCCTACTTGGACCATTCAATGTGTAATTTTTCTAGTAAATCTAACAGTAATAGTTTAGACATCTGGATAAACTTTCTTATTGTCTCAACATCTGAGTGTTCAGGCAAAATGCCTTTACATTTTATATCTGCATCTGCAATGCTCTAATGGATGGAAGATATTCTGTCAAGAGAGTGACAGACATGAATCTCCAGTGAGGACTGAAGATGCTTGGCTGTGTTTTCTACATTTCAACAACTGTTGCTCTATGAAGTCATATCAAACACAGTCACCCCTTAATGAATTCCAGAAGTTACAGGTGGCAGAATGAGCACCAAACTTCATTTTTATTATCACTTTCTTCCCCCCTTTTAAGCAAAGGATGAAAGCCTCCAATGAACCTGTGCTCTGCCATTCAGTGTCACTGAGAGCAATCACCCCACGTGAGCAAACCTTGCATGACTGCTCTTAAACATGAAGAGAGAGCATATCCACTGGAATCCATATGTGAAAGCAGCTGGCAGCTTACCCACATGCAGCCTTAAAGAATCACAAACACATTTAGGTTGGGAAAGACCCTTAAGGTCATCAAGTCCAACCATAATGCTAACCAACATGTAATTATTTTGCATAAAATCTCCACTGTTTTGTGCTCATCTCCCATTTGTCTTTTCACTGTGCCTAACACCTTGTATTTGGTCACCTAGGCTATGTTTTTAAGGGTTTATTTGATGTGTCTTAAAGTAACTTTCAATATTGAGTAATACTTCCATAAAGTGTTTTTTCCCCTGAGTCCCAAAAACCATGCTGGAAAATGCAGGTTGTCACAACTCCTTAAGTATTCAAATACTTATTATTTGTAACAGCGAAGTTTAGGACAAATAAGAGAAAATTTCTTCATTCACTGTTTCTCTATTTGCCAAAGACAGTCACTGGCATCAGTTTTCCAACTCAGATTATTCCTGTAATCCACCTGTCACCCTCAACAGGACCACATGCTGATGATACTCCACAACATTCCACCAGCTTCTAAAAAGCCACAAAAAATTATGTAATAAGAGGTCTAAAAAAGAATAATGTTGAGGTTTTCCTCTCTCAACTCTGCTTGTAAAACCATAAACAAAAATGAACATACTGGAGGTCTCTGGAGGGAATACTCACATTAAATTAATGTCTATAATGACAAAAAAAATATTAAAAAGAAAAAAAAAAAAAGCTGGCTAAAATCACACTGTAATAAGCAAAGAGAAAATTTCCAGCAGTACAAGACCAATGAAGCTCAGGTATTTAGAGGAGCAGCATAACTTTAAAAATACTTAACAGTGGCCCAAAGAAGGCTGGTAAGTTCTCAATCAGAAACACATTCTGTGAGACGAGTTTGCTTGTTTGTTGCTCTTCACAAGAAAAACAAATCTAGGAAGTGGTTCTTAACAAAATTAGGATTAAAAAGTACATGCTTTGCAGAAATCACATTTGACTACATCCTGAGAGCTAACTGCAATGTTAAGTCTCTCTCATTTAATGGACACTTTTTCTTTTATGGAAGGACTGATAGGTGCCCCAGGAAAAAAACTTTATCAGTAACAAAACTTAGTGATGATGGTCTTAAAAAAACAGGCAAAAAGCCCATCCACTTGTTCTACATGAAACCTAAGACCATCAGCATTAAAAACTTAGAAAAAAATCGGAGAGAATAAACAGAAAAGCAATATGGCAGCTAAAGGGGGACATGAGGTCCTAAATTCTGCCTAAAGATCCAGGGTACCTTTATTTTCTTTTCCCTTTAGTTCAGCAGATGACTCAGAGATGAGCTGGACATACACTGCTAGGATACTGCCCCACATAAAAATGGAGCTAGAATAACAAAGGTCTCAAATTTTACCTTTTCTGTGACATAGGTACTGCAAACCTGATGCTGAGGGGGATTCACTAAACCACAGAAACAGAAAAAACCAGGATAAATTTATGAAAATATGAAACCTTTTTCCTTTGCAATTTAGAAGTGGGTTTATTTCTGTGACAAATGAACTACACAGTCACCAGGTTTATAGGAATGTGTGGCAAGGGCACATAAAGCCACAAGGGCATTTTAAGATGAAAGCACTGCAGCTTGTTTACAGCTGAATAGAGTCAAAGGACAACACCATGTGGATCACAAAATTAGATAATTAAACCCAAAGTGTGCAACTACACAAAATGAGTCCACTTGCAAGCAAAGGAGTGACAGGACAGGGATATATCCTTCAACAGATTAGTTCTACTGCCAAGGAGAGTGTTACGTCTCAGACAGTTCCCAATTGCTTTTCAACTTAAGAAAATACTTTTGTCTCTTATTTTCACTAGAAATATGAGAATATATCAACCTGCCATATATTTATTATTTTCTTCTGGTCATTACATGATTATAGAGTACTTTTACCTTTACAAAATTAAATTTTCCATGCTTTTAGTTGTCACTTTCCTAGCTAATATTCTTTGCTTTTCTTTAAAACGTCCTGAACATCAGGTCTTCAGATAACAGCATCAAACTGTACTATCACCATCACTGCCTTTTACAGCTTTCCTCAAAAATCCCAACATTCATTTATTTATTTTTTTAAAATCAAACACTGAACAACTAGGTATTTTCTCCAAGTTTTCTAAAATGACACAGTATTTCCTTTTTATGCCAGGACTCAAGTACATTCTAATGAGGCAACTGAAATTTCATTTGCAATTTAGGTTTTGGGAGATATTTTGTCTGCAATAATCATCAAGAACAAGAGGTCCTTAAACCAACTATTACTTGAAAAAATTTGGCTTCCCCTAAAAAGGTGAGCAATTAAGATTTGTGAGAACAGCTAAATGCAAACGGAAACATTTGCTCCATTTTTGATTGACTGCCACAAAACCATAAATAAAGGCTGTTCTTGGACTGATCAAGATTAATATCCAACACTTTGAGTGTTTTTTTTGTATCAGAGAGTAGATTTCAAAAGATAGTAAAAGAAAGAAGCAAGTGAGGAAAGGGGGCTTGTTAATTAATAGGTTGCCATCACAGACACTTACGTACTTGGCTACCTCATGTGAGCCCTGAAGCCCGTACTCGGCATAAGTGACAGGGGAACAAAAGATGTTACAAAATTCTACTGAGACCACAATTATCCTCCATTCAAAGCTCCCAGGAACAGATTGAGAAATACAGGGATAAAAAAGAGGGACTCAAGACAACAGTAGGAAAAAAACCGGCTGAAGTGACACACATTGAGCCACGATGATTAACTGCTGTAACTGCTGCAATCCTCGCCTGTTCTGTTCTCTCCCGACTATGACCAGAAAGCACAGAAAATCAGCTGGTGAAACAACAGATACTATTAGAAGTAATTACTGTAAATTTTAGGGCTCTAGCTGCAACCAGCCTACTCAAAAACTAGGATACCAAGTTTGCCAGGTAACCCTGACAGAAAGAGTATTCCTGGTGTTTCTGAGCTACGCCCACTTCTTCAATCCAACATCTCTAAAACTGAGTTTCTTTGATCTAGACCAAATAACAATACAAATTAACCTATCAAATGGCTTTCATTCAAGACCAAAGCTTGCCATTACACTTTAAGGTATCTAAAATATTTAATCCCAAAAATGAGAAAACCTGAGGTTTCCCCGGTAACTAACTGGTGGTTGCTTTTTTCTTTTTTTTTTATTCCAGGATTAGCATTTAAGATTAAGATTAGTTCCTGTAACAGCCACATCTGCAAACTTTCAGGGGTCTAAGATCCTTGTGCTATGCTTCCAAGAGCATGCCAATCTCACTCCTTTGAACAAAGGGTATAACCACCTCAAAACCAATTTTCCTATTCACTCTCTGGGTCAGAAATTTTCAGACTCAGCTATGTAGTTCAGCATGGAAAAAAAGTCTAACCTTTGTTAAATAAAAACCTTTTTCATGTGCAATGAAATGCACTATTTTCACTTTCTAGGTTTTGAGTTTAGTTTTGTTTTCTGTCATAACTACCGTTAAAAGCCATATAGAACAAGTAACTTCTGGAAGACACCACTGTAACAGAAAAGTATTTTTAGTAATAAAGCTGCCTTAAAATAGAATTTTAAAAAACGCAGAAGATATTACCTGAGAGAAAAGAGAGGAAAGGAAGCGGAGAAACAACAACTAAAAGTTCATGGACTGGGGGTGGGGGAGAAGAAGGCAAAAAAATGCTACCTAAACTTTAAAAAAAAACAAACCTAGTTCATTTTCATATCCTACATGGAAGGAGAACTTCAGTCTGAAGTAGTGTGGGTGGGACTTACCATCAAGTGATCCAGGATTGACAGCTATGAACTGCCCCAACTGTATCCATAAGAGGATGAAGCAACTCATTAATAACGGATTGGTGGATATGGGAATGATAAACACTACTATACCTAGAATTGCAGGTACAGGTTAGGGGGAGAAAGAAAGAGAAAGTTAGAAAATACTATGCAGGAAATACAGTCAGCTCAACGGCCCTGCATTCCTGACTTCCTTATTATTTTCAGAGAAGTTCGCCATAAATAATCACTGACAGCGTTTCAACTGAATTTAACAAAACCAGCTCTTACTCAAGCACAGAATGGGCACCAGCAGCCATGATCCAAAGTTTACTGTGGAAGTGTAAAATATGATACAAAACATCTCAGAGTGTCAGCAGCTCAACTGAAAAATGCACAAACCCCCTGAACTTAAGCACTATTTAGTTTTACACTTCCTTGCCATTTAGAGATTAAAAGAAACAGGGATAGAGAAGCAATAACAGCATCTTCACCTGTTTCCAGGAAAGAACGAGACCTTTGGGCACTACTATTGCAAAGATGAAGGCTCAGCTCATTGGATGCTTTTTAAGAAATCCTCCTGTGATGGTATTTTTCAATTGACACATTGCATCAGGAAAATTAAATGGAATTTCTCTTAAAACAAGAGATGTTGTATCTCACAGTGAACCTTACCTTGAAAGGTTTGTCCCCACTGTGTGTCAGCATATGCCTCTGCAACCAGCTTTGACTTGTTGAAGGTGTATTATATACTTTGCAACCTTTCCACAAGCAAACAAACACCTAATAGAGTAAAAATGTGGTAAGTTTAGGAAAGTCAAACAAAATAGTAAATAAAAAGACAGATTAGCAAAAAAGCCTGGTTTTTTTCGCCATATTTCACAATACATCCATCAAAGGATTTTGAGCAATAACCATTTCTTTTCAACATACTTCTCATATCTCACCAGAGAAAAATAATTACAACCACAAGTATTCCACAAAAGCAGGTCACTGGAATAAAATATCAAAACACAGATGCTCCTGCAGATAAACACAACTGAAGCCACAGGATCCACTGCGAAGAGTTTGTGTTTGCATTCAGTCTCTGTATCCACCAGATACTGAGTCAGAACATTTTTAAATGAAAAGTCTACATTTTTTGGGTAGTAGATACAGAAATAAAATTATTTACTCTTATAAACAACTAATAATTTCATTCTTTAAGCATGAAAACATAAAAACTCTTAATTGCAATACAGTTGTTTGTATACCAGAGTTGAGTTTTGTATTATGGAATACCTCTAGTTAGGACCTTATATTCAATTCCTGATGAACAAAGTTACCATTTTTCATAGGATTCAAAATGCATGGGTGTTTTGTGATTCCAATGTACAGACCAGTCACATGCACAATAGTGCATTAATAGGAGCAGAACTTACTCATGCTGCTTTTCTCTCTCCTCTCATTGTGTTTATCTATAACTGAGGGAATAAAAAAGCTCAGTGAACTTGCCTTTCATTAGAATTTCCTCAACAGGTCTGTGTGTGAAGGGAGGTAAAGCCCTAATTTGTCACAGCAAAATACAGTCCCCAGAAACAGCACTGTCCACAATACAGGTTTTCAGAACTGCAGGAAACTAATTGGATTTGAGTTTCTTGTTCTCATTTGGAGAATAAAAACCTTCAATCTTCAAAAGATTGTATTTTCAAAACAAAAGAGCAGCCACAGGAGTGCTACATACTTGCTGTATAATAGATAGATGGCCCAGCTTTACTAATACAAAGCTGGAAAACCCTGAATGTCTGTATGGTTGAGCCAGACCTACTGACACAAGGCCCAGCCCCCTAAAGCTTTGATGGCTGCCACTCCTCAGTTCTGAGATTCCCCCAAAGCAACAGAATTGGAATTTCCAAGGTCCCTGCCTCTGCAACAGCTCCAGAACTGTCCCAATAATTCCACCAGCAACTGCAGGGCACTTGGTAAAGGTGTGAAGTTACAGACTGTGGAAATGCAATCCCTCCAAAATACAGGGACTTGGTTTTACAACCACCCACCAGAAGTCCAGACAAGGCTTACTGGAAACTCCTGTCAAAAGGCTGAATCCAGCCTTTTTTTTGGGGGGAAAAAAAAAAATCTTTTGGAAGTAAAACTATTCTGTCAAAAAGTTTTCTGGGCTTTTCATGGATGAACCTAATTTGGACTGGAGCCATTATCTCAGTATTAGCTCAAAAATATACATTTTACCATTCAAAGATGTTTATCACATTCCTTTCTGTTCTCAAATTCCTAATCCTCCCCTTTTCTTTAAATTTACAGTCACTGTAGTTAATACCTGAAATCCAACCAAAGCCACAAGAACACAATTTCTAACACACTTAAACACCTCACCGGCAGGTGGCAGACAAATCCCTGAAAAGAAACCACCAGGATCCATCCCTCTTCCACAGCACCCAGTTGGAACTTTTCAAAAAATAAACCATCTCCAGTAGGAGGATTAAAAAGTGTGAACCGAATGCAACAGATATTAGACACTTCCTGCTTCCAACAGCCAACTCTTTCAAAAAGACAAATACTGGCTAATCTTTTCTATACAAAATTACCCACAAACCTTGTTACATGGAATGTGACCAGAAACACAATGCACACAAAAAAATCCCTCAAAAAAAAAAAAAAAAATCAAACCAAAACCTGCAAAATCTTCCAGTCCCTTTTCAAGAAATGTAAAGGGGTCTTGGATGGGAAAACAAAGGTTCCCAGAGATGCAGTTACATGAAAGCCCACAGGATACCAATACATCTCATCCATTTAATGGTTTCATCCGAAATTCACGTAAGGTTTTTATAAACCTACGAACAGAACTCAGACATCATCTCACGAGTGGCTAAAAAGCCGATTCTGCTTAGAGCTTGGGCTGAAAAAAAGCCATCAAATATGAAGCTGAAAAGTTCAAACGTATCAAAAATCATTAGCTGAATACAACCAGAGTCCTGGCTGTCAGTGACACTTTTACATGTAAATTATTTAAAGTAATGCAAATTAGCATTTTATTTAAGTTTCTTATTCATTCAAAAGTGGTGTAACAGCCTAACGTTTTCCTTCTGGAGAAGTGACAGGACAAAAAGTCAAAAGACAATGACTATCCTAGTTTAAGAACTAATATTGTCTCCCTCAAAAATTGAAGAGCTGCCACATACAGCACTTAAAGCAGGCAGATTGCTTGTGTTTGATGTAAAGGTAGTTTACATGATATATTCCAGGCATCAAAGGTAATTTGGGAGGCTGGGGAGGGGCAGGTAGTTAAGCACACAGTTGAAATTAAATTACTCTACTGGAAGATGTTTTGAAACATTAAAATTGAGACCAATTATCATTTGACCAGGGATTAGAGTGAAACTTAGATGTTTATATATGCACCTCAATTTAAAAAAAAAAAATTAGATGTAATTATACTGAAGGTTAACTTGCCATCAATATTAGGCACAGGGCTGTTTTGGTAAGACTTTGCACTCTTGAGTCAGTCTTATGTCTTCCCAATTATACATTCTGGATGTGTTTTACCTCTAGTGAGACTCCATTTGTAACAGTAATTAAGATGTGACTTCACCTGAGTTCACAGGCAGCAACACGTACACTAATAGTTTTAAGAAAGTATAAGCACTTAAAGACACACCAGCAGCTTCAGGATGCTGAGAAGTTAACACACTATCAAAAACCTGATAGTCTCAAATAATTTATTCAAAAGAACTTACTATATCCTTAAAGTTAGGCATTCAGTTAAAAACACGAATAACAAATCAAGCAAACTGTGCAAAGGAGAACAGCTGAACGCCAAATACAAAACTGAGCAAGGCCCAACCTTAGTTGCCACCAGTCAGAAAGTGGGATATTGAAACACAGAATTTGCTACCGTCATTCGAGAGCAAAACACCGGCAAATAAGAAAGAGGGAAAAGAAACACCAACCCCTCCTCGCTGCCCATCCACGTGTATGGAGCGAATGTGATCGGCCAGATCCGGGCTGGAGCTGAAGCAGGCGTGGCAGTGATCCCAGCAGCAGTTATAGGCAATGCTTTTGGCAGAGGAGGCAGGAACTCCTTGGCCGTTCATCATAACCGGGGTGGAACGCCCGCTGGAAATTGTGCTGTCTACGTCCATGATAGTGCTGCTTATACTGCAGGACAAAACAAGAACAGAACCGAACCCAAGTTGGTATTTGTTGCACGTTAACAGAACAAATAAAAACTGTAGCTCTTCTGTTTCAGATATATATTTAGACAGGTCAAAAAAAAAAAAACAACTTAACAAACTTACTATTTATTTACAGTTAGGAAACAGCTACTATCACTTGACAGTGTAACTTCTGTACGCTGGGAACAAAAGGGAGGAATGGAAACTTCTCCCCTTCACTGACTTGTCAGAAAATTAGCTCTTAGGTGATTAACAAAGTAATTTTTAAGCTACATTCGTTATATTTATTTCCCAGGAGAGAAGAAAAGGAAAAAGACCAGCATCCCCCACCAGCACTAGATGCTTAAAAAGAACACAAAACTCAAGTTTTACAGGTTTAAGGTACTCCCACATTGTCCCGGTATAGTGTCTTTCACATGCATTGCCTAAACTAATGCTTTTTGTTTCGAGGTTTTTTAAACTTTCCAGAGAAGTCAAGGGCAGCAGAGGGAATCCTTGGCCAGCAGGGGTCATTTTCATCAGCCCTCCAGCTCTCTACCTCGGCAGATACAGAGAAAACATCAAATGATCAGAAAAAGGTTGCAGAGAGTGTGCTCTTTCCACATATATAAGAAAAAAAAGCACGGAGACAAAATGTTCTTCCTCATTAAATAGGTACTGATACACCTTTTTTTTATCTTGGTAACCTGCTCAGTGCCTTTTAGGATCTTTATGTTTTGTCTTCTGCAAAGCCACAGCATTACAGAGCAGCTCATCTTTGGCAGGACCTCAAAAGACCAGGTGGTCAAATCTCCTTAAACAGCAGCAAGTGAGATCAGATTGCTTTGGTCTTGTCCAGTGGAGCTGTTAATGGGTGTTTTCAAAGGCTGGAATTTCTGCTACCTTTCTGAACAATTTTCTCAATGTCTGACTAACCTTGCTGTGCGGGAGGGAGAAAATTTCCCAACATCTCATCAGAATTTCCAGTGTTGTAACTTCTGTCTGTGGCCTCTCATCCTTGGCAGCTGCAGGGTTGAGATGACTCTGCCTCCTCCACTGTTAAACCTCCCTACCAAACCACTGAACACAGCAACAATCCTGCCCTCCTTTATCCTAAAACTCAAGAAACCCACTCTCAGCCTCTCCATGTATTGCATTTGCTTCAGCATCCAAACCACCTTGGAGACTCTCCAGTATGTGAGTAACTGGGATGAGTCCCAGTAATCCACAGTCTTAACAGTGCCAAGTAGAGTTAAGAATCCCTTCCCCTGACCATATACATACACTTTTGCTAATACAGCCCACTATGCAGCAGTAATTTTTGCATAAATGTCTTTAAATATTCTTCTGAGCAAAGCACAAGGAAAAAAAAAATCTAATTACGTTACCTTTAAAAAAAAGAAAATAGTCATCTTCTATTCAGATCTACATAATATTTATGATTTTCTATCATTTACCATATCCCTTTTCTTCCCCAACTCTTGTACATCATTTCTATGTTAAATCATTCTGCTTTTAAGGTGTAGGTGCTGTTCCATATTTTTGACCACCACTGTTTACATATTCAGTATTGTTCTATTACACATTCTGAGATGGATGAAAGAAAAACTACACCTTTATTCAAAATCAGAAGATATAACTGGTACATTTGTTCTTTTGCTCTAGAAGTCTCTACTAGTGACTTCTCAAATTATCTGTATCTTTTTTAATCACTACTGTGCTAGTAGCTTTTTTCTGTGATATATTTTGAAATCACAGATATTTGTCTTTTTTAGATTTTCCCTTCTCACCCACCATGTGGATTCCACTGCATTTTTCAATTAAAAAAAAAAAAAAAAAGTCTTGCCTCAGTGAAAACACCAGATTCTCTTTAGCAATGTTCCCAGTTAAGCTTTAGTTTTAACTACCCTGAGTAATTTGGTTTCATAAGCAAACTCTTATCAGAGGTACCAGCAAGGTAACATTTATGAAAATGCCAAATACCACATCCCAAACACAGACCCCTTAAAAATCTTCTTCCAACCCATTAGCCTCCACCTATTATTAAAACTGACCAATTATTCTTAGGCCTTTGTTTTCCAAGTTAAAAAGAAAGCTTTAGAGACCTTTTCAACAGGCTTTTCACTTTAACAAAGGTATATCAAATACATACTTCCTAAATGTTACACGAACACCACCTGCCTTTTTCCACCTCCCCCCCTCCCAGTTTCAAAAATCACCTAACAATTTAGAAGGCACCATGAAAGAAGTGGGTAGAAGCTTCTACCCATGAAAGTCATGGGCTACTTGCTGTACACATGCACCCATTATTCTTATTTTCTTCCTTTTTCTACACCCTGAACACACACAGTTTTCCATGATTCCTCCCCCCAGGTAGGTGACTCCCTACCCAGGAGTCTTGATTCCTTTTGTGACATACAATCTCCCAGTCTGTGATTAGCAAGTAAAGAAATGGCAGCCAACCATAGATACAGTTTTGGGTGTTTTTTATATTACTGCCTTTCCCAAATACCTTACTTTATATTCAATGGAAGCTTAAAAAAATTCAACTAGCCCTGAGCTGAACCTACCAGCCCCAAGAGCATTAACAGCCACTAACTACAGCTACTGGCAACAGCATTTTAGGATCCCTGCAGGAAATTGTCAGAAGCTTTAAATACAAAACATGTTGCAAGCAATCCCAATTTTTCCACCATGCCAGGCTCACAATAGATGCAACTATGGGACTGATATCTCCTCCTTGCTCAGCTGATGCCTAGGCCAAAAATTATCCCCAAAAATAAAATCTGTAAAACTGCACCGTGAAAGCAAAGTTTACCTACAGGATGATAGAAAAACTGAATAAGTAGTTATTAAACAGTTAATTTTCACACACAGGCACACATCTCTACCCTCAGTTCAAGCTATCCCAATACAGTTCTCTCAAAATCAGCACTTGGAAGTAGGTTTGGGCACACACAAAACAGCACCCAGCCACTTCTGTCACAGACAGTGATGTTACACGGATCAGTGGCCCCAACAGGAAGCTGCTTAGCCAAGGATGGCAAAGTACTGCAGCAGCACTCCTGCAACAGCTGCCTCAGACCAGTTCAGGTGGATGAGTGACCCTGCCTTTCTCACGGCTCAAGGTACCCAAGGGCAGCTTCATAAACACTCTTATCAGTAGGAGTTCAAACTTCCAAGCTGTTTACAGTCAGTAGGAGTTTCCACATCCACAGACAGCATCAGTACGTTTCCCACACACCCCCCAGACTTCCTACTGAGAGGATGAACAGTGCTGGTGACCACAAGGACAGACTGCAAGGGGGGTTCAGCACAGCCCTGGTTTTACAGTCTGGTTTTAAGCAGGGAAGCAGTAAGAGAATGTAAGGCTGAACAAGTTCCAGGAAAAAATCTAGGGTTGGGGGGAGAAGGTGTGTGTGGTTTGTGTGTGGTTTCTCCAGTTCACAGGCATGAAATCTGTTTAATTCCTCTGAGATGAAAAAACCTCAAATTGATAAACCCGTGTGAGAGTTTATTTCACACTGCAAATACAGTGCAACATATCTTGACACAAAATCACAGCACTCTGATTTTACAGCCTAAAAAATGCAAATATTAAGATTTTAGGGTTTCTTTTTTTTTATATTCTGTCCTACCTGTAGAAAATTCCTCTTGTTTTGGGATAAAAATATGTAAAAGTCAACTAATAATACTGACTCAGAAAAAGCTATCCCAATAAGTAGGGTTATTAATGACATGAGAAACCAATAACACTTAGGCTATTAGAACCAAACCCAGCAAACATTTAAACTACTAGAAATAAATCAGCTTTCTAAGTGTTTGCTGAGGGCTAACAGATTAGAGCTGCATAACAGCATCAAAATTTTGTACCAGAGGAACTGGAATTAAAAAAAAGTTGGTTGTAACACTTAAACCAAGTAGTAGCACACGGAATTTCTTGGAAATTGAGGATGAAGTGCTACACTGGACTATGATTCTATAACCTATTCAAGATCTTGTCTAAAAAGGGAGGAAAATAGAATTCAAATACAGTGGTGCAGAAACAGTTCAGTATTTTATTTAAGACAAAATGCCCTCCTTTCTTCTAGTTTGAAGACCTCTGTGTAGGGCATTAAAGAGCACAGATGAATACTGCAGTAACAGGATCTACTAGAGAAACAGCTAAACTGCTTATGAAACAAAATAGCCAGGAGTCACACAAAAACAGACCAGTGTTTTCAGAGGGTTCTCTAGATAGACACTGCCAAAATGTAAGAAACTCACTGCCCTGGCACATTCCTTCTCTAGAAACAACCCGTTAAATAAAAATCTAAAATACATTTTTTGTTTCCTCCTCTGTGCCTCCAGAGCCAGCATATTTCAGGTGATCAGGCACCTCACAGTGCTGAGAACCTAGAATTAATTTCTGTCTGTCTCACTCAGCGAGTTCTGTCCCCCTGAAGAGGCAAAGGCTGCAAAGACAATCTGTGAAACTCGAGTACCTTGCCCAGCTCAAGCGTGTGCAGTTTTCTCTCGTCTCTCATACAGTGAGAAAATATCAGGAAGCTTTTCAGAGAAAAGTTTGCAGTATATATAGCATCAAAGACACTGCCTTGGGAGGTCTCTTGACCTGCCATTTCGAGATGAAGCAGAAAGATAAGTTTTACAGTCAGAGCTGTGGCTGCTGCTGAGTGTCTGAAGACTGAACTGCAACACTGTGCGTGTCAGAGCTGCGATTCACCCACTTCTTTGTTTCTCGTCATTTCAGAAAGGGTGTGAGGGTAGGACACATGGGGTGTGCACATACTCCACCATATTAACTACTCCACTTGAGACTTTTCCTCACTGAAAGCATCGACTTAGCCCAAGAAGGGCTGGACAGAAAACAGTGCCTGTATCTTTCAATCTATGAATGGGGCTTTTCAGTCCAATCTCGGGATGATATAAGAGACAGAAAAATTCCTTTAAAAAGGGAAGGTAGTAATGGAAATTATGTCCTGCTTTCTCATCTGAAATCCACTAAGCCTACAAGTGGGAAAGTAATAATGTGCATCAAAGAGGAGAAAACAAAACACAGTAAGACAAACACAGACATCCTGGGCAAACTACTGGCAAATGAAACAAAGACAAAAAAAACCCTGAACACTGGTAATAAAACAAAGAAATAAACCAAACCGAAACAGATTTTTATCTAAGTAAGTTAAAGCAAGTTTTTCTGCCTTTTTCTAAGCCCTTTTCTGGCAGCCAGGAGATCTGTTTAAATCCTGACGGCCGCTATCAAATCCGAATGACACGAGCAGAACTTAAGCGCTTGTGGCATTCCCCTATTGCCAGTGACAGACAGGTCTGGGTTTGCTCCCAAGCTGTAAGCAGGCTCCAGTTCCATTGTAATGGATCTACAGACCATAGCCTGATGAAGAACGTTAGACATTTGAGTTTCAGAGAGTTCAGCTCAGGGGTCATCCCAAACAATAGAGCATCAAAAACAGTCACTGCTGGAGAGAGCCTGCACACACAATAGCAGTTTTTAAGAAGCACCATTCAAAAGACTGACTAATTACTAAAATTTAAAACTGTTACAGCAAGCACAACATAGTCTTCGAGCTTATGTCGTCCCTGTTTTCATCCTAATGTGAGCACCTGAATCAACTTGAAGTAAAAATCACAGCTCTAGAGGCAAGAACTGACTGCCTTTCTGAAACACCTTCCTAAACCCACACCTCATTTTACCAAGTCTGCAAACACTGGCAGTGTCTGCCAAACGCAGCAAGGTAGAACTGAAAACACAGAATCTTCTCAGAAGGGTCAGACTTTTTTCCCCTCCTTCTACAAATTTTCCCTCTACCACGAGATCAACAGCTTTGAAACGATGCTGACATTTAAAGTGTGTTCACTAAGCAAAACCATGCAAGCTTTAAATAGAGGAATCATTACCTCAGAGGCACTCTTTCAGGTCTTATTTTTACCTGTACTTATTTTACCTGTGGCTAGAAATAACACATCTTCATTATCAAGCTGATTAAGACTTTTTTAGCACCACCTTCATGTTGAAAGACTAGTACCTACACAAGCTACATGTGCATGTGAAGCAAATGTGTCTAGCCAGCTAAATTTAGTTCGAACTCTATTTAAAAAACAACCCCGAAACAAAAAATAACAGCCAGTCGTTTTCACTTTATAGAAAACAGAAGTTTTTCAAGCACTTTAAATTCTGGATTATTTTTTTCCTTTCAGAATCTGAACAAAACTAAGCCACTGCTGGAACTGCATAAATATGGATATTTTCTATAAGGAATAAAAGAAAATCGAAATTATTCCAAATTTAAAATGCACAAATTTTAAACTACATATTTTACCATGTGCACATCTGGGTACTAATTTTTGTGTACAGTCAAATATGAATGAAAATATAACGAGCCTGTGACTTAATGCATTAAATAAAATGGTATTTTGCACATAATTCCTGACACACACTTGGCTCTCTGAGGAGATCATTTTCCTCACTGCTGCAAGTAATCCCTTCTATTGAATTTAATGAATGGAATCACCAAAATTTTTTCTTTCTCTTTTTTTTGTTATCGTTCAGAACAACAGACAGTAAGAGTCTAAAAGGAATATCAACAAAAAACCCCAAAAGAACAGCAACATGATTTCATTTTTATTTTCCATGAATTCCCATTAGCAACTGTCCACTTGAAGCAATAGTAGAGCCAGGCACCGAACACATGCACAAAAGCCCAATCAATTTGCTATTATACTTTTAATGTCTGCTAAACATACTCCCTGTAGACCTTAACTGAAGTAACCTTCCCTCAGGCAAAATTCAGCCCTAACAGATGGGCCTTATACCGTGCCCTTGAGGGTCAACAAGCACCACTTCAGTCTGATCAACAGGAGCTCATTTCAGGGTTACAGCACCTCCACCGACAGTGCCGAGCTCCCAGTCCCCAGATGTTCAGCTCAGGAGGTAACCAAAGGACCCGGCTGAATTCAGCCAACACCAAGGGAAATGATTGTGACCGATCCTGTAAGGAACAACCTCATTTTACAAAGCATCAAATTAAAAAGGAGCAGAAATTTCAGGGAACACGCCTTGCAGGGTGGCTAAAACCAACCACCAACCCCGCTGCACACCACACCACTCCAAGCCTGGAGAACCCTTTCTTCTGAAATACACAACGATAATCCAGTCATAAAACATCAAATCGGCAGATTGTCCCCGAATCCAAACACTACAAACCCCACTGGAAGTAAGTAAACATCTTAGGGATTGAAAACAAACAAATAAACAAACCAACCAAACAAAAATAAATACCCTGCTAGTTTCTTTCCTTTTTAGTGGTCAGTGACCACGTGGAGCTTCAGCTACACTGGTCCAAACCAAACGAGGGAAACTTAGGAAAGAAAACTGAACTGTAACACTCACATCAAACAACCTCAGAATAGCAGGAACACTACAAATGACAGTCACATCTTACAGCAACTTCAAGGGTTTAAGCCTAGAAATCAACAGAAAAGCTTTTTCCACCCGGAAAACTAAAACCCAACTAGGTACTAATCCCAAAAGAAAACAAACAGCACCAAATGCAATCATTCAAATACCAAGTCAAAACAGAAGTGCTGAAAGAAAATAATAATAATAGCAATAATAATAATAATGATGATGATGATGATGACACGCCTCGTGACATCCCCTAGCACTTCATTATTTCATTTCACTAAGAAAATTCTGGAGTGAAAACAAAAACTTCACAAGTTTCCCATTACTCTACTCCTTTCCAAAACAAGGAGTAGAAAAGTGTGGTGTGCAGCTCTGGCCAACGGACAAGTTCCACAAAAACAACAGCCCACTTGTGGTTTTACAGCTTTTTGATGCCACCAAATGAAAAAATTTACAATCACTACTTCTAATGCAATCAATGGTCAAGCAAAGATAAAGCTTGAAAATGATCAAATTATCAGCCCTGAGCTCCCATCATTGACAGGAAGCTCCTCCACCTGTCCCAGGGATTTTATTTCTCTCTCTTATACTATCTCCATCACTTCTAAACATGGGAGCTACAGATACAACAGATTAGTAACAGAAACTGCTCTACTGGCTCCTAAATGAAAGCAGAAGGAATTCCTATGGTTTTTGGACTAAGGTTTAACTTCTGCTGTCCTTCAATGAGTATTGAGCAAACTTTAATGCCAATCTCTTCGTGAAGTTACTCTCAGAACACCTGCACTGGGGTACCAGGATGCAATGAAATGCAGTGCTCAAGGCAACTGTACACCGGTGTCCAAGTAGATTTAAATTAATATCTGCTTCATGCTCTCCAAATGATCATGCCAATTTAAAAGTGAGATTAAAATAGATCCTAAGAAAAAGAGAGTTAATAAAACATGAGCAACCACCATGAGCCAACAACGGAACAGAAAAGTTTGACATTTGCCCGATCTTATTTTGTTCCTCTGCCCATATTTGGTAAATGTGGTATTTTATCATGCATCTAGACTGGTAAGAGATAAACTCCTGCTACTAAATTTCAATGATTTATCAATTTAATTCCCCAAACCAAACATTTATGTTTCACAAGCAAAATAGTTTGTCTAATTTTAATGGATGTAGTTTTGACTGTGGTATGGAAATGCCATAATGCTTTAAAGCTCTTACTGTTTCTTTTCATCTAACTAGCAACCAACCCAGAGAGAATCTTCAAAGCAGACAGAAAGTAACTTCAACAACCTGTATTTCTAAGGCTTCTTTTTTTATGATTCTGCTGAAAAAAAAACATTTGCTTTTAATTTAAATAGAAAGCATCCAAAATAATAACTGATAACGATCAGTTTCTGAATTCAGGAAAACCTACAACCAGTAAGAGAAAAAACAGTGTATACAGGTAAACTACCACCAAAACGAACCCAGAACAAAAACAGATTGCAGCACACTAAATGGCTGCCAAACAGAAAGATAATTCACATGGCAACAAGAAATTAGAATACCTGGATCAAAAGAAAAAGCCAGAACTACGTGAAGTGAAAGTCCACCACTGTGTTTTGAAGGCAGTACCTTCTGTTCACATCTGCTCTTGCACATCACACCCACAAAGACCCCAAAAGCAGACAGACCACACAACTGACTGTGGCTCTTCAGAGGAAAGGGAGGCAAAATAGGACAGGCAAAACCAGACAATTTATTTAGTGAACATGAGGGAGAATCAACCTCGGAAGTAAGAGAGAGAATACTAAAATGTCCAGAGGGATAGGAAAGGAAAACAGACACGTTTGGTGGTCTAACACTTTCCAGAAGCACCTTTAAGCTTTTGATACCTTTAGGTAAGTAAAAGCTACACTAAAGCAACTTTCTACATCAAGAAAAAAGACTATGATTTCCAGGACTGTATGACTGAAGAGAGCACCCACTCACTTGGAAGCAGTTGTGCTTCTGAATCACTCATGATTTTTTTTTTTTTTTTTTTGGAAATCAAACCTATCAAATCTATTCTTTACACGTACTAAGTTATTCTAACAGAAACTTCTCAAAAGGAACAAGGCTCAAAAAGTATTTATAAATCAATCTTAAAAACTGCAAAACTATTGAATATACATATTGTTATATGACTACTAAGAAATCAACACAGTGGAAAATAAAGCAGTCGAGGGACAGAACTTTACACAGTGTGACAAGTGGTAACATTAAAAACTTGTTTTGAAATTCTTTTTGAAGCAGCAACTTATTTTAGAGTAAAGCCATGTCTAGATAAAGTATAAATACGTAGAAAAGGCAACAAACTGCACTCAGACTGATAATATTAGACCAAGGAAGATAGGAAGGCTCTTTGAGATAGAGAAATCGAAGGAACTTAAAATAACAAACATGCACAGGAAACAAAACAAGACTGAGAAAGTGTGTTATGATTCACCACCTCTAGAGCTTTTTCCACTCTTCTGGATCACTTACTTTGATTATTTAGATTGCTAGCCCTACAATATTTGGGCTCATCACACTTACATAACACAAACCCAGGTTATCACAGAATTTGTGGCACACAGAGGAACAGGCAATGCAATAAAAAAAACTTGGAATGCCAAAATATCTATGGAGAAGTGAGAAAATAGAGCAAGTTAAACATACGTGCCTTGTGATATGACAGCACAAAGACTACATGTGAAAAAGGATTACACAAATCAAGAAACTGTAAGCAATTCTGCCTCAAAGATACAAATAAAACTGACTCTCATTTCTGGGAACCATGTTACCTTCAACTTCATCATCTCCCTGAAAAATCTGGGAACAGCAACAAGTGGTTCATAACTGAAAATGATAAAAGACTACGTCTACTAGCACAGCTTAAGAAAAGCAGAGAAGAAACACATTCACTCAAAGAACCACCAGAAATAATTTGGGGTTTTTTTAACAGTGCTTCCTTCCCATTCCAAGAACTCTAATCAGTCTGAAGCAGCCTAATCAGCACTGGAAGGTAACAGCCTCCAGGTGTGGGGGAAATTTCCTTGACACCGCTGTAACTATTACCCTGCCATTCTCCCAACCTCAGGGTACCTTCCCTTACCCCCAGAACACACAACACAGAAAACTAGCAGAAGATCAAATGACCACAGAGAGATGTAAAACACACAGAAGAGACCTAAAAAACCCCTCCAGTGTTAGTCATCATCACGTTAGCCTCAACTTAATATAGAATAAAACTACTAGGGTAGCAGCTAGGAAAATACCAGGAAAACAGCTAGGATAGCATTGTATAAAGTAGCAGCTTTGCCTATTTATACCCCAGTGAATAGTTGCTACTTCAAGTATTAACCAGGCATCAAAAGCAGAGAAGCCCACAAAGTAAAACTCCACTAATTGGCTCAATTCATAATAGAAAGGTCATAAATTAAGGTCTGATTCCTGTTCTGCTGGACACTGAATTACCTTCCATTTCTATCAGTTGTCTAATCTATAACTTAGTATGCAAGTTAGCCTAGGAAAGTCTACTTAAAGACAGGCCAAAAGTAGTTTTACTTCAAAGGAAAACAAAAATTTACATTTCTCTCTTTGCTCTGCATATATTGAAAATATTTTCTTTGCATCTCTAAGACTTTTTTTTCACTTGGAATCTAAGTTGGTATTACAGCACACAATAAACTATAACGACCAAAATAAGGGTTTTACAGCAATTTTACAGGGGAACTAGTAATTTGTGTAAGATGTTGCGTGGAACAACATTAATGAATATTCTTTGTGTTATTATTTAGGCATATTTAATAAATTATAATACCACTATACATGCCAATAATCTTGGTTTTTTGCAAGATTCTCAATGCAAACAACTTAGGTGCATTTTTCTTCCTCTGACCCTACATAAACTATTTGAATTACACCACCCCCCCACAGTGCAGCAGGATGACAACAGGACTTTCTAGATTACAACAAGTCTTTTGCTTTTCTGTCACTACCAAATATCTTGGCATACACCTTAAGTAAGCCTCTATTAAAGAAAGTATCCGTTAAGCATTAGCAACTGAAGTTCAGCAAAATTTATTTAAGAACTTAAATTCTAGTACAGAGAAGAAAATTAGGTATGGGAAAAGAAATCCCAGTTCTTTTCTCTTTTGCATGTTACCATCGTTAAGGGAAAAAAGTACATCAGTAATGCAAGTGAGAGGCTTCATATTTTTTCCCCAATTATTTGTTGCCTTTTAACGCTGCAAAACCACAACGTGAGAACTGTAATCACTTCCTTAGCATAACACAAAACCAGTGATAAATAGCAAGCATAACATGGAATATTTGTATTTCATTTCCCAATGCAAATTTATCTGAACACGTTCATATTCTAAATGAACTCTGTACACAATACATATAAAGCTATAAAAAGTAACCACTTACACGGATAGATAACCAAAGAAACCTCTAACTCAAAAAAAAAAAAAAATCTTACAAAACTAAGACTTTTGTGTTTCTGCAAGTTATGCCACTGTATTTTTTTAACAGTAGCTGGAAGAGTGGGTAAAACTCACTGTTCATACAAAGAAGTTCCTTACTCTCTTCTGTTCCCTTCTCCTGCACAACTGGAGATTACATTCCCACCTGTTTCAAGGATTCCCTGCAATTACTTGGCTCCTTTACAGGAGGGACCAATTTTTCACTTCCTTTGGGTCAAGTTCTCGTTTTCTCCTCAGGCTATCAGACATATCTCATTCCCTATCACAGCAGAACTTTTCTGTGTGTACCTCACATCATCCCCTTGCCAGAAACTTCTATTCCCATCTCAACAGCTCCATCTGCTCCCTTCTAATCCATGTACTCACTTTCCCACCCAAACAGCAGACTGCTCTACAACTCCCTCAGTTCAATGGGTCCTGCTTCCATACTTCTTCCATGCTCACTCTCCATGCTGCTCATTCCCCTGCTGCTACTCTCCAAACAATATGTAAATATCTTAAAGATACTGGAAAGCTGTGGAAAGAGTGGTATGGTAGAACATTTCCACTGCATCACCCAAGAGAGTTAGTTTTATCTGTGACCAGTTCCACAAATGCCTGATGTCACATCTCTGCCAAAAGGCTGCTCGGGCTGCACATAACACCCTGTTTAACTCCTCTGAAAAGTAAAAAAGGGAAAAAGAAAGAATACCCAGACAGGTTTTTTCCACTACAGCCCAGGAAATTCCCTGAAAAAAATCCACCAATCAAACCTTGTATTTAGAAGTTACCAGTCTTAATGATGTCACAAACTTACACAAAATGCACACAGACCTGAGTGGATGCACAAACCCAACATAAAAGCAAAACCATTTCTCTCTTCCACTGAACAGGAAAACGTTTTTCTCGAATTCTATGAAGTATATTTACATCTTACTACAATAACTATAACAGCTCATTATACCAAGCTCTTTCATCTAGTTCACAAAAAGACCTCATGTTAACCACTCAATTATACCAACCAACAGCTTTAGCAATAAAGATACTCGCCATACAAAATATCTGGGCTGTTTTGTCTTCCCATCAAAAGCTATTTTCTCCAGTGCCAGAAAGGCCTGAACATAACCATTACAGAAACAAGGGGTTTATTTTGCAATTTGAAAGCAAACAACTACAGCAATACATGCAGTTAGAAATGCTGAAAATATCATTTTTCAGCAGAATTTTGGAAACTCACTCGGGTGAACTTCTATACAGCTCACTCTGACATGGCAATATGTCATTTTTTCTACACACAGTCTAAAAAAAAAAAAATCTAACGACTTAACCACCTTGCCACAAGTGCTAATGAATGATTCTTCACTTCCTGGATAGGAACAAGCGAGACTGTGCAGCACAGAGAGGCCTGAAGCACTTTTTAATCTGGTCACATGGATACATGAAGCACACCTATTAGTACCACATGCCTTCCTGATTATATTACGAATTTACTATTCTGCCTTCATATAAACATCACTCATGCAACTCACATGCCACTGCTGAGTCAGTCTCGAAAATTCTTCCCTTTTAAGACTTCAAGAGTTAGATAAAGACTATAATTAAAACTTGAAACAACTAACATTTTAAAACAGCACACATCTTAAAGGTTGAGAAGGCCTCCATTTTAAACCAGATTAAAAAGATTCAGACCAGATCCTGCATTTTTTACGTCTAGATTTCTTATTTTTCAAGTTGTTAGTTACACACAGCCCCATTTCACTCAGTAAAGTTAGCAAACTTGACAATCTGAAGCATAAAAAGGTTTATTACTGAAAAACCTTTCTGAAATGTCTCGTTTCAAAACTATCCTTCTATTAAATAGGAACAGAATAATAACATTTCTAGAAGTATTCTGCAAGTCTAATGTGGTTAAGATAACTCAAATTTTCCTTGAGTATTACTGGGTATTCCTTGAGTCAGTCCCCCACAATAACTGGTTGTGTTGGTGAATAACAAATATGAAAAAAGCCCCCCCACCCAAAAAAACAAAAAACAAAAAAAAAAAAACCAAACCAAACCAAAAAACCAAAACCAACACAAACAAGAAAAGAAAATAAAGCCTTATAAGTTACATGAAAACTGCCCACTCTGTGACAAAGATGGACATTAATTAGTGCTGTATCTGAGGGAAAGATCACTACATAAGATCCAAAGACAACCTGTTACACTTGGCCTACCTAACCAGCACTTAGGTATCAGTGAGGAAAACAGCCAACACCTGCAGCTAAAACGTTCTTTTCCAGTGCTCCTTGCCCAGTCAGTAAGAGGAGGGAGCAAAGGATAAACTGCTAAGGAGGGTAAAGACGATGCAAGAACAGAAAACCAGGGATAACTTCCAGGTGAGAGTACAAAGACACAAGACAAACGTACAAGGGTGAACAAAAACCCTTCATAAAGCTTTACTACTTATATTTCTGATCAACAACTTCTTAAAATTGCAAGATCTACCACTGGTCTCTAAATCGAACAAAATCTGATTATATTATTTCAGATTTAAATATACTTCCATAATAAACCTTCCGGGAAACAAGAATTCAATTATTTCAGTAATCTAATACTAAGTGTAAGAAAATATCCCAGTTCAGCAATAACACATCAGTGAGCTGCAGATGCATCTCCACTGCATTCACCTCAGCTGATTTATACCCAAATCCTGCATCTGCTTAGGTCCAGCTTCAGTACCTGTGGCCCAATGAGAAACTCAAATACTGTGTTTACAAGTTAACCGATCCATTATTTCTTCCTTTAAAAGTCCTATCAAACGTTTCTCAGCATTGCAGTAAGACTAGCAGCTCCAAAGGACCCTGGAGGGACACATCCATCCTTTTCAGCACATGTCTCAAATTAGGCAAAGGCACAAGTAAATGACCAGCATTCACATGCTGATAATAGCCTTTGTTCTAACTGTAAATCCAGAGGATAACTAGACTTGAATGCAGACTATTATGACTCAGCCAGTTTGCTCAGAAAGTCCTACACAAACTTCTGCACGGTAGTGGGAACTTAGCACAATTCCCAGGGAAAAAAAACCGGCATGGCTACAGCTCAACGAGGTACCTACCAGTCCTGGAGTTACTGCACTGAACCCTCCCGCTGAGCTGAAAATGCCACCTGGTTATTTATCCCAGGTATCGCTCTGGGTTCTGATTTTTTGTTTCTGGGGTTTTTTTGAGAGGGAAGATAAGCATGTTTTTAAAAAGCACAAAGTCTGTGTGCATGGAAATGGAATGTTAAAATTCACTCTAAATTTCAGGGTGTTGTCGTTCACCATCATATTTGTTTCTCATGTTCTTATAAATACTTACAAATTTCCTACAGTAATGCCTCAAATTATTTATTCTACTAGCAGATACTCTTAAAATACATTAAAATGTTAATAATAGAAGTTGCTGAACAGAAGTTAGATTTTGATCATATGCAAGATTTTCCTCTTCAGCTGTTTTGTTTGTATTTTCTACTTGATACCACTAAGCCAAAAATCAGAGATAACACACTGTGGAGAATGACAAAGATCATACATAGGGAAATGGGAATTTGATCACTCATGGAATTCAGGCCCTCTTACCACACCCACTTATTCATTCAAATTTTCTAAAGAGGAAACAAGAAAAAAAAATCCCAAGCCCAGGGGCATGATCTCAGTGCTACCAAACCTGCCTACAACAGGAGAGTCTTTAGCAAGTACACCCTTCCACCAGCTTCCTCCTGCTAAACCCACGGACTGCAAAGTCAAGCCTGGCAGTTCCACCTCTTTCCTTTTCTCTCTCTTTCCTCCTCCAGGTAATCTTACTATACAACACTCTGAGATTCATGACACCGAGTTCCTCGGGACTTCAGAGACACAGGTAGTCAGCAAAGGTCATGAAGTACTGAATAATAAATTATTTCTTATAAAACATCACTTAACAGATAAAATATCATTCTCTTAATAGTTACAGAACTTCCATTTTAATGCAGAGGTGACCAAATCAATGAATGATGAATTGTTTCAGGATTTCAATATCTATTATCATAAACCTGTACCTCCAGTTTTAAGACTAAACTGTCCCCAGATCTTCTCTGATATTTCACCATCCCAACTCACATACTCTTAAGCTCTTCAGCACATCCCTTACCTTTTACAACACTCTGTCTGATCATCTGAAAGGCACAGGATTATGCTGTGGCTGCCTTCCAAGCAGCAGCAATCATTTGGATCACTATGTCAAGCAAGAGACTTGCTGGACTACATGAGACAAAAATAATAAAGCATTCTAACACGCTGCAGCAAAGAGTGCACACCAAAGGAAATTTTCCATCCCCAGGAATAACAAATGGCACTCTTGGTAGCATTGCTCTTTTCCTAACCAACTTCACAAGCAGGCTTTGAAATTACAACACAAAATGCCCTCTAAGCACCCCGAGTTCAAGACAAAACTTTGCAAAGATTAAAACCAAGGCACAGTCCTCATTTAAACCACTAAACACGAGTCCCACTCCTGCAACTGAGTCCCTGTGGACTGTGCAGGGAAAGAGGAACGAAGGGCACTCACATGGATTTAACGGTGTGACTACAGCAAGAGAACCACGAGAACAATGACAGAGAAAGAAAGTAGCACAGCAGCTCGGAGTGCACAAGGCACAGTGACACTACTTCCAGAAAACCCCTCCGAGTTATTTCCGTTATTTCCTCAACCCACAAACTGACACACGCTTGGATAAGATCAGGGTGAGAGTCAGACTTTAATTCCACGAAAAACGAGAAACTACTATCTTCAAATACTGTCTTAAAATGCCTTTATGTACCTGTTGTTTTTCCAGAAGTCTAATCTCAGCTTCTGAACAACAACAAACAAACCCCAACATCCACACCCCCTTTCCATCTTGCACAAGTTTGGAAGAAAGAAAACGTGACTTCAACGAGTCTCAAAAGTCAGATGGAAACCGAAGAACTGAATTTATTTCTGTCTTCATCAGACTTTTAGGTCAACTGCACGATTTTGGGGAACTGACTCACACGGGGTTTTGTTTGGTTGGTTTTAAGCCTCGAGGTCAGATCTAGTCATGCCCCATTTCTGAAATATGGGTATTTGTGTAGTTACAGAGATTTTGATCTGACATATATTCAAAGTACGTTTCTGGACCAAACCACATAATTCTTCACACTTAAAAATGAAATTATCTGAAGAAAGTACAAACAAAACTGTAATTGTTACTTAAGTGTAACTCTAGCAGGGAAGTCTGATACTTTTTTTTTTGCTAAACAAACGAAAAAATTGTACAAGTTTCTTCAACTATTTGAAGGGACTAATTAGTAAACGGACGTACAGCACTGTAAGGCTGTTCTTATGTCTATGTTCCATCCTATTTTCAGCTTTTCAATTAAACTGTTGCACACAACACCCAAGAAAGCTATTACACAAGCCATGTTCTTTGAAATGCTTGACTTAGGAGGTTGAAACAGACCTGAAAGGTGGAATATCCGACCATGTGTAAGAATTTGGTGGTGCCTTTCCACAAGAATTCAAGGTAAAATCTGGGTAAAATGAGATGTGTAGCTTTAACACAAAAAAACCTCAAGAACTAATCTTTACATTCACTATTTCAGAACTCGCCCAAAGACGACTTTGAGCCTCCCAAGCCTCGCTTAGTGCTGTGCGTGACTATTACTTGTGCACACGTAATACAGAAGGGCTGGTCTCCTTTTTATTTTAGCAAACTAGATTTTTTTTCCCCCCTTACGGTTTAAGATGTGACCATCGGCTTTCTGCCTCTAGAGCAGAGCCCCTGTTGCGGGCACAGGTAGAACCGCATCCACAGAACGCATTTCCCATTCCGAAGCCTCTGCACACCCCACATACGCCAGGACACAGCCCTGAGGAACCCCGAAAGCACCGGCTGAGAAAGACCCGCAGGGAAGAGGCGGCTGGAGGAGGCAGCGCCCGGCGGGGCCGCCCGGGGCTCTCGGGGCCGGGGGAGCGCCCCCTCCTCCCCGGGCAGGGCCGGGCTGTGCCGGGAGGGGGCCCGGGGAGCAGGGGCGGGGGCCCGGCACAACTTGGCCGGAGAAACCTGTGGCTGCCGCGACACCCCCGCGGGAGGGGAAGGGCGCCGGGCACTGACCTGTCCTCCGAGTCCATGCGGCTGAGGGGCTCCCCGTCCGAGGACATCTCCAGGCTGCCCCGCCGCCCGCCCGACGTGGCGCTGCCGCAGCTGCTGCCGCCGCCCGTGCCGGGGCCGGTGCCGTACCCCTCGTCGCCGCCGCTGGACACGCTGCTGGAGGAGCTGGAGCCGCCGCCGCCGCGGCCCGGCCCGTCCCCCTGGCTGCCCCGGGGGCCCTTGGGCTCCTCCTTGGCGTCGGCCTCGCTGCCGCCGCCGGGGCTCGGCGAGCGGGTCTCGTCGCTGCAGCAGCCGCTGCTCGTGCTGCTGCTGCTGCTGCCCACCAGGCTGCTCTCCTCCTCCTCGCCGCCCTCCTCCTCCTCCTCCTCCTCCTCCTCTTCCTCCTCCTCCTCCTCGTCCTCGTCCTCCCCGTCCCCGGCCTGGCTGGCGCTCTCCGGGCTGGGCTCCGACATGCTCTCCGCCTCGCCGTTCAGCAGCAGCAGCGGCTCCGGCTCCGCCGCGGCCGACGACGAGGGCGGCGGCGAGGACGAGGACCCGGCCGCGCCGGCGGCGGCCGCAGCCACCTCCACCGGCACCTCCACGGCCGTCTCCGCCTCCTCCTCCCCGGCGCCGGGCGCCGCCTGCCCGGGAAGGCGCCGCGGCGGCTCCGCCATGTCGCTGCAGCGAGCGGCCGCCATGGCGCCTGCGAGTCGCTCCGCGCGCGGCGGGGGCGTGTGCGCGCGCGAGAGCCCCGTGTGCGCGCCCGCGCGCGGCCCCCGGTGCGCGCGCCCGCGCCTTCCCTCGCGCACCCGCAACGACCGGGGAGGGGCGGGGCGGGGCAGGGAGGGGGCGGGGCCCGGCTCGTGCCGCCGCTGCCGCACGCGCTACGGAGCGCGCCCGGGGACAAACAACGCGCGGAGGGCGGAGCGGCGGCCGCCGCCCCCGGCACGGGGGAGGGGGGGCTGAGTGGCGGAGGGAACACACGGGGCTGGAATCTTCAGGGATCCTGGCTGGCATCGCCAGGGATCTCGGCTGGAATCCCCGGGGATCTCGGCTGGAATACCCCAGGGATCCCGGCTTGAATTCCCAGGGATCTCGGCTGGAATAGCCCAAGGATCCGTACTTGAATCCCCCGGGGATCCCAGCCTGAAACCCCCGGGCATCCCGGCCTGAATCCTCAGGGATCTTGGCTTGAAACCCCCAGGGATCCCGGCCTCAGTCTCCAAGGGATCCCGGAGCGAACCCTCAGGGACCCCGGCCACCCGCTGGAATCGCGTCATCCCCATTGACCGCCCCAGGGGGAAGCGGGAATCCCGCTGGACGAGGCGCTCCCGGTCGCACTCCAGGACAAACCCCATAGCGTCCCACAGCAGGGCATGAGCATTCCCGGCTGCAGTTCCCGGGAGCTGGGCGGGCTCAGGCTGCCGGAGGGAGGGGGCAGAGGGTCCGGGAGAAGCCCCGTGGAAGTGCCGGCCCCGCCATTGCGGAGCCCCGCGGTCCCCTCACGGCAGTGAGGGGGAAAGAGGGAACAGGGAACTCTCCGGAAACCGAGAACCGGAGCTGCAGGCTCACGGTGGGAAACTACCGGAGGGTTGGCCAAGGGGAATGCGCTGGCTGAGGCACAGAGGAGCCAGGAAAAGGGTTTCCGTGATACTGATGAACGGGAATGGGGAAAGCGGCGGCGCCGTGAGGGGAGAGAATAAACTGGGACGCACTGGCCCCAAAACATCCCCTGGCAGAGCAGGGGCTCGCTGGGTACCGGGCACAGGCTGTGTGACCAAAGGGAAGGCGAAACATCACAGAGTCATGGAATTCCAGCCGCCCCGCTATGGGCACGGACACCTTCCACTAGACCAGGTCGCTCCAAGCCCCGTCCAACCTGGCCTTGAACACTTCCAGGGATGGGGCATCCACAGCTTCTCTGGGCAACCTGTGCCTCACCACCCTCACAGTAAAGAATTTCTTCTTAATATCCAATCTAAGTGATTGAATTACTTCATTTAAACAAAGTTAAAGCCATAGAGTTTAATGTACTAAAGCTGTGGAAATTTGTTAATTTTTTTCCTCTCCAACCTAAACTCACTTCTGGAGATACTGGGTTAGTAAAGTTGTCGAGTTGGGAATTGTGCCATGTGAAAAGGAGGAAACCATCAGTGTGTGTGTAGAAGGGGAAAGGTGAAGGATAGCTCAACAGAATGCCTGTCAGTCACGTGCAAGACTTTAGGACAGAGTTTGAAAATTAATTTTAATAATAATAATGTAAAATAGGATAAAGTTTACAAAAGATAGATCATGCCAGACAAATGTGACAGACCTTTTGACAAGAGCTTTGTGTACACAGGCATCAAGAAAGCGTTTCATAAAGTGTCATGTGGAAGTGATTAGAAAAAGTTTATAGGATGGGGATTTGCAGCAGAACAGGAAGATGAGTAGAATCTGATCACAGAGATAAAATCAGGTAATTTGACAAATTATTGGAGAGATGAAGAGGGCAATTGAAAAGCATAAAATGCTATTCCACGTGAATTGTAAATGTCATTCATCTGTCAGTCCTTACCCAACTCTTACAGAGCTTGCCGCATTTAAAACCAAAATCATGAAGCTGTGGTAGTTCAGTTTAAAAACAAACTACAAAACACAGAACCACAGCTCAGTCCAGAAAAACATCGTGCCTTCTGCACGCTGGGAAGAACATGACCAATTCAAGTTCCAGCAGGCATCTCTGGCTTATCCCCAGAGATCCTAGATTCCAGGAGAAGTTAACCGTGTGGGATTAAGATCTGGAAAAGGTGCTCCTGCGACCTGGATTTGCATAGCTGGAGATGACTCCCAGCCCATCAGCACACGTAGTAGTTGTTTTCAGCAACGAGAACAACCCGTGGCGCAGCAGCATCAAAATAGATGCCACAGCACTCCGAAAGAGCAACAAAGGGACGCGATTGGGTTGATCTTCTAAATCAAACCAATGACATCTTTAACCTGCAGAGGAGCATAAACAAACTTTGGAAACCGGCAACAGCAAAAAAATGTTAAGTTTCTCAGATTTCTAGAAGCCACCCTCAGCTGGAAAGTGGAAGTGGTTTAGAATGCTTTTAAAAAAATAGAGGGGGAAAAAAGGGCAAGAACAGCTGTAATGCTGTTTCGTCTGTGTAAGATATGGAAAGCAGGTCTACTAACTCCACCAAAATAGTCACCAAATCCTGAGCTTCTACATCCTGGCTTGCCTTTCCTCCCGGGAACAGCGTGTGCTGTGCTTCGCTCCTGGCCGAGGAAGGTGCGGGGCTCCCAGGGGGTGTTGCTGTCACTGCTCTAATCGAACACGAAGCGTCACGTTTCGAAAACAAACGACCCCCTTTGATTCAGTAAGAAAACGGCAGTGGCTGAAATAATTCCTATGTCTCTTCTACCCACTGATGCCCTTCTGGAGTTCTCTGCTGTAGCGAGGGGCAGAATCAGAGAGGTATCAAGTAATGAAAAATACATAAAGGACTTGGGTAAAAGACGCCTTCCACAAACTATGAGATGAAAGGGGGGGAAGTTATCACAAAGAACTCAATGTACCCTAGTGTAACTTGCCCGGATTCACTCCACTGTGTGCTCACAAGCCGATCGTTGCCCTTTCCCACCCCCCCCCGCCCTCCCACGTCTCTCTCGGTTTCTTAAGGCGGTGTGTGCACGCAGAGGCTCCCCGTGTTCGCGGACCGAGAGCCGAGCAGGGCGATTCGGACCTCCCACTTCCCGCTCTCCTAAGCAGGGCGGTAGGGACGCCAGCTCATTAGGTAATTTGTGTATTCAGAGAGGGTCAGGCAAGGAAACCTCAGGACATTTCCACTGCCTAATGGAAACCCCTTGGCATTTAAGCAAGAGATCAGTACCAAAGAGGTCACTGCTGCAGCAGGCAGTCAGCTAAGAAATACTCTATGATAATATCTTGATGTCCTGCTCTCAGGTTTTCAAAATCACATAATTTTGTGTTCAGGTCCTTGAGTGCTGTAAGGTCCTAATCAAGTGAAAGCAGCAATGATTGCTGGTTACTGAGCTTTCTCTGTACAAACCTACCAAAGCTAAACCTTCTTTTTTTTTTTGCCAAGGTTTTTATCATTTTTCAAAACTCTTGAATGAGGAGATCTGTCAGAGAACAGGTGAGTCTAGAACTTGCAAAAGCATCTATATAATTTGCATTTGAATGGTCTGATAAAAGCTCAAAGCAGGAGACCTGCTGTTAGGAAACCCTTTGGAAAAAAAACCCAAACGTCCACTTGAGCTTTGTGGATGAATGTTACTCTGTTGTTCACACAAAGAGTTTCTGATATACTCAGTCTAGCTTGGTATGATCATCTTACAACAGGAACGATGCTTTAAAGCTCAGATATTTGTGTTGAGGAATCAACAAAGTACAAAATTAAAAAAAAAAAAAAGTCAGTAGATAAACCAGAAGAAAACCGTTCACAGGAAAAGATTCCAAGCAGAACCATCACCCACCAGTGCAAGAACAACCAAGCTGCAGACACAGCAAGCAGGGAGAAGAAATTGAGATTTTATTCTCTTACCTCAGGAACACCAGGGTGCAGGGCATTCACACTGACAGCAGAATCAATAACAAACTCCAAGGAAGTAGTTTCGTCTTTTCTTAAGTCACAACAATTTTGCTGTTTTGTGGGGTTTTCTTCAAGGACAGTTAGGTGAGATCACCAGAAGATTTTGTATGTGTAAGGCAGTTTTCTTGAGGTTTTTGCCCTAACTTTGATTGGCACACTACTATGATGTATAGTATGCACTTCAAAACAGCAAGAAAGGCCTATAAAGAGAGAAGAAAAAATAAACAGGCCTAAGGTACAGTAGAGGTGACATCCTGTCCTGCACTTGCTTGGATACCAGGGGAGATTCTGTAAAACTAAGCCTTTGGTCACTGAGCTCCCTTCTCCAGCCCCTGCCTCCACATGCACGTCTTAAGCACTGCAGGAAATTCCTGCTGCCTGAACCTCATGACTCACCTTGCTCACAGTATTCTGCCTGCTCAGCAGCCTCTGTAAACTGCACCCTTCCCTTCTTTCTGCCCCACCCTTGCCCATCCAAATTCAAGGTCTGGAGGAAGAGGCTGCACTCTCTCATTGCTTCAAGTAGGCGCCCAGCGCTGGGTTCTCACCCTTCCCTTCAGACCGGACTGAAACTGCCTCACGCTGCAATTCTGACCCCACCCTCTCCTGGAGCACCCAGTTAATTCCCCCTTTAAACTCAGCTTCCACGCTCTTTTCTTTTCAAGGCTGCCTTTAATCTTGCCCTATACTGTTTGCTTGGGTACCACCACTGTAAGAAACCTAAGCCATGCTTAGGTTGGGTCAAACCAAAAGAAGGGAATGAATGTTGAGCTCGGTCCCTCTTCTCTCCCGGTGAGGCGATGAGCCCTCGCTGGGGCCGTGCACTGGCTTTGCAAAGCACTTAGCAGCAAAGTGAATTCTGGATGCTGCTCGGGACCTTCTTCCCCCTCTGCCCTGCTCCTGCTTTGTTACAGCTCTCACGGTGACACGCTGCCTCTTCTGTTGTGCCAGCACAGCTGTCTCTGAAATTCATGCCATGAGCTAGACCAAGGAACTGCTTTTTGTGGTAACTAGGAGGAAAAAAAAAAATCAAATGGCATTCTGTTGCTGTTAGGTCATGAAACTTCAGGAAACTCCAGACAGCTCAGTTAAATGTCACTGTGCCCACTCTGGGGACGAGGACAAAAAGAACAGAAAAATTTAAAAAATTATTAAGATGACACAAAGGACCAGGACTTAGTTCAGGAATGCAAAACTCCATTCTGTCATTCTGGAGCTTATCCAAAAGCGCATCCTAACATCCATTATGTCTGCATTTGTATTTTGGTAACAATGTGCCAGCCCAGTGGAGATGAGGGCATCTCTGCTTAAAGCCATCTATAAACACAAACAGGGAGAGGAAGCCCATGTTCCACAGATCCTCTGATGCAATTGAAAGGAATCAAATACCTTACAAGTGCATAAAACCTCTTCTCTAAAACGCACGCTAATTGATGTTCAATTTGCTGTCAAATTCTATTGAAGGAAAACACGAAGAGCAAAACAAGCATGAAGATCTCTTGTAAGTGGAAGATACAGAGCTGTGAGTTCAAGGCGTGAGAAGGCCTCGTGATGTGGCTCATTGATGTGCTCCACAGCCTGTTGCAAAAACTGAAACTTAAGCACAGAATTTCAAGTAGGGACTATTTAGCTGTGATAAGCTATTAGTTATTATGGATACCACTGAGAACAAACTCAGAATTTGCTTCAGAAGCAAAAGCTACTTGCAGTACTTCTGCACTTGTGTATCTGAATATTAATCCTGTCACCCCGTGCCTCTCAATTTTTGTGAGTCCCGGGGACTTGCATAAGCATGTGCTAAAAATGGGTTGTGCTTTTCTTTGAAACTATTCAGAAAGTTTTCCAAATGCCACATTGAAAAATTTAAATAATTGATGCAATACATGGTATGAACAGATAATATATGCAGTACTGTACAAGAAAATAGAGCATATTTTTTCTGTCATTAATACTGCCAATATTTTATATTATGATTAAAAAACTATATAAATTATCTTTTCCTTGCAAAGTATCCCATACCTCCTTGGGTACATTTTTTATTTGGCAGAGTTTCCTCCTTTTCAATAAAAGACAGCCAAAATTCCCAAGTCTCAGAAAAATCAGCGTTTTTAAATGGTGTAATGTAGATTAGTTTTAACCAGAGATAATTAACACATTTTCTTCAAGATTATAGAGTCTTTACACGCCATTAATTTGGAGAATTTGTATTTTCAACATTCTTATGCAAAACAGAGCTGGATTCCAGCCTTAAATGAAGGTGTGTGTGCCTGAGCACATACACAGGGTTGCCTCCAGTATGTCCCTATATTTTCTGCAGGTCAGTTGCCACAGAGCCTTACAATAAAACCAGGGGGACGTCATCCCAACAGAAGGAGGGGGGGATTCTGCACAAGTACACTAGGCAGTAAATCCCTTTTTTTTTTTTTTCTAAAAATGTAGATGTGAAGTCGGGAGCAGAGGCTTTCTTTGCACACATGGAGACTCTTTTCTTAACCATAAAAGTAATCAAGATCTTGCATGTTGCAAAACCGGTGTGTAACCTTTACAACCAAATAGAAATGCATAATTAATTGAATGCTAATTAAATACAAATGACAGCTTGGAAAGAGTACAAGTTTACAACAGCTTTTGCACGTTCTAGGATTACTTTAAAACTCCCCTTCTTCAATTTGTGGTCATAACTAGAATATGAGTTTTCCATAGAACAATTTTAGATTTTTTTAAAAGTAATGTTTCATAAAATTTAAATGAAATTTCCCCTTGAAGAAATCTAGCTATAAAGTTTATGCTTTTTTTCATGCCTGCCTTTTTTCTTTTTCTTGAAAGAATCACTTGTCTTTCCAAGATCAAGCTCTTGTGAACATGTGTCCTTCCAACCACAGTTCTCAGCTTCCCAGAACATGCTGTGGTGGGCCCAGCAAGGGGCCCTGGAGATAATTAAGGGAGTGGAGCATGTCAGATGAGGAGAGGCTGAGGGAGCTGGGACTGTTCAGCCTGGAGAAGTGAGGGCTCAGGGGGATCTTAGCAAGGTATAAATACCTGAGAGGGGAAGTGAAGAAGATGGAGCCCAACTCAGTGGTATCTGGTGAAGGGCAACAGTCAATGGACACCAACTGAGAGTGAGAAAATTCTATTGAAAAAATTTTAAAAACCCTTTTTCACTCTCAAGCGGTGGAAGAGGTTGCCCAGAGAGGTTGTGGCATCACTATTAATTAAGATATTGAAAACATACCTAGACATGGTCCTGGGCAGCCTGCTCTAGCTGACACTGCTTTGAGCAGGGGAGTTGGACTCAGTGATCTCCAGAGGTGCCTTCCAACCCCAACTATTCTGTGATTCTGCAGAGTTGAGATATTATTCCCACATTACACAAAGACACAGGCATTGCCGAATCTGCAAAAACAGTAAGCATTTTTCTGGGTTCCCAGATTTAACCATATACCCTGGCTTTGCCCCAGCTCCACATGAGGATAAAAACCATGTTCACACCACTTGTGTCTTGCACCGTGATTAATAAAGATGGGAAGGGAGCCCTGGGTGGGAGCCACAGCACCTCAGCTGAACTGTGTGACTGGGACCAAGCACTGAGTCACTGCAGGCAGGTTTAGATGCAGCCTGAAAGACTAAGGACTGCATTCAGAAATGCCATGGTAGCCTGTATGACAAATTTAGGGTCCTGCTACATCCCATGAGATTAGAAATGACAAGCAAGAGAGATTATGTATTTCCCATGATTGCCAGATCTTGGCAGGCTACGGACTTAAGGGAGAGAGGTTATCCTTAAGAGAAGCATTTATCACACAGTCTGGCCAGCCTTGGGCAAGATACTGTCATGGAACGGGTGTCAAAGTCCAGATTTCCCAAACCCCTAAGAGCTGGACAATTCATCTTCTCTCCCCACTGCTCTGCTTAAGTTACAAGAAAAATCCAGGTCATGGAAAGTTTATCAAACAGCTAGAGGTATACTGAATTAGTTTATTTAAATGGAAGTTATTATTAGGTAGGGTTGAGCACAAGCAAACGTGTGAATTTCAGAAAAGTTCAGATTTGCAGCCAAAAATTAGATTTGCAGCCAAAAACTTGAATTGCCATTATTAGGGTATTCACTGAACAGCAGAAGTCATATTCAGAGTAATCAAAACTAATTTAACAATTACAAAACCAGCAGGATAACATCATTGTCATTTGCCACTAACGACAAATGTTTATTACAGATAGCGTATTTGTCTTCTGAGCTATTAAAACACTGTTTGCCATTCATAACTCTTCAAACCTCTCCCTTAGGATGAAGGATCCATCATGCTCGTGGAAAATAAGCCAAGCTTGTAGAAGTACAGCGCCCCTCCCTATTCTCAGTCAATCAAATCAGGGAGAGAGAGAGGGAGACTGATGAGAACAACCTACTTTTCTGTGCCTGGCATTCACTGAATGTGAAAGGGGGTTTCAGCAGGACCGGGAAAGTAGCTGTTGTCATGACAGCACTGGGAAGCCCTGGGACTGAAAAGATCTTCATCAGCTCACTGCAGCAATTCTGTGCCAAAGGAACTGTGCTGCCTGTCTGCATGCTGACAACAGAGCCAGGGGAATGCCTGCTTGTCAAATCTCCGTGGCTTCACTCTGCAGACTTCCCCACTCTTGTCCTCTGAAGCTGCAATAGTTACAATCTGGCAAAAATGGATCTCTCCTGAACCCCTCCTCCCCCTTCAATGCTCCGGATACCTTCTGTTTATCCCCTTGGTTTAACAAGGGCAGCACCCAGCCTTCTTGTACTCTCTTTTACCATAAATATGTCATGCAGAAGGCAACAGTAACCTATGGAAAACCTAATCAATTAAAAACTAATTTTGCTGTCCAACTCCTTGGATGTAACGACTGCCATTCCTTTTGCCTCAGTGTTACGGGCCAGCATTCTGACTGTGATGTTTGGGATGATGGCCCACACTGTGAAGTTTTCATGGCAGCTTTGGGGCAAGAGGCTGAGAGAATTTCTGTGGCAGTATCAGCTCCTTGGGGTCACACGCTTGACAAAGGTGGGATCTTACCTGTTCATCTCTGGCCATTCCAACCCAAGTAAATGCATCATCCTTCACACTGCAGTCAGGCAACTTGCCATCTGTGCCAACTGCCCCACTGGAATCACCACAAGCACCAGTTTTGGGAGACCTACAAGACTATTCCATTCACAGTGAAGTTTTATTTTACAGAAATGACTGAAAACGATTGCTGCATAGGTGAAACCCTCATGATGTAAACAAGGAAAGAGAAAGAGAGGTCTTTTTGGCTGTGCACATATTGATGGAGTTCTGATGCTGTTTATTTGAGGCAGCTGGAAATATGGACAACTGGAAACTTGCATTATGCTCCCACTGATTATCACTACTGGAATGAAAACTGAGACTGAGCTCTTTACACCCAATCTCACAACAGCCCCCTTTTTTGCAAATCAGATAATCAGAGATGTGTGCTCTCAGGTGAATTCTACGAGCCTTGTCTGAAAGTTCAGCCTCTCTGGTACTGATTGCAAAATTCACATTGACCTCAGTGGGGCCTGACTGTCAAACTCAGCCTGAGAGCTGGAGAACTAAGGAGTTCTGAGGAGTTCTTAGCAAATCCTGAGATCGTTGGCTTATGGTGGATGGCTGCTGGGAGGTGGGGACCCGGCACGTACCACACAGGAGAGTCTAAGTTGCACTGTGACCCCTCCATAATTCAGAATTTAAGTAGTTCAGAGGTTCACTCTCTCAGGAAGCCAAGAATACATTGCAGAACTGGGAGATGTAAAACCTAAATTAGCTTAATGCCCCGATGATGTGCCCTACAGACATGCTGCATGTCTTCTAATAGGCAAAGCAGCGATTCCCCTCTCATGAATTCCAGTCCCAGCTCAGTTGCTCCCAGATTCTCTGAACAACAGACTGGATAGGAGTGAGCAAAGCATTTTATCATGTTGTTCAGCAGCAATTTATCCATGGTCAGGATATGCATAATAGACTCTCTTTCCCAGGATTGCTCTGAGGTAGAGTTGTCTTCCAGTGAAAGCTGCTGTAATACATACACATGGAATGTTCTCAATAGAGGTGGGCCTGGCTTTTAATGACATGATGCTTTTGAGTCTATTCAGTCTTTTAAAACTGCTTTTTTTCAGTCAAGATGAACATTATGTGCTTAATGATTTTTGCCTAGTGACACATGTAAACTGTATTCAAGAAACAAATACTATCCACTAGTTTTTCTAGACAGTTCAGTGCACCAAAACCACCAACTATAGTACTTAAATTACAGTAAGGAAGTGGGGTACTAAATATTCTTAGCAGCAGTTTGCTTTATATTGCATTTAACTGGATAATTTATCAGAACCATCATCTTTACAGCTGAATTTCTGTCTGTGTTTGGCAATGATAAGGATTTGTTTTCTCTTGGTGAAAAGTTGAATTCAGCTATTTAAAGCCTGGAAACATAGGAAACTTTTTACAGCAAGGTCAAAAAGACCTAATTTTAAACGTGGTGAATCTTATAATTCATGCCTATGTATCTTCACATAAAACTGGGGACTCTAAGTTGAGAAAAGTATTTGATTTAGGTTGTGCTAGTGCATAAGAGGTACAACAAAGAGGTATGTATTATAGAAGTGTAACTCAGGCACTGAAAAGCATTAAGGTATCAGCCCAGTAGAGAGAGATGACCTACTTCTGCCTTGTTTCTTCCAAGGAAAATCCTTTGGCACCACTTCAGGCCATGGTTTCTGTTCTCCCTGCTATCTTGAGGACCTGATCTTACACAAAGGTGCCTCAGCCACATTCACATCCCAGTTTCTCAAGCACAGGTTTCATGTAGAGAGATAGCAAAGCAGCCAATTTAAAATGGGACTTCACAGGAGAAAAAACCCAAACATTCTCCTCACCATCCTTGATAAAACATAAATTAAGGGCAGGACCAACGTTTGTGAACCACTTGTCTTTCAGATTTTTTTTATAACAGTGCACATTTTGGAGGCCTTTTGCATACTAATACAGTCAGATTTTGGGAGTTTCTTTTATTGCCCTAGGATCTCAGTCCACCACCTGCACTGTACTGTGCTAATTCTTTTGGCATATTGCAGGTATATTCATTTCCATTACATGCAAGATATTCTCATCAGCTTATGCTCTGTAGTAAAAACTCAACAACCCAGTTTACATCATGCTTAACAAAGTATGACAAAATAAATGCTGGTTTAAAAGCTACACAAATATTAAAACATGAAGTACTTGAAAGTTGCTCCCCTCCTCCTGTATCTAATTAGACTATGAATAAGCAACACGCAGAATTTCAGCTGAGATGTAGTAACCACAAGAGATCAGATTCTTGCACAGATTCTCTGCTGCATCATAATGTTTGCAGGATGAGCATATTTAACTTTGAATCATAAAATCTGTCCACCTGAAACAAAAAAGGGCTGTTCCCATCTGTGCTCAGGTTTGCTGTGTGAACATAAATTCTGTTGCCCTGGTTGTCTGCAACTGCAGATTAGGACAAGAGCATATTTTCTCCGTTTTGCAGTAATTTGTCCTGTAGTTCCAATGTAATATGATTGTCCCCTTTTTATCTTTAATTGCTGCTGTGCACGATTAACTGGCAATATGATGACGCTTAAAGTCACTTTATGGTTGGTGAAGCAACCTCATTTTATGGGCAAAGGAAGATGTGGTTACAACCTTGCAAAGAAACCTGTTTATGCAAAGTCACATCAAGAACTTCTTTCATACAGGTTAAAGGATCAAGTCCTTAACATTTGAAAATGCACAATAAATACACAACAGTGCATCACTGAATATGAAGGTTAATAAAAATACAGCCTGGCATTTACATTAAAAAGGCTCTAAATTTTTTTCTTCACAGGTAATTAGTTCACACAATGAAATAATCTCCTTTCTTATCCTGGAAACACATGCATAAACCAGCTCAGATAACATCATTTACATACAAGCTGCTGCATCCGCATGTTAATGTCTGGCAGTGAAAAGTTCAGACAAGTTTGTAATCCCCGATTTCCTGCGCGTGCTCAGCACCCAGATTCCCAGAAAGTCAGAAGAGAAAGGGCTACTAAATATTACTAAGATGACAGGTCAGCTGCAGTTCGGCCACATCTGCACAGCTTGCAAGTTACGGAGTTTCTCAGCCCACGGGACCTTTGGCAGCTCTGGACTTCTTTTTAAAACTCATGTTGCTATTTGTTTCTTTTGTCAGCCCCCCACGGCCATGGCGATCATCCCGAGCCCATTGTGCCGCCACCACTTGCTTTGTCCTCGTTACTATATCGGGCGGTATTGGGACCGATCTGCATTCCCATTTAAAGCACTATCATGTCACCCATCAGCAATCCTTCGCTTTCATCCCTTAAAAACTACCACACAATGGCAGCCACGCCGTGAGGACAAAGGCACAGGCAGAGAGGGAAAAGGAGGAAAGCTGCAGTGGGAAGGCGGCAGCAGCAGCTGCAGCCGGGCTAACTTTGTTCTCCCGGGGTCCTTCTGGGCGAGCACTTGAACTTGGACCGATAACATACGTGCCCTTCATCTCCTGCTTCCCCTCCTAACACAACTTATCTCCCCAGTGCAGATACTGGAAGGAAGCTTAGCTTGGCTGCTTCTGCATCAAGGCCAACAGGTAATAACACTGTTTTTACAGCACAAGCCAGTGAGTCCGTGCCTACCGACAGCTGCAGGAGAAAGGGAGGGCTGTGGGGCTTGTGGGAGGGAAAGCCTCCTCTTGCAGTAATATTGATTGCCAGCAGCACTTTTCAGAACACAAATCCCGCTTGCTGGGCATCCTTAAAATCAACAGCTCCTCAACAGCTGTTGGAGAAGGCCATCTAATCAAATTAATAGAAATCTGGTTTGCTGCATTCAAACATGCAGTTACAGCATCCGAGGGTTTGGGAATTACCCAGAGAGTCTGGAGTGCTTAAGCTTTAACTAGGATTCACTCCTGGATACTGTCATCCTCCTAACAGTTCGGAGCCATCAGCTGTAAAGAGATCTTAGACTTCACAGGCTGCCTATGATTAATTGCCTGAAAATGCTGTAAAAGTTAGGGATTCTGTTCAAAGGTGAAATAACTGAAGTGCTGTAGCCTGGAACCAGCCAGCCAGGGAAGGATGTACAGGGTAATTCGTGCAGAGCACTTCTGTGAAACAGGCATGGCTCAAAGCAAGGCTTTAGAGTCCTACCTTTTACAAACATGACCCAGCTGTGCTCCTTGGGGTCCATAAGATTTTAATGAGGCAAAAATGATCAAAATGTCATGACCTCTGTTCTTCCTTGTCCTAAATTCGGGATGTTGGAAATGAAGCAGAGCTTAGCTAGGTTATATTTAGCTGATCACACTGAATGGAATAGCTTTAGGAGCATGAAACAAAAGTTTTAAAATAAACCACTGTGAGTTCAGAGTTGTTATCCCCCCAATATTGCAATGAATCAGCTTATAAAAGCAAATGTGGTTTTCTCAGTGTTGCAATACATGAGTATTAACCAATTCCTCTTCATTAAGACAATCTCCTAAATGGCTGAGAGGCTAGTTATCTTTAATTTGTAGCTGCTACCTTGTAAATAGCAATCACATCATCCAGGCACTTTGTCTTTATTCAAAATACTTATTATTTGCAGGCACAATATACTAGAAACAGTAGCTACAAAATATTATAGGTATGTTGGCACAGGCTAAGAAAACAGCCCAGAAATGTTATTCAAAGGTGATTTATGGTTCCAGGCAATCTCCCTGCTCACAAAACGACACCTTCATCTAGTCCTCACTCCTACACAAGCTGGCTTCCGTGCAGTACCAGCCCTTGCATGTGCAAACCCTCTGAGGCAGTCTCCAGGTAGCCAGAAACCAAACACAAAACAGCAGCAGCCACAAACATCAGAAAACATTCATCAGAAAGTTCAGTTGTCTTTTTTCCCCGCTGTCTGGATGTGACCATTTCAGTGCATGAAAAGAATAAACCCAACAGCCGCTAACAGCTGCTTCCTAGACTGCTGGATGAGCATGAAAATACAAAAAAAAAAATAAATAAAATCATTCATTTAAAACTAAAACATCTGAAACAGCCTCCATGTTCTGGGCTGACTTGGGAATTTACCAAGAAAGTTGCACAATACAGAGCAGTCGACTACATGTGTAATCAGTGCCAAGACCCACCAGAAATTCATATTGTAAAGAGGTGATTTATGAGTTGAGTTGCTGAATTTTGCAGCTTTTTTTTCTCCTCAATTGCTTTGAAATGTACTCTTATCAATTAATGACAATTTTATCGAATAAATTCTTATATATTTGTTTGTACCTCCTACTTATTTTTCGATTTCTAGCAACCTGACTAGCACTTGGAAAAAAATATTTTTTCCTAAATAGCATCTGTTGTTGAAAATAAGAGAGATTCACAAGCAAGTTACTAGGAAATGTTGGGTGTCTCACCTGATATGCTTTGAGCTTGATCTTTCAAGATGATAAGCACCTCCAGTTTTTAGCAATTCCAAGCAAGAAACTGATGGCCTGGATTCAGCTGCTTATGTAGGGGACAGACAGCTGTGGTATGGAAAAGGCAATTTTTTCCTCCACGATAAGGAATGCAGAGCATTTTACAAATTGGGCTGAAATAGGTTTAAAGTTGCAGAAGAGAGACCTGCACAGTACCAGTCACTTCACACTGTGACTCAGGAAAGCTACCAGATGACAACTGATGAGGATGAGGTGGTTTTTTTTTTTTTTTTTTTGTACTCATTTCACCTTCAAAAGAGCAAGAGCGTGTTTCCATTTTTAGTCTGAAATTCTTTGAAGTATTCCCCGTTCCACAGAACAGGGGTCTGGATAGAATTTGACAAAAACAAAAAATTAATTCCTTATTTCAGGTTTGGTTTCAGCAATAAAGAAGTTAATGATATCACATCTGGTTTTGTCCAGATATACTCTTACCTCAGTCCACTGGAAACAGCACCATTTGCTTATGGCTTTTCTTTTATCCCAAACAGAACCTAATCCAGCCTAAGTAAGTGTTCTAAACACATCCATAGCCAGGCTGCCACATGAGCCAATTAGCAACCACTGTGCTGATGTCACTTACCCATAGCTACAATTAAAGAGTTTCTTGCAGTTTTACCACAGCAGCCAGATAATATTTAGACAGACCTTAAAAACATTTTCTTTGGCATACCACAGAATGTATGCCAAACAGCAAAAAAAAAAAAAAAAAAAAACACCAAAATACCAAAACCTTAATTCCACAAGTAACATTTGAATGCTGACACATCTGGAACAGCTGGGTAACAAGTTGTGCGTGTCAAGTTCAGAAAGCAGCTGCTTTTAGCCTTCATTTTGGGCCAGGCATTTGTTTTCAGCCACCAGTATATTCCATTTTATTTTGTGGCAGCTTCTTCAGTGTTCCCATATGGACAAGCTAAACAGTTCCTAGGATATAATAGCAAGCATATATAATGTTCTTTAGAAGAAATGAAGGCCAGATGTTGCTTTGTTATCTCCACGTGCATCCTTAAAAAAGTTAAATTAAGTTGTTTCGAATATATTATTAATGCCAGGTATAGGCAATTTGTTTATCAGCCATTTAAATGTCAACTTTCTAAAGGACGGAAAATAACATTTTAACTGAGGACTCAAAGTGAAATAAGGTAGAATAACTTCAGAAAATAAGTATAGCAAAATCCGGGATCACAGGGATCAAATAGTATTGTGCAGAAAAGACATGATGACTCGCTTCTGAGATCTGGATGAGTACTACTTATGGTTTATTAGAAAAGGGAAAAACAAACCCTCCACCTTATTGTTACAATATAATGAAAGGTTTGAGGTAAGGCTTATCCAACAGCACCATCGATTAAAGATCTTTTATTCTGCTGCTTTACTTGACCAGGATAAAACTTAACCCACCAGCCCAAGTTCTAAAGAATTTAATAGATCTACCACTAATAGTGTAATTCATTAATATTTTTCATGTATGTATTCCTGGTACATTTAGTGAATCCAAGAGGGTGGGCAGTAATTCTGTCACAGTCTGTCCAATTACTGTGATTTAGACAGAAACGTTTATTTTTTTCCCCCCAATTTCCTGAAAATAGAACCTTACTGGATTAATTTTATTACAGATTATTTATGAGGAAATATGAAGACTACTTTTCCCCCCCCCTCAGTAATAACTTAAACAAGGTTTGGGTTTCAACTGCCCAGTGAGGTCTTTCTCTTTGAGCCAGTCCACAACATACAAAAACTGCCAAGACACCAACTATAACTGTTGAGTAATGTCACTTTATTAAGGGACTTAAAAGAATCACATTCTCTAGTAGCCTTGGAACAATGCAAATGGTGAACAAAAGACAAAAATAGATGTAATTGGTTCTGAAAAGCATGAACATCTGTAGAGAATGTGTTGCATTATTCCTAAGGACTCCTGCTTTTGAAAAAAAGCACGTTCCATATATACAAGTGTCAGTGCAATAGCCAATAAAGCAATCAGTCAGAAATATAAAAATATCCTAGATACAAACTTAAAATAGATGCTTGAAAGCTGACCATATCAGAATTCTGATATTTCTATATCTCAGGAGTATGATCATTGGGATGAGTTATTCTGATGAGGTAAGAAACAGTAGATGCTCTGTGATAACACAAAGCCGTATTTTCTTTTTCTATAAGACAAAAAATAAAGCACCCAATGAAACTCCAAGTCTTTGCTGAAAGTGCCCACAGGAAGTGAAATTGTAGTCTATGAGCATTACTACATTCCTGCATCATTTACCTTTGCTATCTTTGCCAACAATTATACCAGCAAAACTTGCTAATTCTTCCACGCAGCTTCAGTACAAACTGCACATTCTTTGCAGATACACCAAACCTTTAATGCTTTAAACACAGCCAACATCTATAAATGTCCAAAAATCACTTAGTCATTCTTTCCTTTGTTGGTTGCAATTCTTGGCAGCAAGGGCAGAAAGATTGCAAAATTTGACAGCAAACAGATCTCACCAGAAGGGTTAGGGAGAGAACAGGGTGTGTCCTATTTGCTTCGCCTCAGGTGTTCCAGTGATGCCACTGAACTTAAACCTCAGCTGGTTGAGCAAAAAAAAAAAAAAACAAATCACATTCCTCGCCTTCACTGTTTTTTGGAAGGAAGGATGCACTAATTTAGGGCTACTGCTCCAAAAAAAAAAGATGGCTATTTGGACAAACTTTCAGATGGATGCTGTCTGCCTGCATCATGATTCATTTTCTTTCCTTTAGCCACCTCTTTCCCCGTGACTCTCCAAGCTCTGCTGCTAAATTCTGATTCCTGTTTTTTCACTTTTCTAAGAAAATGGCAGAAGAACAGGCAGCCAGACAGTGTACTCTGTGTCTTTGTAGTGAAGAGCCCCAGGAACACAAACTCCTACTTGGGGAGGGAGGCAATGATAGAGTTATTTCAAACTGTGTATTAATCTCAGGCTTTCCTCTATGGAAAAGCACAATGAATTATATAGTCTCTAGAACAGCAATATTAACTTGATCAGGATATGATTTGTACGATAAAAAAAGCGCAACAGGAGCTGGCAGTTGCCTTCTTGTGAAACTTGCCTTACCACTTATGGCACACACATGCACCGAAGCACAGAGCAGTTGCCTGAACCTGTGAAAGATTCCTCAGCTTTAATTCCTAGATTCAAAAGCTTTCCTTTAAATCGTTTCGTTTTTCATCACTCTTTTCTAAACCTCTTTTTGTCTCAGGCAAATTCAGACAGCTGCGCAAGGTGGGAAGGCGAAGAAGCTACAGTAACATCTGCAGTGTGACAACACCAGACAAATTATTTCAGGTTTTCTTTCAGTTTCTGGAAGATGCCTTGCAGATGCCAAAGCCTCAAGGAATCATCACACTTCTCTCCTTAACCCCAACTGAACTTGACAATCAACGTTTGCAAATATTGAATTACTGCTCACCACACCCCGCTAAGACAGGCTGTTACCTCTCACGTAAACAGGCAGGGAATGGAGGCACAGAATGACTAAGTGATTATTCCAATATCACAATACGAGTCTGGGAGAGTCAGGAGCTGAACCTGTATTTCTTGTGTCTCAGTCTCAGGTTGTCTTTTTTGTTCTGTGTTGCAGCCTTATTCTTTCCCGTTGAGGAAGACTGGGATCTCTTAAGAGTCTGTCACTGCTACTCTGGTTGACAGGTGATGTTGCCAATGAGATAGGAATTGTTGCATTCCCCACATCAAAAGGTGGAACACAGTGTGACATCTGCTTGCTGGAAGAAACACTAACCATACAAGTCCTTAAGAACATCAACATTTATTTAATATGATATAAAAGAAATGGGATATGAACATTCGTATTTTTGAACAATAATAAGTGGCTTCTTATACTTACATCATATGTGCTCATTGTATAATATATACACAATGAACATAATTACATTTGTACACAAACTAAGTACTGGATTGAAAACCTGCTTATTGCTGTACACACCCTAACCCCATGAAGGAAAAGCCCAGTACCTCAAAATACCTACACTCCATTTTATTCAAGAAAAAGTAACCACTAACATTAATGTCTATGTTGACAGAAGTGTGGCAGTAACTGCTGACATTGCAACCTGACCAAGAAATAATTACAGCAGAAACAGGACATATTTTACTAAGCAATAATAAAAATGGCACATTTTAAATATATCTATATGTATATATATATAAAAATTTTACAAATAAAATGTCAAAACAATAAATTGTAGTGTTCAAAAAGTGTAAAACAAGTTTTAGTGGTGATATGTAAAATTAACCGAGTTACGCATCTAAAAGAGGCAAAAAAGTAAACTTATATGATCCATAATTAAAAGAACATTAAATTCTGGAGAATAGCAAATAAGGTTCTGACTGTAGGCTGCACATTAAAAAGAGCCTTTGTTTTATGTGCACAGAAATCATAGCAGCAAGCTGGTATCAGGAGAACAATCTGAAGGTTGTTGAGTGTACATGTGGGCCAGTTAAAGCTCTCTTGGAATAAACATTTTCCAGGAAGTGATAAAACGATGCTCTGTGGCCAAAAGCATCAGAACTATGAATTTCATAGATTTAAAATATACTGTACAATATCTTCTCATATTTTCATAGGTCAGGTCCATACATCTCAGGCATGAATTGTTTCAACAGAAGCCGTCAGTGCTGAAAGACAGACATAGATTAAGTTACTCTATTTTAGCAACAGAATATTGTATAAAGCAACTTATGGGACTAAACACAGCAAAGAATTTCTGACCTCATCCTAGCAATGTAGGTGTAGAACATTACAAAGTATCTTAGGAATCAGTTGTTTCCAAAATCTGTTTTCCTGATGAACAATAGCGATGCCAAGGTATTTCGACAGCAAGAAGCAAAACCAACCTTTTTTTTTTCAAATTTACACAACTTCAAATAAAAGTGTGCTTATTCTTAGAGTTTTATCCTGTAATACATGGTCATCCCCAAATGTTCTTCATATGAAACCAGCAATAGCAGCAAAGATCCTAATTGCCCTAATAAATGACAGGCACAATTTGAAGAGGGATGGAGAATTACTTAGATGCTACACCATTATGGCAGCCTAGGTGTAAAGGTGTTCTGAAGTTCAAGTGCTCCACCCAGAGCTTGCTGAATTTTGGTAATTGACGCTAGGACTTCTATAAATACCTTTTAACAGTTCATTACTAAAAATGTTTCTGAGCTTTGAATCCAAGTGCTGTATAAAACGTCATTATCCCTCCATTGTGCAGAGAAAACGTCGTGCTTAAAATCTAACAGTGTTTGTGATAAACATACAGATTTGTCTCTGCAAAGCAAGGACTGTGAAATAGAAAGCAGCCTTGTGTTAACTGGTTTCTCCTTAGTCCTACAATATCCTGTGCCACCAATTTCCTATGCCAAATTCCCCTGGTATCGGGCCAAGAGTATCATTTTACTAATTGACTGTAAAAGCCAAATATAAGTATTACCTCTTTATTCTCTGAAATCTACTATGCATTTTCCAGATGCTGCCTGAAAAATTTGGTTGCCTGTGAACAGGGCTGATCCCACAGCTTTGAAGTTGCCTTTGCCACACAGGACTCCTTTTCTCTCATCTAAGAGACACCGAGTTCCTGCACGTTAAAAGATGTGCGAGGTCTCTCAGCAAAGCAGGAAGCCCTTGGAATACTGGAACCAGAGCCCCAGGAGGTGAGGGGCAGTAAACACTGGAAGCAAGCACTGTGCTTCATACATCTATGTATGCTAAGCCCAGCTCATGGCATGAATTTGGTTTGGAACTCCTAGGAAACAATCAACAGAGGCATCAAATGCAGCAGTGTGGAATGCATACGCACATAGTTGAAAGCTTTTTTCCCAACTCAAATCAAATACTAAACAGCCACAAAGGATGCATTTGAAGTTCTGGAATGCTTTCTTCATCATGGATAGGCATGTGTAAGCAGAGCGTTAGTTTTACAAGTGCCATCCCAGATGTACCATTTTGCCATAACAATTAAGGCCTCTTTGCAGAACTGTCCTTGACACAGAAACGCTGCAGTGCTGGCCACGGGGACACACCTTGCTGAGGGAGCCAAAGCTTGGGCAGTAAGTTACAAGGCAGATCACTAAATGAGGGCTTTGTTTTTGCTAGGCTCGTATTTAGCATAAATCCTGAAGAAAATGGATTTGCTGATCTGATCATCTGAGCTGATGACAAGAACTGAAAGCAACTCAATGCAATTGGTGACAAATTTCTGGTTGCTCCCCCTTTCAAGACAGGCGTGCTGTGGCCACGGACAGAATCCAGCAGTGCAGTTTCATTTTCACCAATGACCCAAAACTGAGTTGCTGGGGGAATGTTTGCCCTGTTTAAAAAGGAGATTCATGATAAATGTGTGTATATTCATACAGTGAAACTGAAATGCATTAACACAAATCAGCATTTCCAGGGAAAAAGTCCCACCTGTCTTTTTAAAATAGATCTGTAAAGAAAAATTGAATAAAAGTACAAAGGTTCAAGCTAAATTTAACCATGACAGACCACACCCATCAGGAAGGCAGCAAGTGTCAGGACTGAATGGGAAGATGGCATTTTCCACTCTCTCAAAAGGAAAAAAGATTAACATAATTTTCCTTATTTTTTTTTTTTTGGAAGAGTATAAAATTTTCTGTTCTTAGTTCATATAATAAAGGTGCCTGGGATGACTAATAAGTCTAATATTGTTAAGATGAAAGCTTGGCAATGGAGACTGGGAGGGTAAATTAAGAATATGCATTTTCAGATCTCCTGATGCTAAATGACTGAAAATGTCTCAGTTTTAAAACTTTCTTGATTTTAAAGCTTTTTTAAGTTACATTAGCTATGGCATTTGACATTGCCATTGAAACAAAGCTCATTCTTTTAGTAGAAAGCTTATTTAAACAGGTACTTCCTAACAACAAAGACATGTGGACTGATTTAAACGCTGGTAAAGTGCTGAGGCATTCACACTGGTATCCTACTAATTTCGTTAAACCCTTGTATAAATAAACACACATACTTGTATTTTCATTGCCATTCATTAAGCAGGTAACACTACAGGTAGGAACATGTAAATCTAGCCCAACTCATGCATTCTAACTTGACTCCTAGAAGCAATCACCCACTGTGACAAGGGCTTCCTCTACAGAAGAAGAAAAAAGTTTTGTAATTGTTATGTTTCTTCCTTCTCTTTTTTCCCTTCCACTTGTCACGTCTCAGTCACCCCTGTCTTAAGCTATAACCTCTCCAGGCTGTTAAACCATTCCCTGCAGCACTGAGAGCCCAAGCTGCAGTTGCCTATTACCAGGACCGAAGCATCAAGATTCATTTGCACCTCTGCAGTGATGCTCATACCTTAACTATCTGCTTCGGAACAGCTCAGGTCTCTCATGTAATTCAAAGAGCCATTATCTTGCCAGTTGTGGAGAACTCAGCTTGATAAACCAATTAGCCCTTTCTCTTTGTACTTGGAGAGAGAATACACTCCTTGCAAGCAAATCAATACACGAATATTTTTGTTTTCTGGTTAGTTTATATTCAACATCGCAGGTAACTTTGTCTTGCTGAGTACTGCCTGCAGATGTTTCTCAAGAAAATAACCAGAGTACATGTACTTAGAAAAATATTAGGAACAGGAGGGGTGGGGGAAAAAAAAAAGGACGTACTTCTCTGTAACTATACACACATGAAATGTGATCCTTCTGTGAGCTGGGTCTGTGTAGATGGAGCTGGTGACAATGAAGATTCTGGTGAAGAAGGCAAACTTTTCACTGCGAGTCATACAGCAAAAGAAATAAACACAAAAAATACCAGTTACAGAAGCCATAACAAATACAAGCTTGAAAATCGCCATTTCAAGCCGTCGTAAACATAAGCAGGAACTTAGTACACAAGCTACACAAGTAAAGACTTAAAATCTGATCAGCACAAAAAGCACAACATCAGGGGAGAGAACAGTTGTTCTCAAGAAAGCTAATTTATCAGACTTAAAAATAACTAGTAGAACAAACACACGAATGCTGATGTGTTATTTATGTTGCAAAGAGAGAGAGAGAGGAAAAAAAAAAAAGTAAAATTTAAGTAATTGGGATACTTTCCCAAACCCACCTTTATATCCCAACTCAGATTAACTAAGCTGTTTTATTCTGCTGAGCACTACAAAATGTACACACGAGTTCTGGTTTTGATTATCAAGTCACATGAAGGATTGCTGACTGTACTACAAAGGTCCAGATCACCTTTTATATCCATAAATTGAACCATTTGGCTTATTTAACCATTCCCATCAGCAAATAATCCTAATAGTGTCTTAAATTCTATCTTCTTCCTGCCTCCTCCCCTATTCACTCCTCTCTTTTTCCCCCTCTTTGAATACATATTACTTTATTCCAGCCTTCTCTTCTTGCAATAGTAGTACACCACCAATCATTGTACCAGTGTTTTCTGTTTCTTCATCTTTTACTCCTCAAAACATGACCAAACTGGGGTCTTTTACTTGTTAGTTCAAAGTCTGCTAGATATACTGGAAACTCTTGAGGATTCCACAATCTTGGGCATATCTGAGGCCACTCAGTAGCAAGGAGCAATGGTAAAAAAATCTATGCATATCCAGATTGAGATGCTGTTCTACAAGATGAATAAGGAAGTGTTTGTTCCAACCAACAACTACAGTATTACTTAATTTCTGGTAACAGTTATTTAAATCCCTAAAATTAAATGCAACTGTAAAATCTACGTTAAAACCTCAGAAAAATGGAATTTCTGTAGCTGTCCAGTGGGGAAACTATTCTTCTCTACATTATAAACTCTACACTTGACATGTAGACTAGCTCAGCACTTTCAATTCACAAGGGTTTCAGAGCATCAAAAGACATAACCAAAATGAAATAAAGTTTTACATATGTACTGTGTAAGCTGTGCTTCAGTCCAAACTCTTTTTCCATACCTGCTGTTGCCTGATTTCCTTTTGAAGACTGTGCTGCTAATTCAAATGAAGACATAATCCCTTCTTGATCTCGAACACTAACTACTTCGCTTTCTTCTGAGCTGGTTTTGGGTTTGTGGTTTGTAACTGTGGTCACACTCTGCAAGCTGGTTAAAAAAAGCACAGCGTTTAGAACTCGCTCCAACTTAATTTCAGGTGTTAACCACTAAGTACAGGAGTTATCATTTAATTTTCTCCCGTTAGCAGGAAAAAGTTGCAACTTGCAAGTCCACGTAGTATAAATCAAGCAAGCATTTTGAAACCCTTCTACTTCGTGTAGCTACACTTCAAAAAAAAAAAGGCACTCGAAATTTAATTCCTTTCCTTACATCCTCCTGCAGTTTCCTACTGCTGAAGGGTCCTGTGAGAAAGTTATGACCTAATGTAAGAACTCATTTAGGACCTGCAGTGCAACTCACACAGAACTTATGGATCCTTAGAGAGAAATATCCAAGATGTAATATCCCTCTAATTCTGCAATGCTTCAAAATACTGAAGTAAAAATTAAAGCAGGAGATGTAAAATAAGTTGTTTAGTTTGCTCCTGAATACCAGCAGTAAAGAGCTTGCTATGGAAGCCCTGGCTGAAGTGTTCATAATTAACTGATACAAAGCCCGAACTGATATTATGAAATACATAACAAGGCCAAACAAGGATTATGAACATATTCCGTTTATCATTGGGGCAATACTTGAAAATAAACACTGTTTCACCCACCAACTCATCACCTCTTACTGACCCCCTGCAGCAGTTAAGCTTCTCACCAGATTTCCCTATATGTAAACCACTCAGAAACATATAAATCTACCTTTTCAGTATTTATGGCAGTTGCCTGGTCCATTCAGCTAATAAATAAAATGTGCAAGTTTAAAATAGCCTCTGAACATCTTGTTTTATTTTTACCTTATATCACCATCATGTGTTTCTTCCAATTTATTTTTCTTTTCTGCTTTCTCTTCATTACTCACTTCTTTCGAGTCAGATGCAACATGTGCATCTGATAAAACATCATCAGTGTTTGACAGCTATAAAAAAATTGAAATCATGAAACAAAAAGCTGTAACACACACTAAGTGGCAGATAAGAAATACAGTACCAGGAAACAGTTTTATTAACAGACAAATTTTGCCATCATGTATACTTAGTAACTCAGAATTACATAACTTAAGAAATTTTTATCAATACCACTCAGGTTAATAGAGTTATCCTGAAACTTATACCAGAGCCAATGGGCAGGGCTTGACTAAATAACTTCCAGAACTTATCTGAACTCTTTGGATTGCAGCCTGCCTATTTTTCATGCTATCCATCTATTTACAGTGCCAGCAGAGATTCCAGATACTGGAATATATTGCTGATAAAGCTGAATGCTGCCCTTAAAGGTCTGATTAGATATATCCAATCTAAGTGTATGACATAATTTTCCTTTAAAAGATTTACATGTTTAACAAAGGAACAGACTCTCAACAGAAAGTGGTTTTGAAGAATAACAACAGAAGTTAGTTATTTGATTTTTTACCATTCTCCATCAGAGATATGTTTATAAAAACTAAATATAAAATAGGAAAACAAAAGGAAAAATGAGTGAGGAAAAGAAAAAGCAAAGAATGATTGAGGAATACAGGTACAGAAGAAGAAAAAAACCTGTACACAATATTTTAAAAAATATTAAACTATAAGCAGGATGTGATTATGCAAAAACAACTCCAGTAATCTATTTCTCACAATCAGCCTGGTTTTGCTGAGCGTTCAGGGCACTTTAGCATCAGAAACACCAAGGTAATTCACTGCCAAGTGAGTTTGAAACTATTTCAAGACAGAAATCAAATCGGTGGCCAAACAGCACAAAGTACAGCTATTGCCTACTTCCATGTGTAAATTGTTGTGTCACCTTTATTCTGCTTTCTATAAACTATTTGATGCTCTACAGCCAACCGAACAAAAATTCAGGTGTATTAAATGATTGTCAAAAACTGGGACAGTCTAAGCAATGAACAGAAATCAACCATTATTATTTAAAAGCCATACACAAGAGAACTCAATGTCTCAGCTGCAGGCAGATCTGATAAAATCTTGTGATTCTCTATAGAATACTGTATATACAGAAAGAAATCTTTATTTTCCAAGCAGAAGGAACTGGCTCCATTTCCCACACTCTGCTGCCTGTGGCTAAAAATATTTTTCTACTGCAAGACAGGGTGATGAACAGTTCAGTAAGGGACAGTTCAGTACCTCTTTAGTAAAACCTGAATTATGTTCTTGTTCTCCATCGTGCTTTAGTTGCGCTATTTCTTCTCCAGGACTTCCATTATTTTGTTTCAAATTATTTTCTCTACTGGTGCTCTCTAATTCCTTCATGTTACTATATACAGTATCATCCTTTTTTCGATTCTGTGGAACAAAATTGACATATAGACGTATTCTTACAAAAATTGTCACTGTCTCAGTTCTGAGTCTGGTGGTGTTCTTTGACTGTGTTAAAATAAAATACTTAAAAAACCTTATGTGCACCACACTGCAATAAGGAAAATGGAAATAGTTAAGGACTTAGAATTTTCTCATTTTTGTACCATTTAAACCAGTTCAGCCCAACACTCCTTTGTCTGTAAGACTACTGTACTTCCTGTGCCCCCCCTTCATCTCCAGCATTTCAATGTCACCTTTATCTTCTGAAATTTTATTCATATTTAGCTCAGTCACACACAAGCTTAGTAGCATTCTTACTTGCATTCATAACCACTGTTCTTTTTATAAAACAGCTTTTCTTGGCTTAAAAAAAAGGAAAAGGATAAAAATCTGCTTTCAGCACAAAATTCACGGTGCACCTGTGTGCACTTTCTCCAATTATCTTGGGTATCCTCCAAGCCTATTCTGTGAACTGATTTAATAAAGGACAACATAGCATTTGATAATGGTAGAGGATATTACTTATTCCTTAAAAAAAATCCATTGCACAGAGAAGTTGATATAAAAATTTTGTGGAAGGATGGTAGAGGTGGCTTAAGATTGTGAACTGTGAACATTATCTTGTCAGAGTAGCAAACTGAACTGAAGTGAGGTTCATCTTATCAAAGAACTGGGGCTGAGAAAAATGGAAGCCATAAAAGCAGTAAATCTTGAGGCTGAATTCCTGTGATTTAACACATGCACACTATTAAGAGGAAACCATGTAAGTCAGTCCATAAATCAATCTCTTTACTCTCCTAAATTAAAGTCTGCATCCTTATCATATGCTGTTCCCAATAACAATTGTGAAGCAACTTCCTTTTGTATTATGGTAATCACTTAAAAATTACACAGCAGGCCATTTATAAAATCCATTTTTTCCTCCAATTCTTAAATAACCAAACCACAGACGAAAAGACTTCCAGCAGTTAATGCCCTTGCACCACTTTTCTAAAAATCAATAGACACAGAAACTATGCTTTTAAAAATAAAAACTATTACTACAGCATAATACCTCATCTCGGGGCTTTTTGCCAAATAGCATCGTGGAAGAATTAAGGCTGTGGTAGAAGAAGTGATTTTGTAGCTAAATATTCAATTCAGACATCTTCTCACATATTCTGTAAAGTTCTTATCATCCACAGAGCCCTGATTTCACACAGAAGGCTGAAGGACATGCTGACATGAACAATATTCTTTTGAGTTCTGGCACAGAGGATTTGGCCCCTTCCCCCACTGGGCTGGCTACCCACGTACGACAGACGTGGCTGCAGCTTCCTACCACCCTGAGGTAGGAAATGATACCACAGGAGAGTGGTAAAGCTTGAACACCTCTGTAAAAACTACCAAAACAAGGTCTGCAGAGGTTTGCTTTGCACGTCCTCTTCTCGAGAAAGGCAGTGTTAATCACAGAAGTATTTCTAGGAACTCCCTTCATATGTAGCATTCATGATGTCAGCCCAGATACCGAGTGTCTTCTGAGGATCCAATGTTCTTGAAGGAAAAGGAACTTTTGTGTAGCTCTGAAGGCAGCTTAGCATGCTCAGAGGGGAAAAAAACCCACCATCCAATCTAAAACGTATTCAGAAATATGTGACTGTTTAACACTGCAATGCATTTAATCTGGTTTTGGAAAATCGGATGTTTAAATGCCTACAAAACAAAAAAGAAGGCATTTCCCTACCAGTGTAAAAAAAAAAAAAAAACCAAAACATAAAAAACCCCAAATCAATAAACAGTGCGGTCTGAAGAAAAAAATATGCCAGAAGATTAAAACCTCAAATAAACAAAAAACCCCAACCCCATTAAGCTATTGAAAAAGAAAACTATTTCTCAGCAGTTAGAAAGCAGTAGGCTGCCTAACATCCACTATCCTGAATCTGGATTTAGTTGGGCTTTTGCTTTTTGTTTGTTTGTTTGTTTGGGATTTTTCTTCAGATAAATATTCAGGATAGCATTTCCTGGTTAATGCCAAGCACCCATAGCTTCCTTCTCTCTCCCTACCCTTTACCTTTGAATAAACTGTTAAGTAAAAGAAGCGAGTTTAAGAATGAGTGAAAACAAAAGTGCAAGTTCTATTTTTATGTATAATTTATGAGCTCAAAAACCACAGCAAAAGAGCACCAGTTAGAGGCCATGACCATAAATATACATTCCTACCTAAAAATGTTACAGATGTTTGAATATATTACTTTCAACATCAACTGAACCATGATTCTCCTTGATACTGCTTTTAGTCACGAACCTTGAAATTTCACGTTGTTTGCTAAATTTAAAAAAGGAAAAAAACCGACAAAACCCTGTTACCAAATATCACAATGTATGTAGATTTCAACTATTTATTTTCCAAAAAGACAAAGAAGTGACTTCTGTGATTAGGTGCAAGCATGAAGATTGTGCTCTGCCTTCCTCTTGGGTCTGGCAGAGAACTGTGGCTCTATACAAGCAGTCTCAAACAGACACCTCTGTGGTTTTTTAACTGGACACATTAAAGCTTTTTATCAACAGGGGACCCACCTGTGCCAATCTGAATGGATTGTCTCTGACACACGACAAACTCTGTGAAGGAGACTGGTCTGAAACGCCAATAATATTGAGTCCTTTCCTCTTTTCTCTCAGGCAAGCTTGCTGGTGTCTTTTTATTCTTTCCATCTGTTCCTCCACAGTCATTCGAGGCCGTGAGCTTTCTGCAAGACACAGCTGCTCCACTGCACTTCTTGGTCTTTCCTTAAATGGAAGAATATGTATATATGTGATTTAAAAACCCCACGATTTCTAACTTCAGAAGAGATCACCTAATGATTTATTAAAAAGCAGAAAAATAGGGAGCAAATAAAGACCTCCTGTGTATGTGAAAAAAACTACAAGAACCGATTATTATTAAATGAACACCAAATTTGAAAATAAAAGGAAGGAATTATTTGCTTTTTTAACTAATAACTTTGCCATCATCAATGATAAACATTAAGAGAATGGGTAGATGCTCTCTCAAAGCCATCCTCTCGAGCTAAAACAATTTACCAGACATTATACAACTGGCAAACACGAGTTATTTGACTGAGACAGAAACATAATTGAAATTTAATGATCCAGGACATTTATACCAGTTGATCTAACAGTGATTTCTGCCTTTTTATTTCAAGAAAAACTACAGCTGGGCATCATTTAACAGCAAGTGCAGGCTGAAACTAAGTGAATTTATCAGCACTTAAAAATCTGTAATTCTAAGCATTATATTTTTCCCAAAACAACAACCATCACTTTACCTACTTTCTTCTTGAAATTCACTGATTTACAGGTAGATCTATACTTTGTATGACAAATAAAAATCGACTTCGGGCTAATCAGCTGCATTCAGCACATTCAGAGTAACCGATTTCACTGACGAAAACTGAAAAGTTCTTTCTCCAGTTAACATCCTGTGAGGTTTTTTTTCTCTCCTCTCCCCTTCTTCCTACAACTTCTCCTCTTCTATCTGTGCTGCAACTACGACAAGTTTTTCCTTTTACTACATATAAATGTCTGTCTTTAGCCCAGAGACTACAGAACTCTCTAATCTGAAATTTCAGGCCTATTACCTGCACGCTGCTTACTGTATCCTTGTTTTTTGCCACTTTAGGTGTCTCCCAAATCACTTTAGTAATGAAATAAATAAAAGTCAGTATTTGTAATACAGGGGCTGTGAAACTGCCCCAGAAGCCAAATACAAGTCCTTCAAAGTTTTAATTTAATCTAAGACCTTTCAACTCATGTCTCAACTTCAGCAGCTCAGTGGATTTATCATTATCCTTTAATTGTTGCCAAGTTTGAGTGTCTTCGTGCAGTTTAACCTACACAAGATTTATAATATTATCATCCTTTCTACAGATGTCTCCATTAATTTAGTATATGATGCTTTAATAACAGTGGGTTTTTTTGGCTAAGAAAATTTAAAAGATAACTTCAGCTTTTGGAGTAACTACAGAATTTAAACTTGGAAAGGTCGTATCACTGTCCATCCATGCTGGAAAGTAATTTTAAAGTACCGTTCTTAGATCTATCTTCTTGTTCTTCCTCAAAGTGACATAGGATGCTATTGTTGAAGACTCTGGTGTTGGTGATTTGGTTCTGGGTGGTACAACTCCCACAGGAAAATGTGAGCCTGCAAAACAGTAAAGCAAAATATACTAAGTGTTGTGCAAAACACCGCCGAAACTGTTGATTTGTTTTCTAGGAAACACATGTTGGGAACTCTTCCTCAAAAGACAGCAAGGATCTTAATGCCTCAACTATGTGTGTTTTAAGGAAAAAGAGCCCCTGGCCTGAGGTTGCACGAATGGAACAAAACATGGAGAACAACTGCATGTGGTACAAGAGACTGCTGGTCATAAAAATAACAGTGAGAAACAGATAATTATTAGACAGTCCTCTGTGTAACTTCACAGATGGCTCAGGGAGAATTCCAGGGAAGATGGCCAAGCTTCCCAACTCATGGACAGCCACACTGGGACTTTTTATGGAGCAGAGGCCAGCAAGCTTGCAAGGCCAGCAAGATGCTTGGGTAACCCCACCAGTGCTGTCACTTAAGGCCAGGCTTACAAGATTGCAAAGTGTCAAAATACAGAATTTAGCCAAAAGTGGGATCAAAGACAAAAAGTAATTAAGTGTGGGTTGCTTACTTGGGAAGAAACAAAGGCTGTGAAAGAGAGGGGGCAAGGTGGTTGAGAAAGAACAGGCATGGAATAAGGGAGAGGAATAAAAAGGGGGCCAGCTTTGCATAAGGGGAATAAAAGGGTGCTTGTCATGGTGCTTGTCTGGTCAAGGCCCATGCTTTAGCACTGCATAGTGTACTATCTTATTAGATTTTATTCCGTGAAGTATTTTCCATTTTCTATGTGGGTATGCTTTGCTTTCCCTTCCATATATGATGAGACATGCCAGGGATCTTCAAGCCAGGTGAGCTTGTGAGTAGGAGACAGCTACAGAAGACCAGGGGTCTGGGAGCCAAAAATGGGAAAGACTCTGGTTCTGGGGGTGGGCACTCTTATGTCTGAAGCTTTTGTCTGTGAGATCCTAAAGAACTTAAGGCCAGAGTAGATGGCAAGCAGAACACACAGATTTTAGAGGATATATTGATTCAGTGAAGGCTCATCTCTTTCTCCAAATTGTTTGATAGGCCTACAAAATATTCTGGAGGTATCTGAATGCCCTTGAGTGAAATCCATCACTCAAACCAAAAACTGCAAAGCAACAGTTTGGGTCTCCTTTAGACATAAAAAGGATAAAACATAGCAGAAGTTCATTTTCTTTTTGTGCCATGTTTATGTACTACACAGGCCATAAATACTTCTCTGGTCTCAGACAGATGTAAGGATTACTTTACATAGTCCCATTAAGACATTTTTCCTTATTTGCTGTTGTTTGAAAAGAGAGGGAAGACTGACATGAGAATTGTTTAGTACAGCAATGTGCACAATGAGCTAGAACAACATTTTTAAATTTCCTCTGAAATGTATTAGTTTTTAGAACCACTCTCAAAAAGCAACTACATCATTTAGGTGTGACTTCTTAAAACGGCAAGAAAGAAAAAATGCAGAAGATGGGTTGCCTTTGAGTTTGTTTCCTTTTCAGTTTAAAAACTGCTAAGATAGAAAGGCATAAAAATGTTTGTTGAAACAGCATATAGCTGTAAAGGCATATACACTCTAAAAACAGACAAACAATCAGAAATGGTTAGATTTTTTTCCTACTGCAGGTGGACTGTTATTGTGAGTAAATGCCCAGAACAAGAAATATCTGTTAGAAAATTCATATGCTCAAGTGTGTGCACCGGATGATAAAACACAGATATGATAAAGAACAGAATGAAGTGAGTTTAAGAATACAGAAAGCCTCTCACTGCAACTATTCTGTCCCCCACCCCTAAATATTATTTATATTAGAGGAATTTGTATTATTGCTTTCCCTGCCTGTTTTTCTACAAATGGACATAATAACATTATTTCTGTCTTTAAGATAGAAAGCAGATCGAGGTGTTCAAAAAGTATTGGGTTTCTTCACATGGTCAGTGTAGGCTTTGTTATTTTATCTTGATCATTACTTTATCTCCTGTCATAAATTACTATGAGTAATCTGGTACATCACAGGACAATAAAACCTAGGCATGTTTTTAGAAAGGCAAGGTCCTTAACAAGTGGTTGATGATTAGCAAATCTCAGGCTAAACCTTGCATTTTTTCCCACCAAGTTAACAGAAAGTTAATATATATCTTAATGTTATATCTCAGCAGACACCACAGTGAATCTGAACTGACTAACTGTCTGGTAAGTGCAAGCTTAAATTATGTCATAGGGCCACTCACATTGTTTATACCCAAACTATGCTAACCTTAGTTGTAGAAGCCTCCATTTACCATTCTGATGAAAACAATATCCTTGTATGATCATAACTCTCGATAAAATTCTGGTACCACTGCACCAGCCTGCTCTGTTAACACTGAGTCAAACTACCAAAACAAGAGGCAGTGATCCTGCTGGCACTGGAAACATCAATCCTTACAGTAAGATGTAAGTAACTAAATTTAGTTACTTCCTCTCAAACCTCTTAATATGGTTTTTGGGAGGTGCTAAAGCTGAGCATTTTCCTGAAGTCACCTTTAACAAACTATTCTGTGTGTTTTAACAAACAGAATTGAGAAGCACTTCCTGGTAAAAGACTCTACCAAGCAATTAGTAGCTTTTATGGAAGCTAGATGAAGAGAAGAATCCAAAGCATTTAGCAATTGCAAAGACCTTTATTGTCTGTACACTCCAAGGTCATGATCATTATTCCTATTATATCAGAGGACAGAAGGCAATTCAACAATTACAAGATTAAAAAAAAAGAAAAAGACATTGTTTCCCTGCCTTATGAGAGCCTGAAAATTCTGTGGTGCTGCCTTTTTGGACGTTCCAGCGACATAACATGGGGAGCTTGATTCAAAAACTGAGTAATTGTTCAAGGGCAAGAACATAAAATGGGTAATTGTTCAAGGGAATGGTGTGTGGGGAATGTGAGTGATGTGATTAGACATGGTGTCAATAAGGATTTCAGGGTTGTTGGTGAGTGTAATGTTTGATTTTTCTGCGGTGTAATTGACTGAAATCTTTCTCGTGATATAATTAAATCATTATTTTATTGTGGAAGCTGTTTCATCAAACTGGGAAACGGACAGGCTGCAAAGATCCAAACCATGATGCAGCTTCTGTAACACAGTTAAGCTCTGTATTCCTTGTGAAAAAACTGAAAGGTTGTAAACACCGCACCCGGGGACAAACCTTTAGCAGTAGATTCTGATTCTGACATTTGTTCTGTTTTTTCTTCACCATTAGATTCATCTACTTCTGCTACTGTAGTTAACTCCGGTTCGCTCTTATAAAGCCTATAATCAGGACCCTGAGGAACATCAAGTTATGAGGTAAATAAACAGGCATTTTTGTACAAGCATTCATGTCTTAAGACTCAAACCAGTTGTTCTGTGGTGACTCTGCTCTCACTTTAAGACAGCGTTCCATTGTTCAAGTGCTATTACAGAAGTATTTCTTTGTCATCAATCTGAGTAACATTTGCAGACATTCAGAAATCACAGGAAAAAACTGCCATAAGAATGCAGAGTTGTGGGGTTTTTTAATGATCTTCCTGAAATAAACTGGTATAAGCTTCAAAAACCGAGCCCACGTTTTTTTTTAAGAACTAGTGAGGAGAAGAATCTAATTTTCCGAAATGCACTCAGGTGCAAAAATTTAAGTCTTAAGACATTTTATATATGCACAGAATATATGACAGGAAAATGTGAAAAGCAAATGATGGGGCCGTAAATAAAACTAAGTAAACAAAAGTAGAACCATAACACAAAAGTAGAACCATAACACAAAAATAAAACCATAACACAAAAGTAGCTGGATGAGTAAATAAAAACTGTGACAGCGCAGAGGAAGGAGGATGCTTCAAGAACAACGTGGCAGTTTAAGCCACTTACACAGTAAGATCCATTTCTCTGATATCCTTGAACTTGGTAAATCTTCTTTTCTTCTGTCAGATGTACTGGGCCCCTGCTATAACAGAGCAAGGAGCTGCTATCACTGGGCAGAGGGGGGATTATGGGAGGATGCTCTGTAAAGTCATAGGACCGAGGGAGTGGAGGACGAGGTGGGACTACTTCCTCTTCCTAAAGATTGTAGAATAGTCACCTTATTTAGATGTGCACACCTGTTACAATTATTTATAACTTAAAAAGAAAAATATATTACCATGGCTACACCAGCTATAAATTTTGGAATTAAAGGGACAATGTCACATTTAAAAAAAAAATAAAAATAATTCTAACACCTGCACTTTCTGTTGGACATGAACTCTCAAGAACTCTCTAAATCATCCTTTTAAAAATTAAATTAATTATATTTTTAAAGATTTTTACATAAATTAAGACTTTTAGAAGGTTCTGTAAGCCAAATATATTTTGCATACACTTTAGATAACCATGACAATGTCCCTTTAAAACAGTAACTTCCAGCCAGATTTTCAGAGGACTTGAACATTTGGGAGCTCCCACAGTTTCAGCTCTTCTTGTGGGTGCTCTGGCCACCTGAGAACCCGGCTCAATATTTGAATAGACACATAAAGCAATCTATTTTTTCCCCATGAGAAGTGTGGTGGGTAGAAAACAAATCCGTAAATCAGGGTTTATATTTCTACAGTAACAGCCTAAGGAGAGGAAAAGGTGAGAAATGGAAAAGAGAAACATACCAGTGAGAATATAAAGACAGAACAAATCAAAAGTGTTAGAATTACTAGTGGAGCTATCAGTTTTTAAAATTAGTTCATAAAGCAGTATTTTCACAGAAACATACTGAATACATAGTTCAGCCATCCTTAAAATATTTAAGATGTTTATTTTTGTCATAGCTATATTACAAATTCAGTGATGCTAAAATAGTAAATATGCTAAAACCATACCTCATTTTTATATTTAATGGATGAAAATGTCCTTGAAACCATGATGCCTGTTCGAGGGAAGGGGGAGAGGTATAGAAAAACAAAGACAAAAAATGTTTTCAGTACACAGCTTTTAAAATATGAACTACAACCTGTTGCTATCAAATTACAAAAAGCATCAAATTAAAACAGATGATTTCTTTTCCTTTTTTTCTCAGTAACTGTACAACATTTTCAAACATACAAAAACAACGATGGAGCTTTAGTTTAAAAATGCATGTGATCCAATTTCATTTCCTGTGAGATAAAAATAATCAGTTTACCTGCCTCTGAAGAGCTTCTTTGCTGTTTATGTTTAAGTAAACCCTCCATGACATCTTGAATTCTCCACAGTTCCTTCTGAATCTGAGCACGCTGTATCCCTGCTGACTCAGTCTGTGAGCAAACAGCATATATGGGCAATACATTAGAATATCTTGCAAGTGGAAAAAAAAAGGGAAAACCTTTTTCTTTCTTTGGACTACACTGCATATCCTTTCACAATGAAGGAAAATAAAATATAGTAATGACACACTCTCCTTTCCCATCAAAGTGCAACATGCAAATGTTGCCCAGAATAAAAAGTATGATTAACTAATTTCAAAATGCACTGGTTAATTTGACAGCAATCTGTTAGTTAAAATTTCACTGAAAGAACTGAATTGTATCGACTGTGTCCAAAGAAAATCCAAGCAAACTTTGCACAGGAGGCCAATGTATGACAATAGAAAAGGAACCATCAGTTGCAACCCCAAAACAGGTGGAGATGAACATCACTGAAACAGAAAAAGGAAGCTTCCAGACACAGGAAAACCAGTGCTATAGCTTCAAAAAAATGGGAAAAGCTGAAGACTTCTTCAGAACTTACAAGGTATAAAAATAAATTACAAGTTTGTAAGTAAATGCACCACATGTCCACCTTTTTTAATTGATATAGTTTTTAAACAAACTCGTAGAAAATCCAAGTGAATTAAGTGTACTTTAAGATCTATGCCACACCTGAATTTCTCCAAGCCGATCAAGTTGCTCCTGCATATGGTTCCTTGTTACAGTTACATCATACTCCAATTTATCATATTCTCTCCAAGCTCTTTCCAGTTCCTAAGTATGTACAAAAGTAAAGAATTACAGATGCACATTTAAGTTACAAAAAATAAACTAAGAAAAAAACCCAAATAAACCCTAAACAAACAATTTTTTTTTTCTTTTTCCAGTGGCATGAGACTTCAGGAGGTAATGCATAAATAGATAGCAGCAATAAATAAAGGTATAATTTAGAGAATGCGATGTTTAAACAGCTTTTTGATTTTCTAATGATACTAAACGGAATTCAAACAAACAGCATTTTGTCTTTTCACAAACAAAAAGGATAAGCAAGGGGAAATTCTTCAGAACACGTCTTTTTAGTCAGTAGGCATGTGGGTCTTAAGCTGTTCTCTCCACTGAGGCAGAAAACTCACAAAAATGGATGCAAATTTGTGTCTTTTATCACACAGAATACACATGTGTGAGTGCACAGCATGTGTGTGCATATGCAATGCATTATGCAGGACAAATGTAAGTCATCCAACCCTGCCTGTAAAGCTGCCTGTGAGTGCCCCAGGCCTACTAATACACCGCTGTTTTACGTGAGTGAAACTACAATCACCAGAAGGAAAAGGTGGAATAAAAAAAAATAAAAAAAAAAATTATTCTTTGAGGTCAGCTTTACCATCTCACTTTTGCAGCCTACATCAAGCAATTTACTCAATTTAGCATAAATTAAAAAGTTAATGAGGGAAAGCGTATCTTGAGGATTTCCTTTCCCCTGGTTCCCTTCTCCTTGTCCAACCAATTCCTTTTAAAAGACAGTCTAACATTCAGATTAAAACCAACATTTCAGCCCCTACATTGTATCAATTTCACCACAGCTCACCACTGGAATTTGACAGTGAAATATCTTATTGGATATATATGTCAGTAGAGAAAAATGACTCTTTGCCCTGTCATTTCAGTGTAGAAACCATCACAAAGTGGAAAAGGACAGCAGACAGCATTTTCCTTCCTTTCTTTTTTTTTTTTTTTTTTAAGTTTTTGAAAGTGCATAGCTTGAAAAATCTTTTAAATACAACGGCCCACTATTAAGAGAGACCATGACAGTATAATCTTTTCTTCTTTTCATCCAGCAGCTGCTTTTGCTTAAAATAAGTCACCTATCTACTTGAATAGAGTTTGTTTGCCACTATACGAAGTAGTTTATTTGCATTATTTACTTCATCAAATTTTCATATTATAAAGATAATTACCACACCAATAAAAAAATTACCATCCAAAAAAAAAAAAAAGCAAGGGAAAAAAAAAAGACTACTCAATGAATGCAGGGAAAAGATCACTTTCCATCTGCCTTTGGCAAAAACGCAGACGAGTAAAAGACAACTGATTTTTGCTGGAATGCGATAAAAACTAAGCACAGACAACCCAATTAAGGACATGAACGTAATCATTTCACACTTGGAAGGTGTTACTTACTGCAGTAGCTCGTGATACTTCTCGACAAGTGCTAAGGAGTCCGTTCTGCAAGTCATCTCTCTGTAAGACTACATTTTGTATGGCTGCGGGATTATCTGCATTCATTTCTATCTCCTGACTTGCTGATAGCAAAGCTTGCTCAAGCGTGTACTATTGTAATAAAAAGAATTATTTTTAATGTTCTGCATCATTGGGCTGATTTTCGTTTTATTTCAGTTATCAATGTTCTGATAATAAGCATGTAAAATAACATCCACTTTAGGTAATAAATACAATTGTCCTACTTTCTCCTTGTGTAGCTGTTGAAGCTTCTCCTCCAGTGCTTGCACAACTTTATCCTGTTCACATAAACGGCTAAGCTTAGCCTAGTGTAGAACACAAAATTATCACAATTAGAATTTTGTTATTTACATCTTCAGTAATCAAAATGTAACTTGACCGAATCATTACATGAATCCATATAAAGTGTTATTAAAACAAAATATGAATTCTAAAATCGTGAAGGCATCAGTTTTACATTTTCAAATTACTTAAGAAACCCTCTCAAGAAACTATGAAATAAGTGTTATTATAACTTAAGAAAAACAGCACAGCTCAAAACATGCAATTTATGATTCTACAGCTAAATCTTTACAACTTAATACCAGGTATTAAATACCACTTTAATTTACATATTGTTTAGTATTATAAAGACTATTGTATATGTTCACAGTCTGTCCCATGGTTTTTCAGGTGATAGTTTCCCATAGTTTCCATACTAGTACTACCCATATCCTTCTCTGATTTAGCTCCCATCGAGGCTTGGCTATGACTAAAACTGTCTCACTCCAGCTCCAATTTGAGCAAGTAACTGCTCAGTGCACTCTAACCAATTTAAAACAGTTTACTTTTCTATCTGAACAACCTTTTTGGTTCAGTTTGTGCTACTTTGCCTTTTCTTTTTTACTCTTAACGTCTCTTAAATCATTATGTCTACTCTTAATTGCACTGTGCAAGAATGACTAGATGTGCATCTATATGCATATAGAGTATGACTATGTGTGTATTTTTCACCATCTATTTTACACCAGCCCCCTTTTCTTTAGTAACTAACAACCCAATACTCTGAATGGTAACTACCTGTGCCAAATTTCAGTTTCGGTGTCTCTATCATATTTCCAGAGCAATTACATCTCTCATGCTTATAACTGAACTACTGCTACAGTTTTTCACTGGTAAAGTAATTAATTCCTTTCTAGAAGATACCTTTGAATAGCTGTAATACTTGAAATTTCAGCCTACAATGTAATATTTCCTGCAGTTAGAAGCTTTTTACAAAAAGAGTCTCATGTCCCTCAAATTAACAATGCAAATTCTGCTGACAATCACCTATATGAAATGGGTTTCAAACACAGAAGCCAAGGGGGAAATTGTTATCAAAATAAAGAGACAAATACCAGCATTTCCAAGGAAGAAGAAACACAAATGACTTACATCAATATCCAGCTCTTCAGTTCTATATTTGTATAGTGTACCCCTACATTCTTCTTGTGTTAACTATAAGGAAGAATAATATTGCCATAAAACAACTTAATTGGACTATGAAAATGAAACAACTGTTCAGCTTAAGAGTTTTAACACAGAAATCAGCTTTTGCTTAAAAGTCAAGCATACCACATTGAACAATATATTTTTAGCCAATATATATTAATGAAGGTAAGTAAATGGAATGTCAAGCAGACTATCAGTAGAAAGTTGCATTAACTTAACAGGCTACATTTCTAATGCAAACTGGAGTTTTAAAGGTGTGCAACTACCTCAAACAAACATGGATAATGTGGGAAGATGAAACTGCCAGAGTAAACCTAGGCACAGTTATACATCATTATTTAAGTTTTGTTATGTGAATTCTAAATACAGGGGCTCATTCTACTTGGAATTAATCATTCTAGGCCCACTAAGGTCAGGTGTTTCCACAAGGAGCATATACTGATGTGACTATGAAACTAGAATAGAATGACCCAAGTTTACAACATATATGTAAAATATCTTGTTATAGATATGCAAACTAAGTGCCAATGAACACCTTCTGACTACTGTTTCATAGGGATTCTCTCCCATCCAACAAGAGTATTACCAGAAATGCCATAAAATAGAAGGTCTTCTATTTTATCTTTGGACTTAGGCAAACTTGCCTTCTCCTGCCAGTTAGGATGCAAGGTATCCTCATACAGCTTTCATACAGCTCCTCACATGAAGTTCTAAACTCTTTCAAGTCTGTTACTGACAAGTAACGAGATTTTAAAACATTCTACAAGAAAAAAAGGTAGCTCCCCATTTTAGAATGGACTGTCACACACAGTAACTACTTAATGTCCTATACAGCAAGCATGGACATAACACTATCAACCTTCATATCAATTTAATTAAAAACACTGAGTCCCAACATAGATGCTTTCCTTCCATGTGTCTGTCATAATTAGGTCATAATGAGTTAACAGTACAAGAAAGACTATAATAACACAAGTCCATGTTAGGGGACACTTATAAACAAAAGGACTAGGGAAGGGTTAATGAGACAAGCATTCCAAACATAAAATAAATCTTCAACACACTAAAGTGTTTCATTTCAAGATATTATGTCCACATACCTCATGCAAATGCACCTGGTGACAATTTAAAAGTATGTATAGTGTATTAAAACCACACAATAACTTTCTTTGAAATGGACATTTTATGAAAATGAATGTTGGACTATGAAAAAAGCCACAGCACTTTTGCACCTCATGAATGTCACACAAATTAAGATATCTATTCAAACTCCTACTATGGTAGAGTTTTGTTGTTTTACTGTCGATTTTAATCACAATGAGAGAAAAATGAGGAATGGAAATATTCAAATAAAACTCATAAACATGGCCAAATGTCTTCAACTTACAGAGAAAACCTAGTTATATTTCACAACAGAAAGATTTTCACAAAAGAAAGATTATCCCCTATTAGATAAATACAGCTTCCCAAGTCACTGCTCAGCGTTTTATGTGGCCGGGCTGGAAAAACGTAATACTGTTTTTTTGAGTCAGTATTTTTATACTTTCTTTAAAAAGAGAGACATTTATTTTTTTTTTGGCATTTCAACCTTAATTATAACTGAGTTTAAAACAGTTTGCCAATTCAGCATCCTTATCCCTATGTACCTCCTGAAAGGGATGTATCTTAAGTACTCAGAAAACGAAAGCACATTTCCAAAGAACACTATACACGTGCTAATTCTTCTTATTAAAATCCTATGACACTTTTAAAATTGCTGCCAACTTCTTGCTTTTGTCAGCAGTACCAGCTCCCCACAACAGGCACTGCTGGAGAGCCACTTCATTTCAACATTTCTACTGCAACATTTTACGTGGACCTAGGGTAAAAACTCCAAAAATAATATGAATAACTTAATCCATCTCTGACAGCTTCACTTTTCACAGCACATCAATAAATCCACTCAAGGCAAAAAGTGCAGAATGCTATCACATCCTACTGGAATTACAGGAGGAACCGCAGCAGACAAAACGCAATTACACATCTCAAGCGAGGTTAACAACCTCATAACCCTGGAAAACGTATTATAAGAGCTCCAATGACCAAGTTATCAAAATGTACTTTCTGTCACGTTCCACAAACGCCTCTTCTTCGCCAAATCGCTCCTACAAATCCTTGTGCCGGGACAGTAATTTCAGAGCAAGAGTGCCACCTACTGAACCAGCGACGGGACTTGCTGCTGACTTGGCTTTCTTTCCCTCGACATTTGCCTGCTTAAACCGCACCAAAGTCCATTCCTCTCAACACGGGGAAACTCACTGCACGGCTCCCAAACATTAGGGAGCAGCACCCTGACACCTACAAATAGAACTTACCATTTTTGGGAGGTAAACTGCTCCCGCAGAGTTTGGCCAAACGTGGACCTTGCACATGAAAAAGCGACAGGACCTTAATTGAACCTTCATCTTAGGTTAGAAATAATTTGTTATCAACTGTACAGTCCCACTGTACAGTCCCCATCTCCATCAGACACCAACACCAGATGAATCACAGGAGTGGATAAATCATGTGCTTCAGACATGAGGGGTTAAACCTATTTAAGTTGTCAATATTAAAAACATTTCAGTGACAGTGTTATCTCATTACCTTATGAGCTATTTTCAGATTCCACTAATGGCTTTGATTCAATAAATATATGGCAGGAAATTTCACACCCCAAACCCACACTACACAGCTCTGCAAGATATTGCACTTAGGAAATTAAAACAGGACAGTTTGGGGCATTTTTTAAATTAAAGTCAAGACTTCCAAGAGGAGGGGTTTTTTTCTTTTCTTTTTAAAATATTTCTTGCTACCAGGAAGCAAGGCAAATGGGCATTTAGCCCCCAGTAAGCAAGGTTCTCCTCTAATTTTGAATAATGTTGTCATATAACATGTTCAAATTGGAAAAAGAAGATTTTTTAGCTCAAACACGATCATCTCCTGTTCGCAACAAAACCTGAAAAAATCTCAAAATCTAACAAGGGTAATAGTTTAAATGTATGTAGCTGTGATAACAATAATAATATTCCATAAACAACACCTCCCCATCCTTATAGGAGCAAAAAAATCACAGGCTACTTTTTCTCTGGTTTTAATATATTAGGAACAATTATCCATGGAAAGACCTGGATGTTAGCTTGTGGCACTCAAGATTTTAACTTTTCTCCCTTTAGGGAACTCACACATATAAGAATAGTTGAGGAAAATTTTTACTTTTTTAAATCAGCCCATGCTGCTTTAGAAAACAAGATTAACGCTCCTCACCTATTATTAGAAATAAAACCAAACAAGGTAGAAATGGGTCCAGTATGTAAAAAGTGTCTTTTTTTCTTGTCTGTACATATGGAATCATCTTCCTGGCCTGTACTTGTGAATTTGCAGTACAGTCTGTAGAGCAGACTGATGCAAGTCAAAGTGATTTAAATAACTGTGAAGATCTAACAAATCACAAACAAAAATGTCTTATAAATAACACATTTGAAATAGTAGATATTTTTACTATTTCACTGAAGAACCATTAATCATTACAAACAAACAGGAAGCAAGACATTTTAAGTTTTTAGTTAAGTACAAGCTTTTCTTGCTTTCCTTTGCTTAATTCTAAATAAGCTCAGTCATAAAACTGAACTGAACAAACTGAAGCAAATAAAGACCCTTTTCTTTATCAGCAGGAATGTTACAGTCATCAGAAACTAGTTTATCATCTTGACAACAGAACAGGTTTCAGTCACTTGCACAGAGGCTTCTCCCAATTGTTTAACAACTCGTTAAAACTGCAGCAGGAACGATGACTGTTAAACCAATTTATTTTACTTTAATAAAAAATCTGTATGTCTGTTTAGACTTTAAATAAGTTGCCAGAATTTTAAACAGGTTAGTTTTGCATCAGAAGACTATTTAGGTAGCGAAATTTTGAGTGTGTTTTTTATCCTCTCCTGGAAGTAAGTTAATGCAGTATCTCATATAGGAAACTTCATCTATGAAAGCAAAAGATCTTGCCACTCCACAGTTTAGGCAACACGTGGGTTCTTTCCACACAAGGCTGCAAACACTCTGATCTGAAGAGACCACATCTCTAGTGACAACAGGTTATTCAGTCTTCACGACCTGTCAGTCAGTGTTTCTTTGACGAGAACGTCAAAAAAGGTGTTTATTCAGTGTCAAAGACAAAGCAGCTGCTGTGCTGATAAGGTGAAGGCAGTGCTGTGCAGCACAGCTTCCTCAGGGCAGCATCTGGAAATTTACTGGTATCCCTAAATACCTGAGCAGATTAGCCCAGGCACAGTTACACCTCAGATGTGTCTATATTAATATTAGAAGCCTGAGCCAGTTTACCCTGACACATCTAAACCAGCTCTGTTCGTTATACGTATGTCAACTTGTCTTACATACTCTATCAGAGAAAACTGATCCACTTAAAAAAACCTGCAACCCCTAGGCTTCTTTAAAAAAATACAACGGAAACTCCAAAATTTAATCTAGGGCTTGAGGGCACCTTACTTCTCCCATTCCTCTCCAAGTAGCTCCTTCAGCTTCCACGTTAGAGATTTTGTTTTGCACAGAGAAGCACAACTTGGATGATGATGAAATCAGTCACTCACAACCCAACTTCCTCTGGAAAGCTGAGCTTTTTTTTTTTTTTTTGCAACTTTTCTGGATCAGAAGCAAATTTATAATGTGGAGTTGATTTTTAACAAAAATGAAACATGCGGTTAAGCTGCGGAAATTTTTAGAAACGTGGCAAAACCTTAATCACTAATAAGTGACTGTTTTACGTGGCAGAACATCTCCTTTTCTTCAAGTTACACAACCTTTATATGCAATTTTGGCTCACAAGAGCATAAATGTAAATGCAATGCAACTGGTCAGATATCCCTTGTAAGAAAAACATCTTAGTTGTATTTGAGGCAAGAAACTTCTTAAACATCCCCTGATGTGACAGGGACTATTCAGTTAAGCCCCAGCATCCCTAAGACACTGCGGTGCCAACAGATATGGATTGGCCATGCTCATAAGTTAATGCAGGTCTCAACTCACAGACAATATTTCCATTCACATTTCTGGTTCTTCTTCCATCTTACCATTTACAACCATCACTAGTTACTCAGTAAGTGTGCACGGTTAAGTCTGCTGTGACTTTATGAACAGACACTGCCTTTTGGATTTACAGTCCCCAGATCAAAGTAATTTTGATCCTTCCTTTCTTCAGTGGCTAAAGGCTTGGTAGGTGCAAACAAAAACTTGTAAATCCACTTCCTAGAACGAAACAAAATTGCCAGAGATGACCAGGTAAACACCACTCACATGCTTTTGTAGTGGTCAAAAAGAAAGAAGCACCTTTGAACACTAATTGCAGAGAATCATGCTAAGACAAATGTTGGAAGCTTATTGGAAGGTTTATGAATTTACTGGGACACCTGCATAAAGCATCAACTAATTAAATCGTCTAGACAGAAAAAAGTTGTTCAAAAGTGTACATTTAATACTAAACAACAAAAACGCAGCAGAAGCCATGCTAACAATATTGCAGCATTGTATAAAGCATGGATGACTCGTGGTTTTCCAAAGCAAAGAAGAGAAACACCAATGTCATGAATAAATCTGAGGAACAACCAAAACTGTCACTAAGGAAAATTTTCGCAGATGATAAAGCAAATTTCATTCACTATCCAAGACCTTACTTGCTGGTACAGTTGCGGTCTTAGCGCCGAGTTCTCAATCATAGTGTGAACCATGGTGATTAAAGGTTCATTCTCTTTCATCTATTTCAAATCAGGAGGAGCATACAGCAAACATCAGTTTACAGCATGGCTAGATTTGAAAGACGACACTGTAAAATATAGCCTCTACTTTAATTTTTTTCTAATAATGCAGCAGATTACATTTTAACCCATGCTTTTTATATATTCCATCATTCAGTAATATCAACATCTGGAAAGTTTAATAATATCAAACAAATACATCAAAACCACAGAAATGATCAGAACCAATGCAATATTTATTCACCAAGGCTGTCCCTTTTTAAAAATAAAAATGCTTAAGATAAGTTTGGCTTCGCACGATATTGAAATGAAAGGTATTATCAGATTTTGCAATAGAAACACTCAAACCTTTATCAAAAACCTTTTAAATTATAGATTTAATAACTCAATGTACATTAAAAAGATATAAGCATCCCCAGCCTGTGAATATTGAAGTGAGGTTCAGGCTCATGTTCATGTATCAAAAAATGCCTTTATATAGTGCACTGATTTATATCCTTAGGGACTTTGAACCACTGCTTGTTGCATTTATCCACCCCCATATACAGGTGTGAAACCATTTCAGAACTGGTCAGATAGTTTCTATAGTGATTAGTATTTTTGATATGGGTGCAAATGTCAAAACCAGATGCTTTATTACACATTGCATACATTTAGGATTTCAGAAAAGCGTGCAACGGAAAATAGTATGGGCCCTTTGGTTTTAGAAAGGAGGCTTTCCTAAGGGAGAAATTATGAGAACAGGTGGTTTTCTTCTCCAAAAGAAACTCAAAAGTCACTTAATGCATAATCCTATTTTTGTTGGAAACTTTAGGACCTGTTGGAAACTCTAGGAATACCTGTTTCGAGTACGGTTGGTTACACAGGAAGTGTGTGAAGGAATATTTATGATCTTTCACTCTGTATGTGTATATATACACACTCCCCATGAAATTACAAAGCAAGGGTTTGTTTCGCAGACTGAAATGCCACAGAATGAGTTTTTGATGCCTTTTGGAACTTCTTGCTCCTATGTATTTAGGGGAAAAACCTAACCTGTACGTTTGGAGAAGTAGGGTTTTTTTCTCCTCACAGGAAACATATTTTCTTGTCATAGATAGAGGACCTTTTTGTTGTTGTTGTTGTTTTTTATACACAGTAAAGTCTGATCAGCTGATGAGTTAATCAGCCAATGCAGAATATCTTAAGAAGGTAAGCTTCTCTCTGTTTGTTCAAGGCAGGAAAAACACTAAACAAGCAACCCCTACCCTTTGCTCCATCATCTATAGCACACATAAACAGAAAACTAGAACTGACCCAAGAAGTTGTTCTCCCCTTACATTAAAATTTTGCCCAGAGATTGGGTGCAACAGGTGATCTCAAAAGAGATCTCAACAGTAAGATTAACAATAGGGTCCAAAGCCGAGCAATCAAACTACAGCCAACTTAAATAACTGTAAAAGAAAAATTACTCTGAGGCTCAGATATTTTATTAGGAGATACGAGTCTGGATGCATTTTTATTAGGAGGATTTCAACTGCTTCATACTCTCTAGCTAATACTTTTTTACAATATTTCAAATTTTTCCTTTCTGACCAATAACAGCCAAGGCCAGAATTAATTTCTGTTGAACTGTTCAAAGATTGTTGACATCATTAGAAAATAAGCAAAGTGGATTTGCTCAAAGGACATTTTGAAGTAATGTTTTGTCCTTCACACAGCTCCAGCTATGCATTCTTCCAATACCTTTACTACCATTTGTGCTTAACTATTCTTACCTAACACAATTTGCAAAGGCCACTTATATCTAGAAATGCTGCAGTTCCCTAAGCCCCTGTGGAACAAAAATCAAAAACCAGGTAATGGGTGAAGTAGTGCCAACCAAAGAGCCTTTGCAGCAGTCAAATACAGCAAGTGTTTTTCCCCTTTAGGAAATAATGTTTTCAAAAACTACTGATAATCAACTATGGAGAAATTCAGACCTTGAGGGAGCATCTCAAATCTTCCAATAAACAAAAGGTAGTGCACACAGAGGCAGGGTGTGCTCAAGAACTGGAAAAGTAAATCAGTTAAATGGGACACAATGGCAAGTCCCATGCTCTAAACTGAGGTGAAGAGAATACCTAAGTTGTGTTCTTCAAGCATTATCATAAGTCTACTCTCAAACTGAAGTTGGACACTATTCACACTGAATAAATAGCTCAAGGTAAAATAATTGCTTGTTCGTAACAGAAGCAAGCCTTCATTCTCATTCATTTCAGAAAAAAAGAATATTATTTTTGTACAACAAAGGACAGATTTTAGCTCCTACATGTAATATTATTATACTCATAGAGTCTCTCCAATTAAAGAAGTCACAAAAATTGGAATTAATAGATTTCCATAAGCAAACCAAAGTGTCACACAGCAACGCAGCCATAAATCCAAATAAAATCCACCAGCCTTGGATTTATAATTTTCTACTTCTAGTGAATAACTCTTTTCTCCCCAGAAGTGATGCTTGATCTTTGCTTTTTTCTCTACTGATGTACTACATAAAAGCATTTTCCAGCTGGAAACAATAAAACCCCACCTCCTTGACAAAGGAACTATATGAACAGCTACTTTATTTATGAGTGAACATCTCAGTGGGTATTTTGTGTTTTCAACTGTCAAGCCAAACTATTGACAACTTTTCTCTTCCTTCCTTTTCCTGAATTCTCTTCTGTGTTTGGTAACACCCTACACCCAGATGACATTTCAGGATGTGCTGGTCTGGTGGTAGCAATCAGCTGGAACAGTGGCTGCCTACCAGCACAGTGGCAATAGGACCTGACCAAGCTTTTCTCCCACCTTTCCTCTGCTATTTAATACTCTGTCCAAAAAAAAAAAAAAAAAAAAAAAGGAAGGAAAAAGCAGTTTTCCTTCCTGTCTTCTTTTCACAGCAATTCTGCCTCCACGCAGTCTTTTTTTCACCCTAGAGAGTCCCTGTCCTTGAGCCTCCCTTCTTCCTCTGGGGAGTGAAAAGGAAAAAAAAAAAAAGGCAGTAAAAAGAACAGTGGTGGCTGTGTCAGCCAGTGTACCTTTTCCAGATGAAAAATACATGTAAGAGTAGTATCCTATATGCTGCTAACATAGGACATAAAATTTTAGGCTGAAACACAAGATACCAGATGTAATAGAGGATTATCTGTCAACTCTATCCAAACCTGCTTGTACTGTTCCAGCCTTCCTTAATTTACTGCCTTTTCCCAGAACCACCTTCAGCATGTCAGAAAGAAGGTGCTGAAGAGGAGAAAACAGAAGCAAATGACCAAGACAGTAAGGATGTTGGCTGTGGGACCTTGACTCCTTTATTTGACAACTTCTTGTTCAAGTTCTGTTTATTTTTTAGGCACCCTTTGAAAACTGAAGGAAACTAAAAATGAAAGTACCAGCAGAATTACTTTAACTACTTAACACTTGAACTATTTACATGAATAGCTATTTCAAAAAATTGGGGGGAAAAAAGGGCTAATTGAAATGAAATTTATTAAAACTTCTACTGTGACAAACCTTTGTGGGAAGTGCTGAGATCAATCAGATAACATGCATGGAGAGTTTTACACAGACTGCATGAGCTCAGTGGAAAAGGGCTTTTCAGCCCAAGAAAAGTTTTACTATCAACATAACATTCAGAAGCTTACTAAAAGACTGGTGTGCTGGAATTCTTGATAATAACAGAAAGATTCAAGTGGGACCTCCTGTCAGGGCTTTATTTACAAAGGAGAAAAAAGCATGTCTAGCCTGTATTTTAAAAAAAAGAAAAACACCCTTATGTTCCTGCTTTTCATTACTGTTATTGTAATTACTGGGTACAAATAAATTATGGAGATGGCAGGCTTGGATTTAATAATACACCATAAGTGATCCTTTAAAATTCGCTAATACGTGCTCATAACATCCCACACTGGCAAACAAATCATCATTGTTTGCCTGGGGTTGCTAGCTATGTCCACAGAACTTCCTAAATAGCAGATGAATCCCTCTCCCACCTCTCTACAAACCCTGAGCCAGCAGAGTGGTTTCAAAAGAAAAGGGTGCTGGACAATCATTCTTTTGGCCATAAGACATCAAAGAAATCATATGGTTGGATATATGTGTGCCAGTCTCTTTCATCTTTTTTTTTAACTCCATCTCTGAACTCCAACAACAACAACAAAAATTCTGAAAGCATAATACCAAAACATCAGAAAGTGTAACATGAAAATTTTGAAGCATCTCCAAAGGAAACAGCAGCACAAAAACGAACCATGATTTCAAAAAAGGTGATGGAATATTCTTGATTTTTGATAAGAAAACCACCTAACCAGCAGACAACAACTTACTGCAACAATATAAAAGTAACCCTCCCTACACATGAACTTGAGTGTGCCTGAAAATTCACCTGTGCAACCTCAGTACACACTTACTATTTATTGTCATGTACAGCACTGAATTCTTTGTGACCAAGAAAGTGAGAGTTGAAGATGACTGGAGTCCCACCACACATTTTAGGCAAAGCAGGTTTTGACCCTATTTTCAGAGATTAAATACAAGTAAAAATACCTAATCTAATTACAGTGGACACTTAAAATTCAAAGAGGGAAAGTGATTATGCATATTGGTTAAAGATGCAGCTGACAAGGAGGAAAGGCCTTTTGATTTTTTTGATTTTTTTTTTCCTTTCCAACATAAAGGAAAATTGACATTGGACAAAGTAATGAAAAGATACGTGATACCACCCTAGAAGCAGTGATACACAAAGTAAAAAGTCTCTCAGGGAGATTAATTTGCTACAGGTAGATGACAGTATTATAAAACGAGAGAAAAAAGAAAAACTGATCAGAAACTGGGACAAGTATTCCAACCTGCTCTTCCATGATTTTAAGGCAATATATTTGAGACTCGATAATGATTTCTTGTGTTAAGAAGTGCAGTGATTCCTTGCATCTCTGGTATGGGTAATTATGGCATAAGATTTAGACACTTTCCTAAATCAATGCTTACCACACCACATTTCTAAATTTTATCTGATACGAGTAAAAGGAAAATAATTTTTACCACTTTGCATGTTGCACAAAGGCAATTCCCTCCATTTAATCCTGCCCATTACACTCACAAGCTTGGCTAATCAAGCAACAGCATGGTACAGGGTTTTTACACTTCACATTGACTGTTATCCTTTCTTGGCAACAAATTACATTGAAGACAGAATCAACCCCCTTATTCCAAATCTTTATAAACTGGAAATATTTGAGTCGGATGAAATATTTTGGTCTAATATAGCAAGCAGTTTTCCCCTACTGTTTTGGACCTCCTGCAACCCCTTAAGTGAAACAAGACAGAGGTGTTTAGAAATGTGTTGCAATCAAATTAAATTGATCAAAATTCACACCTTGTTTTCAAGAGATAGTAGGAAAATAAAGTCACTGGGTGAGCCAAGTCCATGTGAGAGTGTGTATGTCTCTGTGAACAGGTGGGGCTTTTAATAACTCACTGAAATCCCATTAGAGGAACATGTAGGATATAAATGTTCTAACAGTTGGTTTTTTAAGTGTAAAGCTCAAAAGTTTCATTCAAAGACAGATTATTAGAAAAAGAAAAAGCCACAGTGATTTCTACATTTTTAACCAATGGTCACCTAGCTGCTTCTTTTTCCTCTAAGCACTTATGACTGTCTTTTATAAATGCTAGCAAAAAGAAATGCCATTTAAAAACTTCTCACATGTAAGTTGTACTGAAATATCATTTGATCATGCAACAAAGCCATAAAGAGAGGCTTGTGATATCACAGTTCTTCACTTGGCAATCAGTTATGTTAGTGAAGACATAATTGTATCCTTGCTTTGTAAGTTATGAGAAATTGTAAAGAAGTAAAATCTTATTCTTATATAAATCTTCAAGAATTAACTGAGAAAAATATGAGAAAATGAGCCATGTTATGATCTGATTAAAACATTAAAACATTTTCCCTCTTTAATTTAATGTCCTGCAGAAACATCTAACTCTCCTTAATTTGGAAAACAGAAATTTTCAGAAGTATAATTTTTTCTATAAGTTGCATGTGTGTCATATGAGCTTGGAAATAAATTATGACTTTGGTTAAAGAAGGTAAAACACTACAGTTAGTGTTATTGTAAGAAAGAAATGAAGAACAGAAAAATTAACTGGCGAGTTGCTGCTGTGTTCTGACAAATTTTAAATTGAGGGGGTTTTTTTGCCTTAGAAACATGTCAGATTTGTAACTGATTAAGATATTCCAGGCTATGGGCATCCTCCAACTTCATAAAAAGCACTGAAAATCCTTCTTCCCAAATATTTCCAGCTTTGATAGAAGCAGGTAAAAAGCATTAAGAAACTCAAACGCACAAGAAAATTGCAAATCCCACCTGGTGATCCAAATATATAGCATTCCTTTGAAGGTGATGTGAAAGAATCTCATTCTAGTAGGCAGCAGTCAGAGGGCAAAAGGAAAGGGACAGAAGGTGCAGAATGCATGAAAAGAGCTTTAAAAGATGTAAACTAGACAGTGATCTGTTTTATGCAGAAATATAATAATGTTTTTAAAGTGCTTTTTTTGGTGAACTGTTACAAGTCTCGATCTTGAAACAGAAGTGATGGAAGTTTACCACAAATTAGGCTATGAAGCACTATATCACATTTTCTATTTACATCTAAAATATAGTAAGCTCATATAAATGCCCACTACACAGACAACTATAAACCCTTTGATAAATCTGTGTTTTAAGCAAGTCCTGCTGTTCGCAGACATATTATGAAGAAGAACATATCTGATATGAGGCAGCATAAATAATAAATTCATCTCACGATATATCACTCCTGATTTTTTTTGGTGATATCAATAGATTAAAAACCTTTTAACTACAACGTATTTTAAAATATCCCCCTGCAATTTTGAACTTGGCTCATTTGGAAAAGCCCCAAAGTAAAACCTCAAAGGGTTAATAGCAGAACATCACATACACAAAGAACCAAAGTTACTCTATTCTACTCGCACGACAGTCACAGAAAAATTTTTCACAAGTACAAAGCAAACTTTTGATTAATGGATGACTACAGGTTAGTGAGAATGGCACATGACACACATTGCTTTATAGCTGACCTTTGGGCTGCTGGCCTCAAGTTTTAGTTGCATGAGCTGTGCTAGTGTGTGTTCCCGGATACTACTCAGTTCAGCTTGCTGCCGTCTCAGCTTTATTAGCAGCAGCGTGAGCTCCTCTGGCTGAAGGAGTGCAGTGTGAGAAGCCAAAGAGTAGAAAAAAGGTTAATTGGTATCCCAAACAACACTTAAATAAAATAAGGCTTCTGAGTATCTTTCTTACAAAAAAGAACCAAACAACTTTCTACAGCGATATGACAGAAGAAACACCATTTCCACCACCCCCCCCCAAACTGACCACTTTAAAATATATAATGAAAGGTTAACTTTTAACTGTTCAAAACAATTTGATACTGCAAATGCTGTAAGAGTAAAATGTTCTGCATAAAGGACAAAAATAAGGGAGGATTTTGCAGGACAAAGTCTGTGCAGTCCTCACACTTCCTCTGACGTGCACATCAAATTGATGATACTGGCTTAAGAGGAGGGGGAGATAATTCTAGCTCTTAGGATATCATTATCTGTACATGGACAGCCATTTGAGCTTGGTGAAAGAATCAAAACATGCCCCAAGAAAGTTTAGTTTTTAAAATGATTCTTCAAATGTATGTGTCAAAATGGAGAGTAAAAATAATGAAAAATCCATCTTAACTGAACTGCCTCAGAAACCATCACCTTTCACAAAATAAAACTGAACAAGCATGAAAAAAATAATTTTCCATCACACCTTTCACAGCTCTGAGGCTATCAGTTATTTTATTGCTTTATGACTGAGCTGTACAATAAAGCTTAGTCATCGCTTGGGAAGTGATGAGGACCAGCGTTTAAACCCTAAGATTATATATATTATGGAAATAAAGTCACACTCAAATGGGTATTTGTCAGGTAATTCCACACAGATCAAAGAAAACAAACCACTTAACAAGTATTTTTTGTTATGTTTGTGTTTGCTTCTGTTTCTTACACTTCTCCAGAAGTCAATCTTACAAGAGGTTAAATATTCACCCAGCATTTTGATTTTCTCACAAGTTCTGCAAGTTAAATAAAACCCAAACACAAAAACCTCCTAAAACCCAGCTTGCTGTCTCCCAAAGTCACAGAATTTCCCCAAAGCAAAGAAGTGAAGAAAAAAGCTCCAGAGAACCACATATTGAAACACTGAAAAACGAATACCAGTTTCTTAGAATAAAGAGGAAACATCCCTGAGAATAAGCATGGTACTGGCACCGTTGTGAGCTGGGGCAAGAGTAGCCCACAAGAGGGAGCAAGGGATTTCCACATAGCTTCAGTTGGCAAAACCATTTGCTTTGAGGGAAAACCAACACCACACCCAAGTTGTCTAATGGCAGTTTTTCTTCTTACAGTACTCATTCAATACCTGGATTTAAAATATTTAATTTCAGGGAGTAAATGTAAGAATCTAGACTGCTATACAAGGCATTTTCAAGCTCTCTCCAAAAATAAGTGACAGTGCTTTCAGTCTGAAAATTAACATCAATTCAAAGCACAAGACATCTTATTTTTAGGAATATGAGAACTGAAAGTAGCATCTTCAAGCAAAAGAAACATTGATCCACTTTTTCAAGGTCAAAACTCCTCTCAGTATGTTCTGCAAAAGCCCAGTTTTAGTGCATTAGGAATAAAATATTTAATGGCACTTAAAATCCAATGTTTGCAAGTAAACCTTTTTCCAAAGAGGAGCCCATCAAACCGTAATTCCTACTCGTCTCTAGACATTCCTAACATTGCAAACATGTTTGATGCTGCTGCACATGCATCAGTTGCAATGTGATACAGCATTTGATACAGCTCTTGGGACTCTGGCAACAACCACAACACAAAATTTTCTTCAGAGCTACCTACAGGTTCCCTCCTCTGGCCCCTGCAACACTCGTGCTGTGGGGGCAGGACTTCTGGTTTCCACAGGCAGAAGCTTGGACCTTCTTGCCCCTTACCCCCCTCATCAGCCCAGCTCCAGCAGAGCTGAGGAGAGCAGAGGGGGCCCTGAACCCAAAGAAACGTCTGTAAGGCAGCAGCTGCCCAAGGCCAACCCACAAATTCCTGAAGGTGCCAGAGATTCGTGCTGGGAAGTGCAAGAAACAGGGATTGAAGCAGTGGAAAGGATTGACTGCGAGTTGCTGCCCACGGTGCAATTAAAAAAAAATAAATCTGTATACTTAATTGATAACTCTTGAAATCAGTAATTTCACATGGACAGAGAAAGATTATGGAATGGAGGCAAAAAGTGGTAAAGAAAATATATAAACTGAGGACAATATCTTAGATTTGGGCTGAGTCACGTTTCAGTAAGGAAGGTGAACCATATTCACCAATATTACTTTGATGAAATACCTTCAGTGAGAATTTCAGCTCTACCACACTAAAATGGGAGATGTCAGAAAGGCCAATTATACAAAATGCAGTTTTAGTATCTTTCAGATTTGCAAAAAAAGCCAAACTTTACTTCTAGGTTTTCCTAAATAATTAATGGAGAAATAAGTGTTCTGTGATGTATTCTACCCTCTCCCAGGAAGTTCAGCAATGTATCAACAATGATTAAAATATAACAAATCTGTATTTCTCAAACAAAATCTTGACTCAGCAGCTACATGATATTCTCAGCATTCAGTGGAAACACAGAGTATTTCTTTACTTGCTATAAAAATCTCTGATAATTAAAATAAAGGCTACATTTAATGCAAGCTTTGAATACAATAAGATTTCAGTGTTGCCTCTTGCTATTTAAAGAATTATTCTTAAAAGCCCCTGATGCACAAAATAAAAAAAACAACTCACTGTTTTGCCTTGGAGGCTCTGAGGAGTAACAGGCTGTAAACTCAGACCTGCTGGCATCGACCTTCTGTCGGGTACAAAGACATGCTGTACAAAAAAAAAAAAATAGCACAGTAGGATCCAAAGTTATTTCTAAAGACTCAAAAACTTTTAAATGCTAAAAAAAAAAAAAAAAAAAAAGAAAAATCAAGCCAACTTCACACTCATGAAGATTTGCTATGATTTGTGCCAGTCATGCTCCCTGTTGATCTACTATGTAGGACACTCAAGTAGTCTACCTCTAAATTTTAGAAATACCCCAACTTTCATCATTTATTTAATTAATGTTGCCTGACTGATAGCCTGTGCAAACAACAATTTTAGTTTTCACCTCCCATTGAAAGCCATTGAAAAGCCTAAGATCTCTACGAAGATGGGGTCTAAATCTTTAATTTAATCTTTAATTTCAAATGATCAGTCTCCTAATCACCCAATCTTCAAAACAGGTCTGTGTTTTTAAGTTAACAGCAAAAGTTGGTTGTGTAACTAATGAAATACAAAACAAACAGCTTGAAAAACCAAAGGGAAACATTACTATTGCATAAAAGATACTAAATATGCAATGAAATACTAACATGGAGTGTTTGAGAAGGAAAAAACATCAGGAAGCAAAACATGACTGAAAGAACAAGTAAGCACATGCTCTGCTGCACTGACATGGTGATATTTGTCACACGTGTGAGAGGCACTGATTACTAAATTTTCAAAGCAGTTGAGACACAAAGGATGTCAAAACAAAATGACTCCTTTGTTGACAGAGACCTGAAAACTTTGAAACCCAAGACTTAATAATCAACTCTAAATTGTTTAAATTGCTTTAAGATGTAGTTACAGATTTTTTTAGCCTGCATCAAGAAACAAAGACACCGAGATAAAGTTTTTGATAAAAACGTTCAGGAGCATTTTACAACAACTGAAGGAGTAATTTTTATGTAATTATTTCCAATCTATTAAAAAACCATGATAGCACAAGCATGACAAATATAGCAGAGCCATATACAGCACCCAAGTTTACAATTCTCCATGTCTCCCACTCAGTGGTGAAGACCAGCAGAGTTAACACTAGTCAGGCACTAAGGGTGTGTGTATTTAGACTCTGATCTTAACAACTCACAGGCATAAAAAAAACCAATACTTTGTCTTCTGCTGGAACCCAAGGCAGCCAAACTTGTGGCTGAAGAACAGAAAACAGCACGTGGAAAGAAACCTGGGATTTCGAGTCCTCTTGGAGTTAGAAAGGGGAAAGACTTCCGCACATATACAAACTATTCTGAATGATTTGCCCATTGACTCCTTTTTATTTTCTTTAGAGAAATGTTAATACCATGGGCAGTAATATTAGGACAGCATGTTTTCACCTAGCACATTAGAAAAATGCCTTTTTACTACCTTTCTCCATGAAAACAGCGATTCCGCTTAAACGTCATTATAATAAAATATACTACAGTGCAACACGAGTTTTACAGTAACCACATACTTTTTAATAAACATCCTCATAAATAAGGCTTTTTAGCTATTAAATGAAGTATTTTTACCTTGGTATGGTGCGCCCTGTGCCTGCGATCAATGGTCACGTCCCCCCTTTGCACCGGCGACGACACTTCCGACCGGTAGGTCCGCTGTGGGGAATACCCCTGGAAACCAGCGATGGAACCGTGAGAGGGCGAGGTGGGAATTGAATGCATGGTCTGATCGGAAATGTTAATCATAGTTTTCGGGCTACTTATGGTACTGTGCCTAGTCAGAGTCGTCTGCTTGTTGTAGAACTGGCGCTGCTGCCACTCGTAGAGCTGCCACATCGTGTCGTCGCGCATCGACCTCCGCTTCTCCTCGGCGCTGACGGGTCCCATGGCCCTGTCGTAGGCCGAGGGTGCCACGCTGCAGAGGCTCTCTGGCCGTGCCTTGCTGTTCCTTGGCAGTGTTCTGTAGCCCTCTGGGTAGCGGGGTAAGGCTTGAGGGCGATGGCTCGGCATGTTCCTTGGTAACGTCTGATAAGAGATTACGCTGAAACACAAATTTTCTTTTCGTCAGCGCACAGCATTAATATCACGGCCAGGCTAAGTTTTTCAGTATGGGTTAGGTTTATCTAGCTGACTCTGTCCTTTTTTAATACTTCAAACACCATTTAAAAAATGGAAGACAAGACAACAATTAAAGAATCAGTTGTACTGACAACGCACTGTAGCAGTTGAAACTGGATCCCTCTCTCTCCTATTAGCTCTTGATATAATCTGTATTTCATCTTTTCACCAGTCAAGTATATCAAATTTATATCATATTGTCCAACTTATCTATATGCTGGATAGGTCAAAGTTTTTAAAGCTTTAATTTTACATCCACTGAAGGAGTAATTTTTATGAAATTATTTCCAATCTATTAAAAACCAGGTGTATCTGTTTTGATTTTATTGAATTATGTAAAACAAGGCTTAACACTGAGGGGACTGGGGTTTTACAGTTTTCATGGTTTAATGATTGAAGATGGTTTCTGTTATCTTTCTAAATGTCCTAGAATGTAAGTAATTGCATGCAGACTTTAAATTGCATGGTGCACCACACCAAGTTTTAACAGTTCTACACTGTTTCCATATAAGCCCATTTGAAATGTTCTCTTTTCCAAAAGTGAAAAAATATCCTGTTGTTTCCCTAAGAAAATCTTGAGCAGTTACTACGGACATTAAAAAAATAGTGATTCTTCTAACAGCAGACCAAGGAAAAACTGCACCAATTGTCTAAAGAAATTATGTATTGAAACTGTCAAGATTAAGCCATTCCGTATCAGCTATTCAAGCAAAACAAACAGCAAAATATTTCTTTGTTTGATGATAACATTGTATTGCTTTTCAACTCAGATATGAATTCAAAGGCTTATTCTTTAATTTGTTGGCACATTAAAATTCTGGAGTGCTACAGCCATTTAGCAACTTTCAGCACTAGTTGAAATGCAGAATTTTCCATACCGAGTATCGATGCGTGCCTAAGTGTGACAAAGCACTCCTTGGTTTTTTTTTTTCCAGAGGTCAAAATCTGGGTCATAAACATTGATTCATTCATCCCTTATCTAAAACGCAAATGAGGTGCTCTTAAAACCTTTTGCTACTTATCATGCATCTGACAGATGCTTGCTGGGAGACAACTCAAACTGGGCAGGATTCAGCCATCAGAGGGCAGCAGCTTCCAGCTACACCCCACACAAACTCCAACTAAAATCCCTGCCACCACCAGGCACCAGAACCTGAAGATGGCTTTGAATTGCTCCAGTGCCAAAAAAAAAAAATTTAAAGAAATGGTGCAGAGCAAATGGAAAGGTAAACCAGCATAAAGCATATTCGATCCTTATGGAATAACTATCAAGGTAACTGATGACGGTAAAACCAATTTTTCACTGAAAATAGTTAAGCTGAGTATTTATGGTCACCTGCTACATTTTGGGGATGAAAACTGCTATAAAGAGCTTTACATACAAAATCTGCTACAGTTTCTCAAGCTTTTCAAGAATTAATGAAGTGTGATCTCCATTTTATAGACTGGGCAGCTTTCCATTCTCCCAGGAAAATAAAAAGGGGGAAAGAGATTCTAAGTCCTAGACTTTTGCTGCAAAATCTGCTTAAATACCTCTAAATTTCTGTAGTAACATACCATTAATTAGAAGGCTTTTTTCCATCTCTATATTTAAAAACAAACAAACCAGATGCTTCTGAGCTCCACTTCTAACTTTCAAAATATAAGTGTAGCTATATCCCATAACAGGTATAGTGAACCTTGACATCTTCATGAAGATATTTGGCAGTTACACTCACCTCACTCACTAAAGCTCCTCTCTTGTTTTATTAATTAAATGAGCATTGTAACCCTGTTGGCTTCTTTAGATATCCTGAACCACCTGAAGAACAGCTGTCTGAAATTCTTAGTATGTTAAAGACAGCAATTTAAAGTCTACATGCAATTACTTATATTCTAGGACATTTAGAAAGATAACAGAATCCATCTTCAATCGTTAAACCATGAAAATTGTAAAAAGCCCAATCCCCTCAGTGTTAAGCCTTGTTTTGCATAGTTCAATAAAATCAAAACAGATACACCAATGTACTGTTGATACTTGCAAAGATACCATTCTAGTCAAATCCAAAAACTAACTCCAGACAGCACTGCCTTGCACACAAGGGGAGACTGCAGCAGCTGGGTTTGAGGTTGCAAAATATTTCTGCATCTGTCATCATAAATGATGTGTCCTTAGAAGTGCTCCCATACAGAAAAAAGGCTTCCACGTTTGTTCACAGACTCCTTATAGACATCTTTAGGGGTTGTCTCAAGGCTTACTGTTGGGTAGCAAGAGTGGTTCTGGTGTCCAAGTTGGACTATTTGGGAAAGCAACTTTGCTGCTAAACCTTTAGGGGCTCAGTTCTGTGATGACTGGAACCTCAAAACAGACCTTCATCCTAAAGAACAGGGCTACCTCCTGGCCCGGAATACAGAACTTCCACGTGTGAATTAAGCAAAGGGTGGCACAGACTGAAGACAGAAACCTGGTGCATTATTTAGGATGAGGCTTATATGGGCAAGGTGAGAGACAGCCTCACATCCTGGGTTAGCAACAACATAATACCTCAGTACCATGCAACTCTTGGGTATTTTTTCACATTTGAAAGACCACTTAAGTGAACTGTTTTTGATGAAAACATTTATTCAAAAGTGACTTGTGCAAAATTGATTCAATAAAATGAAACTGAAGTGGAATGTGTTCATTTTTTTTATTTAAAACACGTTTCTTTTTGGTTTTAAAAAAGGTTTGTCTTTCCCAAGGCAGCAATTGTCTCTATTCCTGTGGCTCTTAAAAACTAGATGGTGTCTAGATCCATGGAAATGGCAAATAAAAGCTTCAAGAACTAAAACCTACATTGTCATCATTCTCAGTTTTTGGGTAATCAAACTACTACGGGCTCAGCCTATTCCTCTAAAAAATTAGTAGTTGTATAGTGAACCTTTTTCATTCCACACTGAGGACAGCTAAGAGTTCCTATTTTATATATAGTTATTTAATTGTACCTATTTGTTGACATTTAAGCATTCTTAAAGTGCTGATTTTTTTCAGGCTGACACCAGAGATACTCAGTTTGGTCCTCCATGATTTCTCTAACACATGAGAGAGATAGATGAAATGGAAAGCAGCTTTGTTAAAAGTCAGCAACTTTCCCCCTTTAAATAAAGGCTACTTTATTCAAAAATTCAAGTTATGAGTTGAACAGGTCTTACTACAAACAGCCTTATTAACCTCTCACCCCAACCTTAGGCTTTAACATAAGCTGGTGCTTATTTCTACTCTAATTCTTTAACTTCAATTCTACTTAAATTTCTGGCAATCTGAACAAAAATAAAATTTTAAATTGAAATGAAACCACATTTAAATGACATCACTATATATATACATTAGAAAATTTGGATCATTATTCAAGGTCACTTCCACAGAAAGCAAAAAAGGTAGCTCAAGGCCAATTCTTTTTCAGTTTGCAACTTTTATGTAGAACTGCATTTGAATGCCCACCCTTTAATGCTATCAATGCCACCCTTATTTAGGCAACAAGTGTTCCCCGTAGTCAAGAATAAAATATTGTTAATTAGTAACATATTGTTAATGGCACTTGCTTGTATTTGATTCCCACAATGAAATCAGTTTTAGGGCTTTTATACTTGTTCACAATTGAAAAATAGCCAAGCTATTCTAATTTCTACTGTTTGGTTGCAAGCTTTACAGTCCAATAAAAAAAATTAACTGCATCAGAGAGCCTCCTTGGTTCTCATTATGCAAACATGCATAATAAAATAAATGTCAGGGTGTGCAAGGCACTGTCTGCACTGCCAGTTCAAACTCCATCAAACTACTCACGTTGGGTATTTCATGAAACAACACATTTAACAATTCCTAATTATATCTAATGAAGGACTAAAGGCAACCAGGAAATTTTCAACCAACTTTGGCAAGCAGAAGTCAAGCTAATGGAAATTTTTCAAGATTTTGCAAGAACTGAAAAGCCCCTAACCCATATTTTGAAATTTGAACAAAACACATTTTCTGAACTTTGTTCTATCTTAAACTCTGCTCTGCCATCTATCTCATTATACTCACTCCCTAATTTCCAGCTCTTCAAAATTTCTCCAGTGATAGCATCTCCATACTTCCTATCAAATGTAATATTAAAACCTTTTATATTTTACTGCTAGAGCTGCTTGTCTGTAAGACAGCCTGGAAGCAATGTCCCTACACTTCTGACAGACAGAGAAATTGCTATCAGCATGGCATTCAATAGTGTCAATCATTCACAGATAATTTTAAAACTTCAGGAATAAGCACTAGAACTCAATATTATAACTGGGAGATACTTAATTTCATAAGAAGAGGAGCTTTAAGCATCAAGTTAGTTAGATTTCTGTCTTACTGTTAAGTAAAGCTTCTGTCTCTCTTCAACTAAAGTTTGTTTAAAGTTTAAAAGCTCCCTGGAATATTTTATAAGAATTTTAAATAAAATATTATTATAAGAATTTGTGAATATAAATGCCAGAAGACAGGGCAATTTCAAGAACACATTTTAAGAGGAAAAGGAATTGCTACGATTGATGATATCTCTCTGCTAGGACAGAGAAATGTCTAACACCCAAAAATGGTTTCTAGCCCTTTTTAGTTATTGAGCTATTATTATACTTTAATTAATAATATTCACTCAAATGGTAATAAAAGGAAACTTCAATAAAATTGTTCCCAGCAGTCACCCAGGCACTTCTTACAGAGAACAATGAATAATGTATTTATGTCATACAGACCAAAAACCAAAGAACCTAACCGGGATACAAGCGTTAAGTATTATCTGCTAGAAAGCCTAGCAGAAAAAAAAATAATAAAAAAAAGTAATAAAACTACTTCACAGTGCTTACCCTCTTGTTTCCTCTTCTTGTCCTTTTCCCCTCTGTATTTTAATCCACTGTTCCAGCTGCAGCATCGAGTTGGTTCTCTGCATGACCCGCTCGGACTCCACGTGCGACGGCAGCGCGTTGTGATGAGCTCCATCTCCAGCATCCGCCAGGACAACTCCACCTTTGCTCTCAGACCCATTCAAATGGACTGGCCTGAAGTGTCCAGCCTGGATGGTGCTCATGGGCAAAGTCCTGTACTCGGATCCCAAAGGATTTAGCTTCACGCTGTTGATTTTTGTTAACGGTTTATCTTGCCCGACTTTCTGGAACCCGTACTTTTCGGCTTCCAAAGCTTTCTTCTCCTCGTTTTTGTTCACTTCTTTGTTTTTCTGGTTATTTTGTGCCTCTGGCCTAATCAGCACCCGGTGGTTTGAAATACTGTTTGCCTCTCGAGGTGATGTATTTTCAATGGTTAGCTTCTCTATTCTGGAAGGGAATATATGACAAGCTATAATACCAACAGAACATTCATTAAAAATAGTAATAAAAAATTAAAAGCGAATATATTGGTATTTATCAGGGTTATTTCAGTGAATCCCTGCCCAGACATTTTATAACAATATCTTGACTCTGAGAGAAAAAAATCAGGACATATTTTCACAATAATCAAGGATAGATTGTGGATTTTTGTTGTTCCTGGATATTCTGTTTTTGTGGTTGTTATTGCTGGATTTTTGTTTGTTTTTTTCTTTTGTTTTTAATTTTGTTTTGGGGTTGGTGGTAGTGTTTGGTTGGTTTGCTTTTTGGTTGGTTCATTTGTGGTTTTTCTAGTTGGAGAGTGTGTGTATTTTTTCTTCTACACTTCTCTCTTTCTTTGCTATTTTAAAGGCAATTGTTACATGATGTAAATCTTTTAAGTCACCCTTTAATTAACCCCTTAGAGAAAATGTGCACAACAGGAAATAAAGCCAGGGACTGAAAAAGTGGATGTACAGTTCCTGGAGGGCTGGACATTCAAGGAGTGAAAATATTCAGTGGCTCTCCAAGAGCTACAGCTTCCAAATGTCAACAGACTGAAATTCAGATGATTTTGACAGTCAGCTTGTGATTCACAATACTGCTGAATTTAACATATAATGGGCTCCTTTAAAGAAAGCAAATGACTTTTCATAGTCACTGGTATCAATTAGGTTTCTCTGGTATGTTATCGCTTTGGCTGGCACACACTTTGTGGGAAATGACTGTGGCTTTTCTAAATTTAAGGGGGAAAATAGCTGCTGACTTAAGGAACTGTACCACAGAATAATGATATTTTTAGAACCCTTAGTGCTTTACAGTATTTACATAAGTACTCAATGTGTGCAGTTTTATTAGTGTTCTTCTTTTTAAAATTTGAAAATGTCAAGAAGCTGTGTCTTTTCCCATACTGGGACCTGAACTTCAATTCCAGGTCAAAGAGTGACTTTTTCAGTTCACTAGAAAAAAAAAACCCACCACCTTAAAATGTTTTGATCAACATTTTTTGGTATGGGAGGAAAGAAGAGGAAGAGATATAATTTTTTAAGATTACATCTCTGTATAAAACCAAACTAGGAGCAACACTTTATTTTTAGGATGATGTCAAATTAACCTTTCATAGTTTTGCATCTTTTTTGCAAATGCATTATTCATCCTTGTAACTGTCCCCAGTTCAAGTGTCTGTAAAAAGGCCATCACATACACAGCTGACCAAGAGCACAGACAGAACCACTCCTCTGAAAAGGGCTCTAATTCCAGGCAGAGTAACTATGTACATGCCTGTAAACATTATTGCTTACCCCATCTTGAACAAGAGGCTTAAATGTTCAACAAGTCTACACTTCCCCAACAGATTATTTAAGTTGACAATTCCCAAAAGGCCACCTAATTTGGGACAGAACCCCTGCAAATACCTAAAGGACCGAAAACTGTATGGTCCTAATAAAATACTACCCACTGCTAATAATATTGGACACTTAATTTTAAATGCACCTCCCATTACCACCCTACTCTTGCTATGAAGGCTCTGTGACGTGGAAGGAATCAAGACAAATTGATTCCTCCTGCCTTGACAAATGCACCATTTCAAACCCATTGCTCAGAAACATCAAGACATCGATGTCCTCTGGATACGGTACCCGAGTTAAAACAAAATGCTTGTTCACTTTGCATGCTAACAAGAGTGTGATTTTTTTTCCCCCTATGCCTCTTCCTCACATGGCTGTGACGACCCCAATCTCTGCTTGATACTTCACGATGCCATAAAAGTCCCCCAAAATTCACTTTATAAGTGAGTATAAGTAGGTCAAAACAGTCCTTGTCTTTCAGTGATTATTCCTGAGCTGCCAACATGGAAGTGTACACACATGTCAAATGTACTGCAAATGAAAACACTCATACTCATAATCTAACATGAACAACTCTTTGGCTATATGTGTTGGCATTATTTTTAGACACAGTGTTTTTTTCTCATACATCACTATTCAATGCAGATGTTAGATACATCTGATGTTTTCTGCTAGAAGAAAGGAGTGTGTAATGTTTCTGCCAACCATAATTTCTAGAGAAAAAAAGATCTCGATGCTGAAACAGTTTTTACATAGACTTTTGTGAGGGAGGTGGAACTACTACACCTATATCACCTTTCCTACAATTTCCAAGTATCAGCAAAGAAAAGCTATGCTAACCTCCTACTGAAATTTAAAAGTGAGGGGTTTTAAAATTTACTTTTTTTTTTGTCCCCAAGACTTTAAATTGTTCCAAATCCCAAATATTTCTGCCTAGATTCCTTCTCAAGATTATGAAAAAGAAAAAAGATCACCTCCTCACTCCCACCTTAAAACTCTACTACCTAGGTTTCTACCAAAAACTAAAGGAATTCCCCAAACAGGAATCTGAATGAAAAACTCAATTTCCCACAATTATCAAGTCAAAAAAGGGCATTAAGATTTCAGCTTTCAGCCAGAACTCAAGAGTTTACAAATAAATGTATGGACTAGTTTGCAAATAATCCTAAACATGGGCATTAATATATGCAGCATGCCTTAATAGCACCACCTACCCCTTTATATAACACTTCCTATAAATTTTTCTCAAGCTTTACAGTAGAGAAACAGCTGCCATTTTACAGATGGAAAATCCACAGTGCAGAGGGAGAGTGGCATCTCTAAGGACATTCATCATATACGTGGTCAAGACTCAGAACAGTGTTTGATTCCCAGTCTCACACTGCTTTGCACTGTCTGTCTTAATTAAAAAAAAAAACCAAGAAACCCCCAAATCACAGAATTGTTTTTCCATGCAATCTCGGTGCTATATCACTGGTTACTATGGTTATACACAGCAGAGCCAAACATTTATATCTGACATTCTTTGTAATGGTGTAGAGCCTGAATGACTGATGTTCAAACAGACTTCTGGGCTCTCCTTTAACTTGGTGCACCAAATGAGTCAACTCTGTGAGCAAGGGATCTCTTTCCACAGTGAAGGATCCCAAAGGGAAAAAAAGTTACCAGAAACTAAGAGGCAAATGTAATAAATCCATATGTATATTTGGCTCCATATTTATAGCTGGCTCTCAAAGACTTGCAGGTTATTTGAGGACGGGATAGGGAGAAGAGGAAGAGAATGAGCATTGAACACTTGTCCTTCAGCATATGCTGGATGCAATTTATAGACTTCTGCAACCAAAAAGGAATAATATGTACGGAACTGTAACACAAAAAAAAGTACCATTTAATGCTGGTTTATATAAATAAGTAATTCTGAAAGGGCTGGGGGGAGGGGAAGCATGTAATTAATTATCAGATGGATCTGAGGACTGTGATTTAACAAAGCCAGGCAGAGGCATTTGAAAAGAAAAAGCCATCTTTTCCAAGCACAGTGACGTCAGTAAGCCCCCACTGTGGATGTCACTATGCTAACAAGTGCTTTTTTGGCAGCCTAGCTTCTGCTGTTTAGGAAAAGTAACTACACTAGGAGGAAAAAAAAGAAATCTTTTCTTAGCACATCCTGCATCCCTGAGAAGAAACAAAGGCTCCAATACACAAGCTGGCAGTGAAAGGCTAGAAAAATGACACTCAAACAGGGGAGAGCAGAGAAATCGGCATTTAGGGTACAAATGTTAAATCAGTATGTTGGTGGACATTACCATCTACATACACATGCAAGTACTCAGACACAATTCAACTGTGGCCCACAGTGACACAACAAGGAATAAGCAAGATGTTTTGCTGATGCAGAGAGGTTGTTTGAGATCATATTTTGAGTCATAACATCCTCACTGCCTACATTATTTGCGTTTAATTATTTTGATAAGTCTCTCAGTACACTATTACACTTGAATTTACTATCTAGGTAAATTAAAAACGTTTAGAAAGGAGGAATTACAATTAAGTCAATAGGACCAAATAGTATTTGTCCTTCCCTGCAGCAATACATCAGAAGGGAGTTTTTCTGCTGTTAATGCAGATTAGTTTTGAGAGAAATGGTCCCATTTTTATTTTCTCACCTCAGTATCTTGTTTCTGTTTTATATGGCTAACTCTAAGTGGAAACTAATAGTTTACGGGAAACAGGCAACCCTCCCTCCCCCAATTTAATGTTTTAAACATTCCTTTTATCTTTTTTTCTCTCCAAGGAACTCACATCCCCAGAAAAACAAGACACAGATTAAAACTCTAAAATTATTTAAAGCTAAAACATTTGGTTTAACAGACTGTTGAGTTTGTTTCCAGAGTACCATAAGCAGTGAAGTACCTGGATTTCTAGATTTCAAGAACTATACTGTAAAAGCTCTTGATTTATCACTGGGTATTTATATTAACAAGCACTTAAGAGTGGCTCAACATCAGCTTGCATGAGTATTTAAGGAAGAATTCTTAATAACTCATCTGTTGTATTGCAAGTATCCAGTCTGTTAGAAAACTGTATTCGGTACAATGTTAGAACTTCTAGAAAAAAACCAAAATTGAGAAACAAAAGCAATGGCTAAATTTGACTAAACCAAAACCATCTATGCTTAGAGCTCCATGCATGCCAAACTTTAGGTTACTTAGAGATGAGGTAATAAAACACTTAATACTCAACAGATTTTTACAGGGAAGGAACAGTATTTCTTCTGCATAAGATCATATCCTGCTCCATTTCATTTTAAGAACCGGTTTGATAGCCAAAAGATGGATTCCTTACAAAACAGATGTCTGAAGGATTTTCTTCCTTATTATAGCTAACAGACATGAAAGTCTTCGAGACTTGGTCCTGAAATGTATTTTCTCTGAAGTAATTATTTCAAGGTTACTAAGCAAGTTTTCAAAGAGGTCACATCTAATTCTGTTTCATTCTAAGGTTTCTTGCCTGAATTAAAACAACAAGATGGTGTTACATAAGTTGCTTTTCTGACACTTGTTTGGCTGTTGGCAAGCCTGTTCAGCCTGTGACACCCAGGCAGAGATTCACAGTATTGCAAATATCAAATGAAGGTTATTTCAGCGGTTCAAAAAAAGATTCAGAATGACCCCCTTCAGTGTTATTCCCTCTACAAAGTGCTTATACAATTGATATATGATTTCTGTTTGAAGTTAAGTGAGTTTGATTTGGTTTATTAATTTCTCCACTGTATCTGCAATACAAGACTGATTTTTCAGATTAATTTTATTATTCACTAGGCTTCTCTGGTGCTGTGTCTATGCGATTTTGATTTTTTTTTTTTACCACTTTTTTTTAAAACTTAAAATTTCTCAGCATCTCTGACATTCATTTAGCTCCAGGGTAGCAGGAACCAACAGAGTGGAGAATAGATCAAGTGACAGCAGCCATCAGCAATAACTTCTGTGCCATCAATAACGAGGAGCTTTTAAACTTCCAGTTGATGAGGTTTCCATTAGAGATGTCATGGAGTCGACCCAAGGGACCACATTCCGAGAGAAAACGATTCCCACTGGATAGACAGCAGCAGACAATATTCTGTTTCTGAGAGCACAAGGCTCCTGGTGATAACTTGCTTTTCATTGTCAACACACGGATACAGAAAGATAAGGCTCCAGATAGGGGAGTATAAATTTGATGACAGCTTAATGATGAACAAGAATGGCTCCCCACAGGTTGCCCACAGGTACAACCATTTAATTTAGCCAGAAAATCCAGTTGTGAATTTGAGACTTATGACAGGTTTCAGCCAAGGGCTACCACCAGTTGAGCTGCTATTGCTATTCAGTTGGGAGGGCAGGGGAAGTCAAACATGCCTGCACATACTATTTGTCATTGCACTTCTTTTGATGCCACTGGCTAAAGGAATAAGTCAGGGTTGTTTTTTCTAGCTCCTTACAATCAAGATTCAGAACAGAACTTAGGTTATTTTTACTTCTTCAAAATTTTATCCAGCACTGTTACATTAGTAAGGGCTCTTTAATATAAGGAGAAATTACTTCAGCCAATTTACATTCTGTTTTCAGGAACACCTTTTCATTACATAAATCAAACTAAATAAGAGAAAACAATATACTGTTCCACTCTTTTGTCAATCCACATTACCTTTTCACAGGCTCTGTCTGCACAAGTGCTGCATCTATCATGGCTTTCATCCACAGCTCCATTTCCTTCCCTGTATCTGTGCAGAAATAATAGGTCCTCATGTTTGGATGAGCTGCCTGATTGGAAATGACATGGTCATTGCAATAAAAATATAAGATTCTGTAAAAGAAAAGAGGCAAATATTGTTACTGCATACTCCCTCTAATGCTTTATACAATAAGATTTCTGCAAATAATATTATCAGAAAAAAATATGAAAAGGAATACTACAATGTTTCTCGGTCACTGCACTCATATTTTCAAAATAATTGCCAGTAATTTTCAATCCTAGCTGTTTCTTCATTAATAGGCTACATAAAAAGCCTTACATTTCTTCAATATATTAAAAACTATATTGATCACTCATTAATGTAAATTGATATAATTATTAGAAATAAGATTTTGGAATAGATTTTGGCAGCCTGAATGATACAGTAAGTTTTCAGTTGTACTTACCATTGTAAATAAATGATGTGCTGGTTAGGAGACCAAACGAAGTGCCAAAAGGAGCTCATAAAACAACAACAAAAAAAGTCAGGAGAAAATATTTAGTGAAGTCATTTATATCATGATTTAAAAGATCAGCTGTGAAACACTCCTAACAATGGTTCATGTAATATTGTGATTTAAGTGTTAATAAATCCTTATTTTTATTTATGTGTGAAGATACTTTGTATCTGAATAACTAAAGAACATTCATTAATAAGGTAAGTTCAGATGCAGATACTGGTCTAAAATACCATGTGGTGCTTTAAAGATCTAAGATACTACTAGTGAGTGATATCCATCCACTTTCCCATTTTAGTAATTCTGTATTTACATCAGGCTAAATACTTGAAGCTTCTGCTACTGTATTATGCAAAAATCAGCCTCAGAAGCTGTTTGTCAATCCTGTTGTACATAATAACTGTAAAATGAGTCCTTATCACCAGGCTATTGTGCTTTCAGATACAAAACCAAGTGGAAAAATTGATTCCCTTACCTTAAAGGCATATTTGCGGTTAATGTGGTCCTCAGCAGACAGCATAGATATCTGAAAACTAGGCAGAAGTATGCTACCCAGTATTCCCTCTTCTTTCTCATCTGTGAATGCATAATCTTTGATTAGAGAAACAGTGTTTTGACACGTGATGTTTGTATTCAGACACTTCAGTCAAACTCTTGTGTTCAATCACACAAGACCAGTAACCAGACATTCACCTCAGAGGAAAAGGCATCAGAGAACCAGAGAGCCAGACTGAGCTGTGTTACAGGTATCTGTGTGCAGTCTAAAGGGCAACTGTGCAGCCAACACATGCCACAGGACGTGTGGTGCCCCCCAAAACCTGCCAGGCACCGTGAAACCTCGTCCACCTCTGACTTTCTCCCCGAGATGGACGAGCGCAAAGACCCCTCCTGAGCGCGCGGTTCTGTACCCGTGTAAAGCACGTGAGCTCCCTCGTGGAACCTGCCTTATGGGAAACGCCACAGACAGCTACGCCCACAGCTCTCCTGGGGATCAGTGCCTACCTGCCTGTGACTTCAAAACTGAAGAGCAGATGGAAGCCAAGCCTCTAATTCAGTGACAAGAACAGTAGCCACCTGCTATCTGTTGTTCTGTAAAAACCGCAAATACCTGCGACGCCACAGGTATTCTAAAGCTCTCATTATTGTTGGCCTTTGAGAAAATTTGCACATTCCTCTTCTGATCTCAAGCATATAATGCTACATAATTCCCATTACAGTACTTAATTATAATTCCCTTTGTAATTCCTACAGAGTTTACACTCGATTACATTCTATCTGTAAGAATGCATATGTTTCAGATAATTCGTAAAAAACAAATTCTCCCCCCAAACAAACACCCTTTTCCCAGAACCCTGTTTTACGTACAATTTTAGAACAATACGTTATACTGATAAATTGACATTTTAATTGAAAGCCACAACCAGCTTTTAAATCCAATTACACTTTAATAAAGGAATAATTGAATGCAATTCACAAAGTCAGTCTTAATTTTATTTCATGTAGAGAAATTCTATTCACAGCCGAATCTTGAGGACTGTCCCCTAAAACACTTCTCATAGTTGAACACGGTGCCCAAAATCAATGACTGTGTATCTATGATATTAGGATGAAAACACAGATATTCCAAAATTTCAAGCCTGAAAAATTAACACTGTCACGATTAAAATGTACTTAAACAGCAAAAAAGGGCTATTGCTTATGGGTGGATTTAAAAATACTTTCTTGGTACTCCTTCACTCACTAAATTTTGAAAAGCCACAACCTTCATTTAGATTATTTACATGGCTTAGAAAGCTCTGCCCAGCCATTTTAGTATTACATGACAGGTTAGATGTAAAAATTATGCTTTCTAGGATAGTTATTTAATTGGAGAGCTGAGCATAAAATTATTTTGATTAAAAGGCAGAGATGGAGTGGATCTACTTTCAGGTACTCAACTGTACTCATAAGTATGTCTGAAACCATCTCACCTTCCCCTCTCAAATATTTACTCCCCTGCGAGCCACAAAAAAATCTGCCCTTTTCCCCCTCTGTCCTCGAACACATGGCAAATGCTGAGGTTTACTTTATTTGGACTGCTGTTTGGGGGAAAAATTCTTCCCTTCTGCTAGATTATATTTTGACTTATTACTGAGTCAGTCACACCCACTAGTGCCATATAAAAGCACAAGGCATTTTTTGTTCCACTGAACAGCTGCAGGTCTGGAGGACTTTGGTCTCTGGTAAAGACATACTGCTACATTTCAATTCCAGATTTTCAAAATCTGTTTCCAATCAGACTTGCTTTTATCTACACATTGCACCACTCCATACCCATCTTTACTTGTGTGCTCTGTATGAACAGTACAAGAGAGAAATAGCATATCTTCTGGACAGTTCTCAGAACTTTTACTTGTGGCAACAATAACCTTCCAATAGGACAAGTGGACAGTCTTTCATCCCTCCGTGAAACAAAGTATTCTCTTAGCTCTGAAAAAATACAGTGACATGATTTTCTTTTCATCTGCAGATTGTAATTGAGCTGTTAATTGGAACACAATTGCAGACGTTCAGCAAGACTTACTAATAAAACCAAAAAAAGCCCCGAACAACCAGAAACACGATTTGCAATCTGGGGGTAAGTGCACAGCTCTCTCATTTCTATTTTTCAATGTCTGAGACAGAATTAACAGAAATATAAAAGCACAGGGCATAGAGTGAAAGTTTTTGGACTATCACTACAAGTTTAATCACAGTTTAACAGCTTTAATTACTTTCTAGTACCTAAAAGCTAAATTTATCGTGTAAATTATTTAGGCTGTTCTGTCTGAATTTCAACTTATTAGGCAGATTAATATGTAGAAATTAAAAAGTAAGATTATAGAGCTGTTTGGATTTATTTGTTGTTTCTCTTGCTTATTGCTTTTTTTAAATTTATTTTTAGATACTTCCTGTGCTGCGCTTTTAAGCAATTTAACCTGTTCTTACAGCAGCCAAAAAGTAGAACTGTCTTTAGAACCTTTGGAAGAGAAAACCTAAAGACTTGTTAAAAAGAAGAAAACCCTGTCAGAAAGCACAGATAACGACCATTTAAGTAAACACAGTGTAACTCTATCAGTTGATGCCTCCATGACTGAAATTACAGCCTAATTTTGACTCTGCAATGGTTTATCAAACTATGTATATTTCTTAGGGTAGAGAAATGAAGCCTAATGATTATAGTTTAATAACTCAGAATTTGTTAACTTTGCAGTTACAAGTTGCAAACAGTTACAAAGAGTTGCAGTTACAGAGCTTTCATGTTTCATGACCTGATTTGTCTTTGATTAGATCCATGCTGCACTTTAACAGAACACCATTTTAAATTTATCTGTCACTGCTTTCAGCATCACCAGCATCAGCACCACTCCCACCAATTCTAAAGTCTCATCCTACAGCTGAAACCCTTTCTTACTCTCCACCTTCAATTAAGGTTGCAGATGGCCCTAACTGCTCATGTTCCTCTATTTTGCTTTACAACCCTCTTCGCTCTTGATTTCAGGATTTAATATGTTTCCATATGCACAAATCCCATTTGTTTATCTCCTCAGGAGCACTACAGTTAATAATCTGTAATAGGGAAGGAATCAGTTTTTTAACACACATAACTCCAGACTAGAATTACAAGCAGATAATTTTTCCCATGTAAAGTAAGTCTGATGTAGCTACATAAGGTTACTAACAGATTCCTTTGTTCTAAATACAGCAGAGATTTCTACTCTTATGGAACTGGACAACATTTCACTTTATAAGTATTCATGAACACTGATTAGAGTTCCTAAAGGTGTATATATCCTCTTATCATTCCAAAGGCAGAGTTTCAGCTCCCCTGCACTATCCCTATCCCTTTCAGTTACTTAAATTGCATGAAAAATCAGATTTAAACTGACATACTTAGTTTCTAGCAACAGAAGCAGTGAGAAAACTACAATCCAGAATTTAATAACAGAGGTGGCTGTGAATGGGTTTGCCCTTTGAGCATACCCTGAACAGGCAGGAAGTAATTACATGAAATTGGTAATTAAGGAAGAAAGAAAAAAAAAAAAAAGATAAAAGTAGCAGGCCTGGATATTGACAGCTATACAACCTTGTTAATCTATTAAGTTAAGTAGCAGCTTCTTATTTCTTACATTTGAGTGGTGTGTCCAAATTTATCTGCTTCCAGTAAAATTAGCAAACGAAGGTGTCGGGAGTGGAACTCACCTCTGTAATAGAAGAGACACAGATCGGAGAGCACAAACCACCTCTTCTTCCACAGCTTCATTCCAGTGCTATCCTGTATTAACCAAAGGGATGAGGTAAGAGCTCTCAGACTGTTGACAGCAGTCGTTCATAAGGCAAACCAGGTACTACATAACTGTGGTGCTGTGCCAGTAGCTCATTTTCTTGGCTATTTTAAGTAACTTTGACTTTTTATCACGACCTGTCACTGCATACAAGTGACACAGGAAGCCTGAAGGTAACAGAGAATCGTGGAGTTGTTTAGGTTGGAAAAGACCATTTAGATCATCAGGTCCAACTGTTACCCAGTACTGCCAGTCCACCACTAAACCATGTTCCCAAGTGCCACATCAACACATCTAATTATACCTTCAGGGCTGGTGACCTAACCACTTCCCTGGGCAGCCTGTTCCAGCGCTTGACAACCCCTGTGGTGAAGGATTTTTTTTCCTAATATCCAAACTAAAACTCCCCTGGCATAACTGGAGGCTGTTTCTTCTTGTCCCATCATTTGCCCCCACCTCACTACAATCTCCTCTCAGGTAGCTGTAGAGAGTAAGAAGGCCCTACCTGAGCCTCCTTTTCTCCAGGCATGCTAGAGGCTACAATCTACAATTAACCAAAAAAAAAAAAAAGTGTATATGCATATATATATATATATATTACTAAAAGAACAAGGTAATACTTGGGGTATATCCTCCTTTTTTTTCTTAAGAAACTCTGCTGAACTTCTACTACCACTCACATTTAGAGCAAATTTCTTTCCCAAATAAAGTTTATTCCTAAAGCAATTTCATTTTCTTTTATTTTTATAACCAATTTACACTGCACAACTCAGAATGAAAAACTACCACCACTACTGCAGTGTAAATAAGCCTGAGCATTGCAGCACACACATCCTGGCTGAATCGGATTTAATAAATATGTTAATCAGTTCCAAGAAGAAAAGTAGGTGTGAATTATCAATATTCTTGTAGTAAATAGGGTTTTTGTGGCAACCAAGAGGGATTCTATAACGAAAAACTGTAGGGTGGAGTGGGTTTGGTTTTGGGGTTGGTCTCTTCCCCCCTCCCAAACACACACCCCTGGCAAAAGTCAGCATAATTTTTAGCCTCATATTTCAAGCTCTTCTCCTTTCAGGGTAGGGGAAATGAGCTAAAAGAAGAAAAGGTAAACCAAGCATTACCTAAGAAACATTATTCAGAAAAAGTATGTTCACTGTAAACATCTTCCAAAAAAAGAGTTGGCTCTGGACTTAAAGATTAGTAGAAAAATGGAAGAAGGGTATCATCACATGCATTGAGACAGAACACCCTGAGTTAAACAAAAATTGCCATTCTCTGTGATTACACAAACATGTTGCACTATCAAAAAGAAACCTGCACAAGCTTTCACTATAAATTTCTGAAGATCGTGTCTGTTGATAAAACCCTGGATTGAATTGGCTTTCTACTACTACGACATGGGAATATTGAGCAGCCCCTTTCCTTACAGACACCAACCAAACATCACACTGTTTAAATCATTTTACACAGTAAGCAGTATGACAGTGAGGTGGATTAAAAACTGGTTTTACAGCCAGGCCCATGAGTGGGTGGCCGGTTCCTTGTGATCCGCCCCAGGGGTTGATACTGCGGCCAAGACTACACAACAACTTCATTAATGAGCTGCACACCCCCAGCAAGTCTGCAGATAACACAAATTATGAGGGGTGGCTCAAACACCAGATGGTTGTGCTGTCATTCAGAGGGACCACAACAGGCTGGGAAACTGGGCAGAGAAGAATCTCTTGAAGTTCAACAAAGTTAATGCTCAGTCCTCCATCTGGAGAGCAATAACCTCGTGCACCACCACGAGCCAGCAACGCGCCCTCACGGCAAAGAAGGCCAACAGCATCCCAGACTACATTAACAGAGCTGTCAGCAGCCACAGGGAGGACATCCTTCCTCTCTACTCAGCACCAGGGAGGTCTAGCTGGAGTAATGGGTTCAATGCTGGGCTCACTGGTACAAGAGAAACATGAACACACTGCACTGAATCCAGCAAAGGGTCACAAAGTGATGAAGGGATTGGAGCATCTTCCATATGAAAAGAGGCTGAGAGAGTTGGGACTGTTCAGTCCATATATCAGTGTGTAGAAATACCTGATGTAAGAGTGTATAAAGAAGGTGGAGCCAAACTCTTGCCAGTGACCAGAAAAGAAACAATGGGCACAAATTAAGAAACACAAAATTCCACTTGAGCAGAGGTCAACTTGTTTGTTCTGAGACTGGTCACACACTGCCACAAATTTCCCAGAGAGGCCGTGGTGCAGTGTCCATCCCTGAGGATACAGTCCTGGACAACCTGCTATAGCTGAGCCTGCTTTGAGCAGGGGAGGTTGTGCTACATGATCATGAGGTGCCTTCTAACCATGACAACTGTGTGATTCTGTGATCTTAAAATATATCCAGAAAACACTGCTTTAGGAATAGAGCTACTTTTTTCAATCTAAAAAGTTTAATAGCCCCATAACAAAGCAACAAAATCTCTCACCTTTGTGAGAGTTTTTCACACTCAACACTGAATCAGAGTAGAGGCCACAGGGTTGTCTAAACATGGAAAAGTCTTTAACTTAAACAGATACTTCTAGATCTTATTATCTGGGGGGTAATTTTTAAAAACTGACTCATCAACAGCATCCAGAAAGCTATGCAGGTCATTCCAGTCTATCTGAGTAGGCACAGTAAATGACAATGTACATCAAAATTACATACACACATGTCTCAGCTGAGTTAAAATTACAAGTTCTTACAGGGCTGTTGGTGGATTTTAAAAATATAGTCCTAATATGGCCTAATCAGTTTTGTTGTTCATTTTTTTGATTGTGCTACTCTACTCTGAATTCCTGCAAACCCATATAGTGCAAGTGGTCTGGTATTGCAGTACAGCTAATCTACTGCAGGCTAGCAACACTGTCACTAAATACCAGGAATATTTTCAATAATGCCTATTTTCAATAGGAAAACCTAAAATCATCTCTGGTTTTAAGACGATTATCTTTAGGAAAATAGGCACATCTATGCAAAATATATGAAAAAATAGCTCCACTTCCAATTTTTTATTGAAAATATTTACTTACTTTTAGAAAAAAAATTAAGGATATAGCAAAACAAACAACCCCCCCCAAAAAAAACCCCAAACAAACAACCAAACCAAACAACAACAACAAACCACAAAAAAACCCACCAATATTCTGGGCCATACATCCTTGTCCCATCATCTCGACATGTCGGAAATTAAATCAGCTATTTACTGCCAACATCTGCCTAGATTTTTCAAGTCCTCCATGTATTTTAGAAAGAATTATGTACATACAATCCATCAATGTTCTTTACTTGTCCAATGTCCTTATTTGTATCAGAATGACATCCAATAAGTAGATAATTAATTGAAAACCACGAGTCAGTTCCTCTCAGTTTGGAGCTTCACTCTGCTATCACTGTATTTTATAGAAATGATTGTCTTTTGCACATTACACACATTACAGAAAAAAAAGAAGGGGGTGAAGAAGGTAAGAGTACCTGTTTGTAGAGCCAGCCACGTCTGACAACTGGTGCATTAGGATTTCTCTTTATGGAGTTCGATCTCTTTCCGAAATTATGAACCTTCTTTGAAGATCGTGATGTCTACATTGAATTGAACAGGTTAAAGAAACCATGACATCAATATCTGCTGAAAAATCATAACACATTTCCTTTGCTTTAAGAACTTTTTCTTATACGTGTTCCTCTGGGGGACTGCAGAACACAAACTGCATTCCTTTTTCAGATGAATAATTATTGTGATGGCTCTGCTGGTTTAAGCATTTCTTTCATTTCTTCTGCAGAAAATATAAAGACAAATCCCAAGACAAGTGCTTGAAGATTTTTTTTTTTTTTAAACACGAAAAAATCCAAACAAATACATATCTGACCTTCTTATAAGGAAGGTAGAATGCCTACTGAGTTGTAGAAAGAAAAGTAAACTCTCAGAACTATTATTAATTACGAAAAATTACATCACCTGGGCAGAAAATTCTGCTCTTTCTCGCTTCCAACACTAACCTAATATATGACAACTTGTCTGGATTTCAACAAGAAATAACTCCCCCTTTCCTAACACATACTAGTTTTTTTATTTTTTCTTTCTTCTCAAGAACCTTTTGCTCTGTGATCTCTTGGTTAGTTTGAATATTTACTATTTCACCTGCTTACACTAAGGTCTACTTTGAAACTTTTGTCCTGAAACTCCAGTGCTTATATTTGCTGTTGCTTGTACCTTTTAAAGCCTTGCAATGATCACGTATGACTAAGAGAAGTAGGAAAACCAACCCATTTTAGATTTTATCCTTCTACTTGAATAACCAAAAGAAATTGGAAAAGGCATAAAGAAACGTGCAGTGCTTTGCCAATTCACACTTCCATTCTTCTCAGCCTACATTAAGAAGTCTGTGCTGTAAACTAAACGAGCTGAACATTTACTTGTGTTTTAAACCCTGCAAGAACTGGTGCCTCAGAGACCATGCCACGTGATAGAGCAAAAGAAGTAAAATTCAAGTAAGTTTTTTAAGCTGTATTCATGGCTCTGCTTCAAATCCACCATTTGAACTGAGACAATATAATCCTGTGTCCCAGCTTCCCTATCTCTGCTACTGAGACTAATCATGAGTGTATGCAAAATTCCCGAAGGAGAAATGCTAAACACACACTCAGGTTTTGTTGCAAATTAGGGTATGGGGGTTCTCTGTGGAAATTCTCTCAACACGTATCACAGAACTAAGCTGGGTTTTATATATGTTTCAGAGAGAATTCCACAGTAGGTGGAATCATAAACTGGAAACTTAATTCAAAATTATGTGCAGCTTTTGTCAACAATGCCAGTAACTGAAGGATACATCCCTTGGCTAAAAAAGAATAACGTTACACAAACTACGTGTGTTTGCCTAAAGTCTACAACACAATGAAACAAGGATGTTTTGTCTCTCTTTTCTTGAAAGAATCATGAGGGAATATAAAAACAATCAAGAGTGCTTGTAATTTCCCTTGAAGATACAGCAATTTGGCTCAGCTCTGGGAAGCACGACAGAGCAAGCAACTCAAAAGCAAATTAAGAATAAAAGTAAAAAACGTCCACATTTTCATCTGAAAAATTCTACCACTGCAAAATGGAGAAAGGGTTGTAAGAAGCCAAGAGAATTATGACATCCAGCTGTGAAAAAGCAATATACAGAGAACCTATAACAATCCAGTTATAAAGTGAACTACATCTCTCTCAGTTAACCTGCATGACTTGATATTGGAATATCACACAAGAGCTCTGCCAACACTTTGATCAGAAATAATTTATAATGCTCATAGCTGCTCTAATATTAGATATTAAAGGTTCAAAACCTCTCAAGAGTGTTCTAGAATTCCTGTACTTGTAAAAATAGCTAATGTATTAAAGATGCTTCTGAAAACACAACGAACCACAAGTACTACTAATGTCAAGTCTACCAACAAATTCAGATAATTTAGACAGCTCTCTCTAAGGTAGGTCTGATAAAAAGCCATATTGACTCCAATTTCCCTGAGCTAACAGCAAAGTTCTAATGGGTTACATTCTACCAACTGTGAATACAAACTTCCTTTAATTAAATGCAGCATCACAAGTGCTTTCTAATTTTAGTTAACACAGAGAACACTTTAGATGACTCGTGATTATTTTACCTCACACTGCATAAAGAGAATAACTGTTCACAACAAACTCTGAGCCTTGAGACAATAAGTACTGAAATACTGAAGGTGCATATATAAACTAATTATGAGTTCTCAGACTTTTTACATCACCTCCTCCTCTTGTTATGCCTGGAATCCCTGGCCATTCCATATTCTCTCACACATATCTAATTATCTTAAACTGTGGACACAGGAAGACGGGGAAGAAAAAAAAGAATTGAAGGGTTCAAGTACTTTTTACCCCATAGCACTAAAAATACAGGACACATTGCACAGCTCCAGCTTCTAGAAAAGGTAAAGAGAAAAGGAGGATAGTGAATAAATAATCGAGCTACTAAATACTTGCTGGAGGTGTAGAAGTTAACAGAGCAAGCAAACACAGTCACATCTGGTACCATCTGATCCTTTCTAAGGCATTGTCCTGGCAACTGTGATATTTCTAAAACCAGAACCTAAGTGAGGGACCCTTTATGGTTCCAGTACTGAGAAAGAAGCCAGGAAGTCCAGCTAGTGTTATTCACTCTTTCCCCAAACTGAAAAAACAAACACCAGCAGGGTTTTGAACTCTGGGTAACAGAGCAGTCAGCAGCTGGGGCTGCACACTTCATCACTCTGCAAGATGCTTTTCTCCCTGCTTAGTTGGTAGAGGACACAGGATTTCTGTGAGGCTTCTTCCCCAGTTTCCGAACTAGCACAAAAGTAATTCATTAACCTTAAACTTATTGCATACACATTTGAAAAACATAGGTTGAAGTCCTTGCTAATATTGAAATTTTCTGCATGTAAACTCAGAGAATAGAAATCTATATCTCTGTTACTTTCCAAATCTGTTTAAAAATATGTTCCCAGTCTTCAAGGTTTACATTATCTTCCAAACCACAAAGCAACATGATTCTGCCTTCTGGATTTTGTAGGCAATTTCAGTGCCTTCCAATGTTGCAGTTTTCCGTGAGATCAGTGGGTTTCTGCCTCAGCATTTTAGCTTGGACTAGGAGGCTGCTCTTAAAGCAAATCTCCCAATCATTCATGGTTACTGTGCTTTGGTTTGCATAATAAAGCAAACTGGATTTAATTTAGGGTAAGACTAAAATGGAAGATGCACAAGGAGCACTACTGGACTAGTCTGACTATGGAAACACAGTACAGATATTCAGCCTGAGCACCAATACTGCCCTTCACACTGTCCCTGTTTACTGTGCTGTTTGCTAACGAACCTCATGACTATTAATCCAAAATTTCCAGCCTAGGTAAGGCTATACCTAAACTAACCATTTAAAGCTGGACTCGCTTGAGCACTGTATGAAATATATATAAACAAACTGATAAACATTTATAAACATGGTGATACATCACAGTGACTTTAATAGAGTCACCAGGAGCTCTGCAGCATCTGTCCTGGGCTAACACTCCACTCGCTGTGAGAAAATTGTTCCCTTTATTCTGCTGATAATCAGGACAGCAATGAAGAGCAGCAGAGATGAACTGTGGAGGGTGACTGGTAATATGACTTTACACATTAAAAAGCTGATTCCCTGAATGCATTTCATAATCATATTTGTCTGGGTAGTGATTTTAACAGCAGGGAAAAAAATAAAATAAAACAGACAACTACAAAATCGATTTCTTAATTTTACAAAGAGAGGTGAAAATATGTACTTCTGTAGCAATTTCAGGCCTATGCAGATCTTTTTCACAGTCAGAGGTCTGTCCTAGGGGCTTCAAGTTTAGAAATACACTTCAAGCTAACAGGGAAGAAGCAGCACTTAACAGAGCTGTAGTGTGTTATTTGGCCAGCATCATGTATACAGTGGGAAAGGAGGATTAGAACTGAGATTTTTACTTGGGAAAGACTGACCTTTGCCTCACCTCATATTAGCCTCTGGGTAGCAGCAGAGTCTTTCTGCCACAAGATAGAAACTTCTCCAAGTTCCATATCTATTTGGGATCAATTAACATTAATAAAAGGAAGAACTTACTTCTGTACCCCTCATCTGTCTGAAACTTTAGTTGTACCACAAACTTTTGTTCTATTCCTCTTTACCTTCCAACATTAGGTGTGTTCATGAGTTATCTCTGAAAACAGAAACACCTAAAAAATACATGAAGCAACCACACAAGGCATCCTTCTGCTCTGTAATTTACTGTCCTCAACAACATTGTATTCCTCTTTCATTGTGCTGCAATACATGGAACCTCTATATATTATACTCAAAAGTTGGTAAGACAGCTAAGAATTTCAGGTCCTACTGCTAGAAGACGTGAATAAAAACATACAAGAAAATCAGTTTTGTATCCATGTACAACCCATGGGCCCTTTCTATACAGTTATCTTTAAAAGTGTTTTGACTCATTATCCTTAAATAACTGCCAGAAAATGCTGACTAGTATCAGCTGTGGTTCTACTTTACAAGTATTCACCTCCTAAACACAACAATTTTAAAATGGTGTGGCAATAATTCAGACAAATTCACATCTAAAAAGTGATTTACAGTAATTACACATACAGCCACAAGAACCATATTAATATTTTAAGTCCATTTAAGTAACTGGAACAGGAAGAATGAAAAGTACAACAAGAATCTGTTTTTTTAAAATATTATTTTCACAGAAAGCTAAAGTGTCATTAATCAATGAAAGTAAAGAAATCACAGTAACTGGGCCATAGAAATCTCAATTTCCTTCTAGAACGTTATGAAACAAACATTAGGCTAAAGGGCATTTTCAACTTCTCCTTTGAAAGAGGAGTGTGAAAAATATGCTTGTAAAACACATGCTCCTAAATTGTAATTAATTTCCTCCATTTAACTTAAGATTGCTTCCTAGAAAACTAATTTCAACAGAACTAGCTCTGTAACTATTGCATTCTACATCACTATTATGACTATAGCAATAAGTTATCTTGGGTTTTTTGCTTGCTTGGTTGTTTTAGGGCTTAGCTGGTTCTGAGTTCATTTTTTTGCTGTTGTTGTTTGGGGGTTTTCTAGTTTGTTTTGGTTTAAACTGGTTTTCCTGCATAGACTTAAACATGATCATATGAAAGTTGAGATGGATTTTGTTACTGTTTACAATACATCTGTGACTATTTTTCCCCCCAGCAACATTAACAGATTAAGGCACTTTTTTCATTAAATAACTTTTCTGATGTAGGTCAAGGATTCTGTCTATCTCGTTAGACATCTAAAACAACAAATATTTCCAAAATGCACTTAAAGAAACCTTACAATGTTTTCTCCCACATGGAAAATAAATTATTTCAGTCCAAGTTTCTGAAATTAAGGAATTTGTTCAGTTAAAACACATTCCAAAGTTTATTTTTCTCTTGCAGGCTGGATTAACCTGCCAAAAAAACACTTCTCAGGGTTAAAATTTTCATTGACTAGCAAAAGTATAGAGTTTTTTCCCCCTTGTTTAAATGTTAACTACTAGTAGAAGAGATGACAGGGCTCTTGTCTGTCATCAGTGACCAAAGCAGTTATCTTGGTGTCTTAGCAAACTTAAGGGACTTCTTAATTTTGTATCAAGCACACTCTCTTTTCAGGAACTGAACTTTTAGTTTCAGTTCAGAAAACTAAAAAAGCAATACATGCACACAATAAGCTCATCAGCTTTATCCAGTAAACTTAAAAGTTGATAAAAACATCTGGGCATTTACCTTAACCCCCTGAGAAGCTGGGCAAATGGAGAAGTAAGACACAAATTCAGGTGACCCTAAGAACCTCCAGAACTTTCTCCAGGAATTTTCCCAGGAAAGGAGGACTTCTCGTCCAGTGCCAGCAAATCATGTCAGCTGCTGTTTACCACAGGGTCACCTTCCACCTCTCTTATAACTACTTCTTATACACAATTATAACTGTTTTACCTGGAGAAATCCAGTCAATTATTTGTGATTGAGCAATTCCTGTAACAATGGTTGCCCAGGTGCCTCATCAGTCACTCAAGATTCTGCTGTTCACACAGATTAGAAAGGTCAGATTCTGTGAACAATTTTTAAGTATGTGCAAGTAACAAGATCGGAGTTATCTGATAAAAATTACAGTTACAGTGATAATTTGTTTCAGACACTTCAGTTTCCAAATTAAACATGAAAGGGTTCAAGTGCCCTGAAAAAGAGACATATCCTCTGTTTCTCTTTTTCAGTGGAATACTAATATATAGCACTGTCTAGTACCTTGTGGAATAACTGAATAATTTTAATTTTATTTGGACATAAAGACTTACTCTGCCCACAGGGCTCATTGGATGAGCAGCATAATCTGATGTCAGATTATAGTTAGTTGCTTCACATATCATGCTTACTGGTCGCTCCTTCTTTTCTTCAGATGTCATTGCTGCAGCAGTCCTGAAAATAGAATATGTAATAGCACTAGAACATGCTGTGTGTGCAGACTGCTAATAAAAAGCACCCCTAGATGTAGCCTAGTACAGCCTGTGTCCTACTTTTCCAATCTGAAAGCAATTCACATGTCATTGCAAAGTTACCTGCACTGTGTTTTAAACTCAAATCTATAATAGATGAATTTTAAGGCGTTGCTCTAAAACAGGATTTCTCTATTAGTGTAAGGTGTTGGTGGGAGGGAAAAAGACAGGTATGAGCATGAGATGGAAATGGGAAGGAATGCCCTCCAAAGAGCCCTTCTGGCTTTGCCCCGCTTGGTGAGCAGAGGCAGGTTTTGAAACTGCAGTTCTCATGGTTTTCGCTCTCGCCACCGTACAACGTGTTTCAGCAATGCTGGTGAGCAGGACACCCAAAAACCAACCACACACAAAATCCTGAGGTCAGGTATGAGTTCCATGCGTATCTCCTTGCATTGCTGGGTATTCTACAAAACTAACGCAGACACAGCAAATCCAAGCAGTTATCCTGTGATTCAGAAAGCGTCCCAGCTGGCCAAAAACATAACCAGCTGAGGAGAAACTATCAGGGAAAACATTATAGATTAACAGCATGTGACTGTCCCCAAGTGATCATAAAATTTATTGCTTCTTGGAGGTTTATTTGGTTATGATATAATACACAGGTCGTTTGCTAAACCTACAGAATAAGTAAAGTGACAAGTGGAAACTCACACAGTGCATAAACACGGTGCATTTCTATCACACAACTAATTTGGGCTACAGTTTTGATCTTAAAAATTAGCATTAAATATTTAATACTACTTTCAAGTAATTTAATCAAGTAAAACTATACACATGCTGATCTGACTTGTGAGAAATAAATATTGCAATTAGTAATTCACTGAGTCTTGCTTCAGTATTAACAGGTTTTAGAACATATATTTTATGGAGTGAAACAGATGGCACTTACTGTTCGTTCACAACAAAAATACAGTTGTCCTGCGATGGCTGTCCTGTTACTGGATGTTTGCAGGTTACTTTTCGTTCATTATGACTGTGAAAGAGAGACAAAGAGAAGTATTAGGCAATGATGTTTTGATTTTCTAACTCAAATATGTAAATCCGGTACAACGAATATATCGGTACAATGAAAACAATTATGAATATTTCACTAGGGCATATAACAACATCTGTGTACACACACACAATGCATATATATATATATATAAATTAATAAAAAAAATGAGAACAAGTGTTAAAGAATCTTCATTAATACTTTGGAAAGAGATGGGAAACATTGGTACTGGGTTGGTAATTGTTTTGCATTTTAAAAACCAGAGCCAGTAAAAGACTTATTAGTTCATATATGAACATAGGTAATTCACTTCAGCTACGTCTTAATGTGTTCATAAACAGGATTTCAGCTAGACAGGGACAAATTAAACCTGAGACACACATAATTGCTCTGTAAGGATAAAATATCACTACTGTAAAGCAATTGTCTTCTACCTTAGAACATGAAGATACCAGTTTAAAATTTCTGATACTACAGACAAATATCCAACGACCGGAACAAGACTGATGAATCACAATCACGGTCCTACTTTTGCAGGTGACTTTTTAATTCAGAGTGCTGCTCCCCTGCAGTGATCCCAGGAGTACCTTCAAGTGTCAGGGAGCCTGACAGCCCAGAGCTTCACTCTCAGCAGCACAGAAACACCCACTCTGCAGTATCTCGCTCCCCTGAACTGCAGGTACTGTTAGACCACAGCGGCTCCCACAGTTTGGAAGAAATTGCCAAAATTCAACAACTATCAGCTGCTGCCTGAACTCCAAGAAATATTTGGACTTGAGTCCTCCAGCCTCTGAGGGGCAGGAAGAGAAGGGGAGGAATTCTCTGGTTCTGGGCTCCTCAGTTCAAAAAAGACAAGGAATTACTGGAGAGGGTTCAGCACCAAGCTACAGACATGATGAGGGGACTTCTGAGGAAAGGCTGGGAGAGCTGGGCCTGTTCAGCCTGGAGAAGAGACGACTGAGAGGGGATGTTATCAATGCATCCATGTATCTGAAGGGCAGGTGTTAAGAGGATGGGGCCAGACTCTCTTCAGTGGTGCCCACTGACAGGCACACACTGAAACACAGGGAGTTAGTTCCATTTGAATATTAGGAAAAACTTCTTTTACTGTGAGGGTGACAAAGCACTGGAACGGGCTGCCCAGAGAGGCTGTGGAGTCTCCTCTGGAAAGATTTAAAACCTGCCTGGATGCAATCCTGTGCAACCTGCTCTATGTGACCCTGATCTCAGAGGTCTCTTCCAACCCCAAGCAATCTGTCATTCTGTCATTTACTGCCTACCAGATATGTCAGTCAGCTGGCTGTTACAACCTGTGCCTGCTGCAGACGGGGGCTTTTCCACCCCCTCCATGCAAGCAGCAGGATCCCAGCCCAGTTACACCAGGAGCACACCTGGGAGCACGGAGCTGCCAGCTGGCACAGCGACAAGGCTAGGACAGGCAAGGATGGCTGGACTGCAACAACCCCCTCTGAACTCTCCTGCCCCAAAACGTAGGAAAGAGAGCAGGGAAGGTACACTGACAAAATTTAAACCTGGTTCAGTGTTTAAAAAGCATATGAGCAGAAATCAGACTAAGAAAAGGTAGTGAGGATACAACGCAGGCGTGCTATTCGGATATCATCCACATGTTTCAAAACTAAACTCTTTTATTTTTAACACTTCAAAAAGTATTTATAAACAAAAAAAAGTATACAATACAAACCCACCAGTATCTGAAGTCAGCACTGTAAATCATGAAAAAAGTAATTCCATTTGACAGCATTTACTTTGGCAAAGAATATATGGTGATACTGTTTCTCATGTAAGGTATCTTATATAATATTATGCCTTTTTTTATCAGAAGTTCAGCTCTTAAAAATATTCTTGGACAGAGAATGAACTTGGACCAAAAAAACTGTTTGAGTTGCAAGATGGCAGAAGGGGTGCAGAACAACAAAACCTTTGAATGGCACTTTACCCCTAACACCTACTTCTTTTATTGTCTATTCATTTAACCACCTTGGCTTTCAAAATCATGAAGCACAGTCATCTCACAAATGTTATGCTCTCTTCCTTTCCTGCTTCTTAAAACAACCTCAACTTAACAAGACCATCTGTACATTCCCCACTTTTAAAAAAACCTCCTTTGGATCATAACATTTTGCAATTATGGAGCATTATTAAATAAAAGTTGCCTCCAAACCAAAGCCTAATAAAAAATTCACGCTACTTTCATGGTGAATGAATGGATAAATCTAGATAAACCTAGAGTGCAAGATTAGAAAGATAGCCCAATTCTTTGCACTTTCTCTACTGGGATTTTAAAAACCTACTAATATACCTAAACGGACAGAATGTGCTACAGAGCGTAACTAATGAGCCAGCAAATGCTGGTACTTTATCTTTGTACTAAATTCAGTAGAATTCTAAGTTTAGCTTCTAAAAAAGCTGCTGTTGCAGAAATGTATCAGTTACAATGAGGGGACAAGAAAGAGTTGATATGAGGACATTCTGTGCCACTCCTAATTGCCGTGGTCATACAATGCCTTTCGAGCAAAAATGACCCAGATTGAAGAGAATTCGATTTCAAAACCCTCCTGAGGAAGTATCCGGTCTTGTTTTATTTTGATGTTATTCCTTTTTTCCTTCACTTCCAAAAAACTTTTTGTTCCCTCTGACGTTTCAGAAACTCTCACGCCAAACTGAAAAAAAACCCCAAAAAACCCCCATGGAGATGAGCTGGTGCTCCGCAAGCTTTGCCAAAATGGTGCTGTCTTGTTCACAACTAAACCTTGGCAGGGGGCTATCAGCTGACATCCAGAAATGCAGAAATAAGTGGATCAGGACTTCTGCTCAGGGACCACCAATACTTGGGATCGCTACAGAGGAGACATATCCCATGTTTTGTATGAGTGCCAGGTTACCTGGCTCACACTGCCACACGAAGAGCCCACATCCCAAGACTGTACAGGAGAGGCCAAATAAAAGCAGGGAGGGGGTGGAAAACGAGTGAGAGGAGACGAAGCACTGACACAAACCTGTCCAAGAATATTTTGTTTCAGGTTTGAGTCACATATCAATTCGGTATTCCAAAAACATCAGAATGTTCTTGGATAAAATACTGGTTTCCTTACTACTCACACTGATGTTGAGACGTATAATGGGGTAGCTGACATTACATAAAAAAAGGTAAAAAAACGTATCACAGACATGATATGCTGCACCTTCCTTCTAGACCTGTACAGTCAATTCCTCCTAAAAAGTCAGTGCAAAGGAAAAACAACCTGTTATCTCTCTTTGGCTCAGATGCAAGTGAAATCTCAGGAGTGAACACTGGAAATTCAGCTTGTGCAACTAAGTGTGACGACTGTAAATATGTCTAACTGGCTGAATAGATTTTAAATACCTCCATTTGAAAACTTTTTCATTACTCATCTAATTATGGCATTTTTGGCAGTAATTTAGCTGATATTTTGACAAGACTCCTCAAAATACTTGCACAAGGTGTAGAGAAGCTTGATAATTATTGTCATAACCCTCCCACATAACAGTAGGTTAAGGCATTTGTTTTAAACTCCATCTTGCAGAGTGCAGGGAGCTTTATCAGAACCAAGCTACAATTTGATATTCACAATCTTCAACATCCAATTTAGATAGCTGTTCAGCTATCTATAAATTTCTGGGTCCATACACACACTTAAAATTTCACATTGCACTATAATAACATATATCTCATTGATAAATCTCAGGGGAAATAAAGCAATAAACTGGATTTTTTTACTGAGAACTCTAATTTCAATTTTATACAAACTCCAACGTGTAACTCAAGAGTTTCAACTCTGCATATTTATGTGTCTGTACTTTTATTATGTGGAAAGAGAGTGATTCACTTTGACACAGGCAGCTAGAAGCCAGCATGCTCCTTTTTACTTATTCAGGGATACAGCCTCCAACAGGTATATGGAAACAACACTCCTCTTCCTTCTCTCTCCAATTTTTCCTACCAACACGTTTTGAGAACACAGGATAACTATACATACACTCTGCTACACTTATACAGAGGGACATAACTGATCCTTACTATTTTAGGATCCACACTAATGGCATGCTGAACACTAGAGACAAAGACAGGAAAAAATTCCCAGTGTATTTCATTACTATTCATCAGCATATTCTCCAGACTTGGTATGTGGTACAAACTATTCCTCATTAATACCTGCTACCAGGATGTGTCAGGCTTCAAAAATCGACACAGACTGAGTAAGATGACATGAGATAAGCACTTCACTGCAAAATAAAGCATGTATCAAGGTATGTTCTTGCATGTACCAAGATAATACTCTGTTCTTGATTCCAGTAGTGGCTTGGTACCTGCGACAGAAGAATCGAAACCAAACTAAACCAAACCAACAACAAAGAAATAAGAAAACCCACAACACAAAACCCTAACCACACCAAAATAGCTTCACATGGGGACAGGTTCCATTTTTAGCTGTCTCAGTGTAAGACACCAACTTAACACACACCTACTTTACTTGACCTCTTTTCTCCAGAATTTTCAAACTTCTCCTTCCCAATCCTTTCCTCTGAAAACTGTAAGCTTTGGCATCAGTTTAGCACATAGCTTAGTTCTGGCACATGGACAAGCCCTCAGAGCAAAAGGATTTATCTTGTTCAGGTTAGAAGCTGACAGTAACCTTGAATTTGACTTATGTTATTTGCCTTCTTATCGACTCTTTCTCCTTTCCATTACTTGAGCCCCTAATCTCTTCAGAAGACAGGATTATTTTACTTATTTTCTCGACATGTTCAAAAAACCTTGTTGTGTAGTTTTAATCTACTCACTGCATGTACAGTCAACAGCAATCTTTTTGTTGGCTTAATATGATCCAAAGGCTACTTAAAAAAAAAAAAAAAAAAAGCCCTCAAATATATCATTCAGAGATATTCTATTTGTAAGTAGCAACTGAGTGCATCATTCCAGGAGCAGCACTTGCCAACCAAAGTCCTACACAAGCAGGTTTCTTTGTTTTCATTCTCTCTTGTGTTTACAGGACTGCTGACCCAAAATACTGTGTACCAGTATTTTGTTCTAAAACACATTACCTCAAAAAGTCAGCAAAATCCAAATTCTGACCAGTGTTGCTGTTTTGAAACACTATCATCTTTATATATTGCACAGGAAATAAACTCAGATAACTGCAGTTGGAATTGCAAAAAGAGAGATACATAACCCAATTGTACAGGATGATGTAAGTCAATTAGAAATGAAGGGTTAGACCATCTTTCCTCTGAACAGAGCAGTTCACTCAGAAGCGGTAACAAAGATCAAAGTACCAGGGTGGGGACAGTTGGTTTGGGGTCTCTCCATTGTATGATTTGGTTGAGCTCCCTGTCCTCTTAAAAGAAAAACAAAAGAAAAAAAAAAGAAAGAGCTGGACGAGAACTCCCAAAGACACATCTGGTTTTCTCCCACTAGAATTAAAACTAGACACCACTTCAAAGCTCCTCTCGTGCCCTTCTTTTGTAGCCTTTATTTATGTGTTCCTAAATGCTAAGACCTTCTCATTTGCTCATTCTCAATATGGCCATCAAAGCAAAGGCTGAACACAAACCAAATCATAAACCAGGACACAACTTTTAACAGGTCTCCATACCTTTAATTTGGAAACACTCTTCCTTTTGACAAATGAACACTGAAGAACACATTTCAGAAGAATGCTACACCAAATATTTGCTTCCTAACATTTATTCTACACCTTAGGTAAGATTTACAGGCTGACAATCTAATCTCTATTATGGAAATATACCACAAATGTATTCAGAGATATTTCTTCTGAGAAGCAGTTTTATGCATTTTTCATATTTGCTTCACGACAAAATACTTTAAAAGATTACAGATAAGGTAAACAGACCAAAATTACCTGAGCAATGAAGTCATCCTCTCTGTATTAATGCTAAATTTTTGCACTGATATTTAAAGGTAAGGCTCAACTGGAAATAAACATAAGACAAGTCTAGGCCAGCTTTATTCTGCTTCTGTGAAGCCCTTCATTCCTCAACTGGGCAAGGGGGGTGGAAGGTGAATCAAATCAGCAATTTTTACCATGTCTACTTGCTTTCTAGCATAAGAAATTGAAATAAATGCAGCCACTTAGAGTTATCTAACAAAGAGGGGAAAAAATTTAACTAAATGCAGTCCCTACACAACTGTTAGCAAGGATGTGGTCTGTGGCTGTACTAACTCTTCTATTTTACTAAATCTGTAATGCCACACTGTACAGTAAACAGCAAACGCAAGCACTTTTTTGCCAGTGCTATCATACCCTAGAATTACGAGCCTTTTTTCAATTAAGCTTTTTAAACAGCAAGTTTGGAAACCAGGCTGCATTGGCTCCACCACAAAACATCTGAGCCTAGTAACTTAACATCAGGGAGCCCGAACGAGAGAGGGTATAAAGAGACAGCCAGTTGCAAAGTGCTGACAGACCTGTAACACTTCACATGTGCTGCTAAAGAACAAAGTGTTTCTAACCCTTTGTGTGTGCACACGCCTGGGAAGGTGCAGACAAAATCCCACAAATTTTCTTGGCAGACAGTGTAACACCTAAACTGTAGTTGCTGCTGCCACCGTTCTTCTGGTCTACTATGAGTTTATTTTTTCAGGCAACGTGTCAATTCTGTAGACTTTCCTTTTGAGCCCTCCTTATCGTACCCATGGAAGCCTTTTCAACCTAAGGCGACTGAAGTCCACACTAAGACCTTAAACCATCTTGTCCAGGAGCTGCTTTATGCTGATGACGACGCCCTCATCGCTCACACAGGAACAGCCCTGCAGCGTTTAACATCCTGCTTTGCTGAGGCTGCTGAGCTCTTTGGGCTGGAAGTCAGTTTAAAGAAGACAGAAGTTCTCTATCAACCTGCACCTCAGGAAGTCTTCCATCATCCCCACATCACCATTGGCCAATCAGAGCTCAAATCAGTTCAGCAGTTTAATTACCTAGGCAGCCTCATCTCCTCGGATGGTAAGATTGACGGGGAGATAGACAACAGGTTAGCAAAGGCATAGAGAGCTTTTGGAAAGCTTCATAGAAGAGTTTGGTGAAATAAACACTTGAAGAAAAGTACAAAGATCAGTGTTTACAGAGCCATAGTGCTGTCTGCTCTCTTATACAGATCTGAATCATGGGTCATCTACTGCCACCACCTGCGACTCTTAGAACGCTTCCATCAATGCTGCCTTTGTACAATCCTAAACATCCACTGGTCAGATTATGTGACCAATACATCTGTTCTAGAACAAGCAGCAGTCACAAGTATTGAGGCCATGTGTCTGAGAACACAGCTGCGTTGGGCAGGGCACGTCTCCAGGATGAAGGACCAACCATCACCTCCCTAAGATCCTGCTCTGTGGTGAACTTGCCACCGGCTGCCGCAAGAGAGGAGCCCCGAAGAGAAGATAAAAGGATTCCCTGAAACAACATCTCAGCCTTGGCCATATTGATCTTCATCACTGGTCTACTCTGGCCTCCAATCAGGAGGTCTGGAGACACACCATCTATAACACAGCTGCTTCTTTTGAGAAAGCACGCAGGGTCACTCTTGAGAAGAAAAGACAACACAGAAAGAACCATGTTTTGCAGAATATTCCACCTAAGGAGTCTTTCTGCTGTGCCTTTTGCAATTGGACTTGTCTACCTTGTAATGGCCTTTTTAGCCACCAACGTGCTTGTAACAAATGTGGGTAGAGCCCTTCCCAACTCTTCGTTCACGAAGCCCAGCCATGATGAAGACAGTTACAGTTAGAGTAGTTTTGGTATCCTTGCTGCTGCCGCAATGAAAAAGCACCTGGACGTTTCAATACAACTCACTGTACTCCAGCTTTTCATTTATTATTGATTTTTATTTTCCAGAAGAATAAGCAGTACTGTCCCAAAACTATAAACCTTCCTTTCAACGGGGCCATTGTAAACCCAAGGGAAATATTCATGCAAAAAACAAAGCCTTTTCTCACTTGGGCAAATATGATTAATATGCTCTCATGCCATATTTCCAATGTAAAACTAAGTTTATGTAAGCAACGGCAAATATTTAAAAACTCTTTCAAAATGCTAGGATGAAATACTTGCTAAAATAGTATATTCTGTATTACAGATTGAGAAGCTTTTAATAAGAGACTGTTTTTTCTAAGCAAACACTCTACTGTCAGAAAAAGTTACTGTTTTCAGGTTTCCCAAAACTTTGTGGGAGGTGTCCTTCACTCTGCAGGTAACATATTTGGAAATTTATAAAATACTGAGTACTCAGTAAAGGCCCCAAAAGCCAAACACCTTTAACTAGAAGCGTGGTAATTTGTGAAATGCACCTGTCATGTGTCATCAATTTATGTAACACTTCATTACACACATTTTAAGCCCTGGGCACAGAATCTAATATAGTACCTTGATAATAGCACTGTAGATGAGGAAAATTTTCAATTCTGTAAGTATTACTCTGCAGTAAAAATGACTAACTGGAAAGCTTCCAATGACTACAGTAACATAACAGCTCTGAAGTGAAAACTCACAATATTTTTCTAAGGAGGAAGGGGATCTGGAGTAGCATGGCTCAGCAGGTGGCTTGTGGACCAGAAGCACCACTGGGTTTTCCAGTCTGACTGCTACTGCCTCTTCCTGCTTGATCAGGGAGGTTGTACCAGACAACCCACTGTGGTCCCTTCCAACCTGACCCACTCTGTGACTCCAGGGAGACTGACAGCAGGTGTCTGATCAGCTGATGCTGCATGAAATGTCACTTCACTGATGCAGGAGGGACACTGCAGTCTCCCCTGAAGAGGTAGAGAGGACAGAAGTAGTAAAAGCTAACTTGTAAGAGAGGGCAAGAAGCCACGTTCAATACCAAAAAATAAAGCTGTTCCAATATAAAGAGAAAGCTCTTTTTGCTGGTGGAGTTAGACCACTCAGATTATCACACTAATAAACTGGTACGTTTCACTAAGATGAGTTAATTAAAAACTACTAATTCACATTTTCTTACACATACTATATTACAGATTTTCAGAGTGAGAAATACACTTGGCTTGAATTTACAAGGGACAAACAAACTTTGGCTGCATGATCACAGTTCTACCACACTATGAGGAGCAATTCATCACACCAAGTAAATTAGAGAGAATTCAGTTGTCTTAGTCACCCTCCACAACTATAAGCATCAAATTAAAAAAAAACTTTCAGCAAACGCTTTTATAGCTACATACCAACTTTTTAATGTCTTCAAAGCTCACTAGACAGAAAATTATCTCAACCACATATCCCTAAGCTCAGTTATGCAAGCCTTGGCCTTCATGATTTATTAGGAGCATAAGTGAAACGTACAGTTAGTTGAGCAAGTGTTAGACAACACAAGTAGGAACTCAAAAGGCAATTTTGACTTATGGTTCCATTTCACTGTGTGAAATTTAGAGACATTTTACACGAGAAAGCTACTTTAATAACAGTTGCTCTTCCCAATTTCAACGTGCTTTTCAAGAATTCTGTTTTGAAACAAAAATGCTAAAGATACCTACAAGATAAATTGAATGCAGACAATTTAAGCAGTTTAATACCTACCTGTATTTAATACCTAAATACACATATAAATATGTGTATTTATATTTTAAAATACATTAATATAAGGCCTATGCAAAAAGCAAATCTTTCTGTCAAAAAGTATTCCCAGACGAAGTCTGATTTGGGTCAGACTTCTCTACAAACTCCATAGCTTAAAGAACTCAAGATGTCTCCAGTTAGTACACCCTGAGAAAAGCTGCTCTGCCATGTCTAAACTTCCACTTGGCTTGGACAACCTGAACCCCTGTCATTTCTCTACACCTCTCAAGCACTGACAACTTTGACTGTCCTGTCACTCAGCCCAGGCCCTTCTCCACTTAAAGTTCAAAAGGAGTCTCAATGGATCTGGTAATCAGAGGACACAGAAGAACAAGAAAACTTGAACTTTCATTTGGAAACAGCTGTGCATTTGATAACAAGAACAATAAATCCTACAAGCACTTGCTCACCTCAGTTCTTTCAACCAGTTTGAAGCATTGCCTGACACACAGTGTTTCAGAAGAGCCAGGAATTCCCCTTTATAAAATCTAGTATTTAGTAAATTTTTATAACTGTCCCCTATTTACACCTCTCTTATTAATGATCTGTCCCCTACACATTATGTATCAATTTTTTTTAATCCCAGTTTTTATTATATCGTGTGGGGTTTGGGTGTTGGGCTTGGGTTTTTTGCTTAAGGAGTAGACAAAAGAATGTACGTCCATCATCTACTGCATGAGTCTCCCATTTTCAGTATTTAGCACTCTAAAGCCTTGTCTCTGCCTTTCCCTTTTGCCCAGTTAACAAACCAGAGGACCACAGAATGATTAGCTGTGCATGTAGTTCCTTCCTCAACTTCACTCCTTCTGCGTAACGACTTCAATTCTTTCACCATCATGCCTTCTCCCTCTCCCTACCCTCCACTCTTCTGTAACAGTATACAATTACCTGCCAGTCAAATAACCCCAATTTTGTGCATTCTAGCAAAACTCAGATTCCACTTTGCTTCCATTGTTGGTCTCCTTCGAACTCAGCTGCCAATCACCTCCACTCAAGACTGCTTGCTTATTCGTTAAAAGGTATGAGATGTCTAGTAGTTTTTTTTACTCTTGTGTAATATAACTCAGAACCTTGTTTAGTTTAGTCTCAAACTACTTGCAGCAGTGACAGCCTTTAAAGAATGACTGCAGAAGTTACAGCACAGTTGTTCAATAAACTCCTGCTACAGAACTGCAAAAAAGTAAAGCTCCTTAATTTACTGAATTACAGATTCAATATATATATATATATATATATAAATAGTATACCCCCCATAATTTCAGTCAATTACTAGCTCAAATTCAGCAGCAGAATTTCAAGAGGCATTTGGTAAAACCACACTGTGTTGCTTTGCAAATCCAGATAAGCACATCAGGATCAAAATCTGATATTCATTAACGGAAATAGTTATATACCTTATTTATCTTAAAAGTTTTCTACCTTTGGGGAGATTTCTACAGATATCTTTCCCTTATTATTACTCTGGTTTGTTTGTTTTGTGTATGCTGAGGTTGTTTTGGGGTTTTTTGTTTGTTTGTTTAAGATTATGTGAATCACATCATTATCTGTCTATGCAGCAGAGCCCTTATTCATCTTAGTCAAGGTTACACAGAAGTGTAACATTACACTGGCTTCAGATAGTTTCATGACTTCTATGATTTCTTGATCACTTATCCAATACCTGGGAGTTGCCATAGTTACACAATTACATCTCTAGTAAACAGTCATTTTTATTAAATAAAACCACATTTCTATTAATAACCCAGTAAAACTTTTAAAAGAAAGGCATGCTTATCAAGCACTTATATCAGAAAATACTAGGTCATAACTAGACACCTCCTAAGTCTCCTGAGATAAGAAAACTGTCAGGCAAACTTCTGCAAAGTAAATACATTCATCTGAGATATTATTAGAAATCTTCCTTTAAAAAATTTGACAGAAGGAAGCAGCTCAAATGTTGGAGCATCCCCTTGTATATCAGTTCTAATTGTGGTACTGATTCAGACACATCCTATATTTCAAGCTGTCTCTCACAATGGATCCTATTTTGCAAGAAATAAGGGTAGTGATTGAAATTTATAAAAATAATTATTTTATAAATGAACAGACATCACTAAGGCTTTAATCACTGGCCTTTTTAAAGCCATTATGACGATTTAATTGAATAATCTTGGTGGTCCGCTGATAGAGCATATGCAAATATGTGCATCAGACCCCAGAGGATAATTAATTGAGGCTTACACCATGTGTGGGCCTGCATTCATCTCAGACAAAAGAGTACAAACTCTATTAAAAATATTCATTGCTTGTGACGTAAAGTTCAAGTACAGAGACACATGGGGTATAAAGTGTGGCACTGAACTGGAACACTGAACGTGTCAGCTGTCATCTCCCAGGTCCGAGGGCACAGCTGAGCCTTGCTCAGCTTTCTCATTTCCCTCAGCCCATTTGGGTACAGCTTCAGGAGCTGATCACTGCAGAAAAATAATAATGTTATTGCCTTAGAAGAATAGCAGCAAGTTGTTTTAGAAGGCTCCAAAAGACTGAAATAAATAAAGTAACAAATAAAATTGGTTTGGGATTTGTCTGACATCACAAGTAGATAAGAAATTATCTCAGGATTTTCTCTGCATACTCACAACCTTTAAAAAAGTACCTACATTGTTTTCTTCAAACATTCACACCTAATGCTTGTTTTGCTTATATTTCAGACTTCAGATCCTGGTGGAGATATATTTTAATCTAGAGGTCTGGAAGCCAATCAGGCTTGTGGAGAAACCTTGAGAACTGATCTGATTGCAAAGAGGCCACATTTCCCCTCCTTGATTTGGTTTTAAATTCATTATTCCCTACTATTCACCTTATTAGCTTCAAGTATTTCTAAAAATTAGGCAGGCCTCAAGACTTCAGCAAACACTGCTTTTCAGAAAAAAAACAACTGTATTAGCCACAAAAAAATACTGAATAGTATCACACTTTGACATGGTGCTAATTCCTCTCACGACTTCATCTTAAACATCGACACAAGTCCTTCTCAGGGAGGGAATGCCAGGCCAGATGGACCCACCGTCTGATCCATCTCTGCCTCGTTGCTGCTGTACTGAGTTTAACTCTGACTGTCAGAGTTAAGTGGCTGTCCACACCTAATTGTTGGTGCTAAGAATACCTGCCAGTAATTAGCAAAACCAGCCCTTTGCAGCACTGAATCCGTCCTTCCGTGCTGTTTATTAAACTATGGCATTAATTCCTTGCCTTGATACGTACGATCAAAAAGCAACGGAAACTCACAGTTATGCAACAAGAAAAGGGCTGAGAAATGTGCCATGGAAACAGGTAGAGACAAATTACAGCTGGGAACTGGACACTGTGCCTCCCTCTGTTACCAGGCACAAAATGGAGCAGTGGGAGCATCTATCCAGTTACATCCTGGGCTGCATCCAAAGCAGTGAGGGCAGCAGGGTGAGAGAGGGGATTCTGCCCCTCTGCTCCTCTGGTGAGACCCCACCTGCAGTGCTGCATCCAGGCCTGGGGTCCCCCAGCATAGGAAGGACATGGACTTGTTGGAGCAAGTCCAAAGGAGGCCACCAAGTTTATTAGAGGAGTGGAGCACCTCCCCTATGAAGAAAGGCTGAGAGAATTGGGATTGTTCAGCCTCGAAAAGAGAAGGCCCCAGGGTGACCAAATTGCAGCCTTTCAGTACCTGAAGGGAGCCTAAAAAACCATGGAGAGAGACTATTTACAAGGACATGCAGTGACAGGACAAAGGGGAATGGCTTCAAGCTGAAAGAGAGGAGGTTTAGATCAGATATCAGGAAGAAATTCTTTACTGTGAGGGTGGTGAGGCACGGGCACAGGTTGCCCAGAGAAGTTGTGGATGCCCCAATCCTGGAAATGCTCTAGGCCAGGTTGGATGGGGCTTTGAGCAACCTGATCTAGTGAAAGGTGTCCCTGTCCATGACAGGGGGGAACTTGAGGTCCCTTGAGGACCCTTGAGGTCCCTTCCAACCACTCTGTGATTCTATAGTTCTACAATTTAGATGACTGGTCTAAAAAGAAAATGTCCAAGGTTAGGTAACAGGTGATTAGTCAGATTCATGTAACACACCCCCCACCCTGAAACCCCAAATAACAAACCCTCTTTCAAACACAGTTTTAATTTGCTTTCTCTCATCTCTTATTATACACATCATCCCAACTGGCAGGACCCCAGATACTGGAATATCTTTCTGTTCAAAATACACAGAGAAAAAGTTAGTACCATTATGGTAGTGTTAATCAAATGTTGTTGTCTAATACTTAAGAAGATTCCTAACTGTGTAGAGATTTTTTACATCATTCAAACATCTTCCCCAAAATTATCTCAAAAATGTCAGCTTAGTTTAAAAAAAGAATATTAAAAATGAAAAGCAGTTAAAAGGATACTTCCATATAAAGAAGTATGGGATGCAAGAAAATCCACTGATTTTTAGAACCAGTCTACCTAAGAAATAGCAAAAAAAGCAAGCCAACTTGAATACAAGATTAAATATTATTTCCTTTACGTAATGTTTTAGCTACTTTTTCCCATCTCAATGCCAAGTTTCTTACAAAACAGACAAAACCCACAATTTAGACAGGCTGCTGAAGAGGCAGCGACAATTCACGACAACTTCAGCAACACCATGTTTATTAGGTAAGTGGAACAGATGAAGAATAACACTTTCTCTCTAATTAAAGCAATTTGGCCTTTTTAAATAAATAAAAAAAATTTCATAATTGGTAAACACAAATGAATTATTTGAAGTGTTATCTATTAGGAAATGACTGTACTACACTGAAAAAGACTTGCTTTTTAGAATGTGCTTCATGCATACAGTTAGGTATTTTAAAAGGTGAATTGGCCAAAATAAGTGACACAAGAACAAGGACATTTAGGGAGCTGGATATATTATTATTTAATTTACTTGCTGAAATTTTAGTACCTCATCTCATCAAGAGTTTACATCTACCACCCACTGCTTCTATGCAGACTGTCAATCACTTTGATGCCTGTTGGTCTCATCTAATCAAACCATTGGCTCTAGAAAGTTAAGAGATTTTCATTTGACAAAAGTATTTCTTGGCTGCCTCCCCTTGTATTTTCACATCTTCGGTTTCAACACCTACACAGATTGTTCTGCATTATCCTCTTACCTCATAAATGCAAAGGAACAACTGCAGTTTATTTACAAAATGAACTGTCAGCACATTTGACAGCTATGCAGGAAACATATCCAGCAAAAAGAATTATAATTCAGTAGTCCCTTAGTTTTACATCCTGACTCTCACAACTGTATCCTTATCCCACAATCCAATGGAAATAACACTTAATTTTTATTAAAGGCTATTGCTGACCCAGCAACACATTCCACTCCAGAAAAGGGCACACCAGGTTGTCTCTTCCAAGGTTAAACCACAGGTTAACTGCAGCAGAAAAAGCTACAGGACAACACCTCCTGTTGAACAGACATCATGCCTCCGATGACCTTGCCAGCATTTTCTTGCATGAAATTCATACCTCAGTGAGAGCCAGAATCTGGGAGCTGTTTTCTTTCACAGGTGGCTTTTTCAAGCTGTTGGGAGGCTCCAAGCTGCTGGAATTGTGGCATGCCATTCGAAGCCTACACGCAAGCCATCTTTGGCCAGCTGTGGGAGGCTGCTCTCTGACATACTGAGAAATACAATCTTAACAGCATCAGTGACGACTTCTTGAGCTTTAATGCCAACAGCTGAATTTTCTGATATGAAGGACACACACACACACCTCCCAGAAACCACTGAAATGAACATAATGCAGGGACAGCTGTAATATGAAGTATTTTGATGCTACGTACAAAACATAGTCCACAACGTGCAACTGGGATAGAGGCAGCACAGGCTTCAGGTTCAGTGCCACATACTCACTGCACTGGAATTCCATATGCCTGGCCCCTCCAAAGCAACTGAGACTGCTGTCATCACCTGAGCAGGTTGGATCTGTTTGCAGGTCCACTTCTCCTGCTTAGAGCCAGGACTTGGAGCTCCACTCTCACAACTGCTTTGAGAAAATGGCCAGCTCCACCAGAATGGGCAGCCCACTCCACCCTTTGCTCCTGTGCTGGCACCAGGGCTCAGGCAGTCACAGGGTGATCCAGTTCACACGACTTGAAAATGAACCATTTTCCATGGCACTGACCTTCCTGCAGGACCACAGGAGAGGGTGCAGCCAGGGGAGAGGGAACCAGCTTTTTTGACAACAGCTGACTATTGCTTTGGTGTAACTACATCTTCAGCCTCAAGCTGGCAAAAGTGATGTTTTCAGTATCAGAGCAGTTCATCTGTACTAGACATTTCTAAGGGTGTAATGATATGGTAATGAAAAAATATCCTGATCAAGTCTAACTTCATTAAGAAACACTTTATGTAAAAGTGCCAAATCAGTTTGTTTCATTCATGTCAGAGCAAGAGGCCAGGGACAGAGGGACACTTGGATGGCAGACATCACACTCAAATGTCAGTCACTTCACATAATTTTTAAAGGGCAAAGAAAATCCAATACCACCATCTGTGTTGGGTGGAAACACTATCTTTTATCAACTTCTTTAGAAACTTAGATGCCTAAGTTTTTCTTCTGTTGAATCTGGCTTTGGAAACAATTCTAAAGGACTAGTAAAATCATATCCAAACAAGTGAAATTAACTGCAGTTTACCATATGGAGTATTACTCATTTCTCCTCTTACCAGTAGAAAACATGAACATAAGGAAGAGATTTGCAAGGCAGGGAATATTCATCTGAAACCCAGAAGTGAAAACTCCTTCCCTCATTTTTTTTCTTCTTTCTGGATTACACATTGTATCAAAAAAATCAGATTTTAGGCTACATTTCAAGAGTATAAAACAGAGGATTTGTAAAGAAATATATTTTTACAGTATCTGTTACTTTACAGACTGTTTTCAGAACCAGCAATTCTAGGGGTATTCCAGATCTATAAAGTAACTATGCAGTGCAAAATTTTTACAGCTCTCCAGCTACTCAATACAGTTCCACATGCTATGTACCTTCTGACATTAAATTGTTTCAGAGTGGTTTCCTCCTGGTAACCCCGATTTTCTAGCACTTTCTATGGGAATCCAACCTCTCTCTGGGTTTACTCCCTTTCCTAGCTACAAAGCGTGGCAAGTTCTGAAATGTGTTTCTGGTCAGCCAGGTTTATAGTAGCACAATTCTTTATCACTATAAAAGAGGAAAAAAACCCAACACCCTGGATGTGGTACTGGGTTTAAAAAAGGAAGACAACAATTCACCAGCAATTTCTCATTCTACATGAAAAATGGGGACTAAAGTCAGTTTTGCAAGTTGAAAACAAAGTGTCACTTGAATAACTCTTCCATGGAGTATGAATGTAGGGAGTTTGACTGTATTCTTGCCTTGGGCTGGGAAGTTTCCCAGTGACTGCTGACTATATGATGTGCTAACACAATGTGCTCCTGATCCCTGGCTGCCTCAGGCAGGGAGACTGGGGATGCTCTGCCAATGACAAGTCAGCAAAACAAGCTTGCCATAGTTTCCTCCCTCCCCAAGCCCTTTTCCTGGTGATAATTAAGCCAAAACCATCCAAACCAAACAATTCAGCTACTTCATGCATTTTAAAGGAACAGAAAATGCACAAGCCAAAACATATATTGGTAGAACAACTTCAGATAAAATGTATTTTCTTCTTTACTTGGCGAGTTTTGACCCTGAAAATGACCGGCACTGCTACATAACTAAGTTTTTAATGATTTAATGCCAAGCTAGAAGCTTGATCCCACCGGATGTATTTTATAGAAGTAAACATGGTCTTCACAAAATAAGTGTTTTCAGTGTTTTGCAAAAAAGAACATTCTAAATGATGAAAACAGATCAATGTATGAGGCAAATAAAAATGTTAAGGACAAGCAGTATTTTCATCAGCTTCCCCAAAAGCAAGTGTGAACAAGCTTTAATGCCTCACCATGAATGTTGTTCATAGTTTTCTTCATTAGGCAGAAGGTATTTTGAGGTGAAGAATTTGCTGAATGATCATTGCTCCAAACTATTTCAATGCTCAAATGAAATCAGAAGTTTGCCCCTTCCTCTTTCCAGCCCTCAAAGAAAACACTGCACTTTAAGCTTTAGAAAATTTCTGGCAGAGTGGTGGATTTCACTCTTTTAATTAAGAAAATTTATTTCTAAAGCTGGATAAGGGAAAATACAGATCACACTGAATGTTCACAGTCTGTGTTCCTTCAGGGATTGTATTATTCAGACAAAATAAGAGTTCCAATATTAGAAGGAACACGTAACCCCCTTCCCCCAGTAAAACAGGCAGACTGATAAAAGTGGCTCAGTTTAGAAACAAAGCCAGGAGTTTCTTTCAATCACCTGGCTTGGTGACAAAAAGCTTTAAATACATCAATATACTCCTCCTCCTTCAGGTTGTATTAGGTACCCACACATTTAAATCAAGAAATATTTTAAGGTTTAAACTGTATCCTTTTCTCCTCTAAAAAAACCCCAACCTAATCCTGCAAGAGAACAGGAAACTTAAGAGCAAGAATGTTCCTCCTATACTTGGAAAAAGTAACTGGAAAAGTCCAGCCATCACCACACTAAAACTATGGTTCTATTCACTTAACCAATGAAACCAGAAAGTTTCAAAGCAGCAATCATGATAAAGCTAACACATGTAATAAGCATCCTTAGACCCATATTTAAGAAAGGCCTCTCATTCCACTCTCTGTTCGGGTTTTTTTCTGGAAAGGATTTAAAGCACTTTATCCTGATTAACTTATAAGTATAGCTGGATGGGTTCTTTTGCTGAAGAAAAGCAGCAAAAGAAGTTTATGCAGAATCCTGAACTTCAGTCAACAGAACAGCAAAATGATTCCAAACCTAAAATGCTACCAGCACCTCATTTTCATGCATAGTTTCTCCATTTTTTTCCATTTACTAGCACATTCAATAGGGTTTCTATATATATCAAAAAGCACAATGCACTTTAAACATCTTTGAAGACAGTCTGATGTAACTGCCCCATTTTGGCCAAGCCCAAATTACATTTAAAACAAACAAACAAACACACACACAAACAAACAAAAACCCACCCAAACCAAAACAAAACCAACAAAAACATCTCTGTGATAAAACTGGTAATAAAATTTAACTTACCAAGCTTTAGGAAAAAAAAGTCAAGCAGGTACAATAAACGTCTCAGTAAAATGAAACATTAAAATTTATCTAACTTCAACATTAGAATTTATTTGCAAACTGTAATGACACAGAAAATAGTTCTTCTATTCATGACAAGAGAATTTAAAGAGCATTTCCCACAGCTCATTGCTTTTAGTTCTGGGTTGGGAGCCAAACCACCTACATGAAGAGTCAGAGCTACAAAGGAACTTCTATGCTAATAGTCACCTCCCAAATCATGTAAATCATAAATATTATATCAATTCTGCATCTGCAGTATATCATCACCACACTACTGTATCACAGAAATTGCCAGCTGATGCATTAATGAAATTATCCTAAGCACAGGTTTCTGCAAGCTAATGTATTACATCCACGTAGCCACCTACAGCTCTGATTCAGACCATCTAAATTCAGTCTGGGAATTATTTCCTGGTGAAAATCAATACCTAACTTTTACTGAGATGAGTTGCACTAGTCCCCAGAATCGTCAAACAGATGAATAAGATATTTTTGCATGTATTCATCCATCAAGACTTGTCATCCCTAAAAGAAAAACACCAAGAGAAACAAAACCCAAAGTGACACAGCAAAACCCTGGGCTTCCCTTGCTAAATACCTCTGTGTAGGTAATTGTGTTGTAATTTTCTAACTTTAATATGGAAGATTATCAGCATATTATAAAATAAAAACCTTTTCAAAACTGGAATCTGCCAAGATTTCCAAATGTCACAGTGCTGCAGCACTTTTACAATTTAGACCTTTAAGTGCAAGCAAGGAGAAAAAAAGATTCGTATTTTATATTTTTTTCTGTGATGAGAAAACAGTTACCATGAAGTGGAAACTGAAGTGTTTTTCAGTTATTTAAAACCTAACACACAACCAGATACAGTTTTGTGGGTTGGTTGGTGGTTTTTTCCCCTAAATAATTTTTATGCTGACAGATTTTGCAGCTCAAGATATGACATTCCTACAGAAATAACCATCCAGCTTGGCAGATGATATACATACAGATACATATAACTGGCTGGAAATGCACCTGGTTTTCCATTTGGTGTCCTCCACAAGAATATCCAACCCCCAAAATAACATCTGAAACACAGTTATCTACTACCATGGCCGTGTGAGCTGTATGTTAGAATCAGGTAACTCACACGTGTCTATTTGGAAAGTACTTCCCATTTCAGCATTGCAAACTAATTAAAAAAGCTCAAATTCTTGCTACATTCAGTCTCTTAGACACGTGTTTTAGCAGACAAGCATGTCTCAATAAAAATCTCGAAAGTCAGACACAGTTACAGTAAGTAACAAATCAGTAAAGTCTTCTACCTACAGTTAGGTTTCTATTTAAAACCTTAACCTGAATGCTACAAATGTTGTGCTCTACTTTGCACATATTGTGAATTACTGAATGATGGATTAGAAAAAAATAAATCATTTAAAAGAGACATTTTCCAAAGAGGTTTATGTCTAAAGAATAACAGTTGTTAAAATGCGTAAGAATTACTCACCAGTCTCCGGAGAAGTTAATTCTTTACCACAAGCTTGACACACATAAAACAAAAAACACATAAGGATGTGAGGCACAACCCTTTTCTCTTGGAAGCTGCTCCCCAGTGAGTACTGCACAACCCTGACCCAGAGGAAGAGCAACTTAGCTGTCAGGATTGCTAGTCTCTGAGAAAGCTGATACCAGGATGATGTCACATTCTTCTGAAATGTTACTGCAGCTCCAAACTATTGACTCTCTCCTACCAATAAAATCCCTACCTCTAGATGATGGAAGGCAAAAACGTTTAACAACAGGATTAAGTTTCACCAGGAGCCAATAGTAAAGATTTTCAACAGCACATGAGACAAAACGTTACAGTCAGAGGAAGTGAAAAAGGACAGATGCTGGTTAGGCTACTTAAGTACTCTCTTCTAATTACCTTCAACCTGCAAAGTTTTTATTTGTGACAGCAATATTCAGAAAACACTTCCTGAGATGGAAGGGAAGAGTAAAGGCTGGCACCACAGCACCAGGCATCTCTCAAGGCTCCAGTTAATTCAGCCAAGAAGATCTCAACTCAGCACGGTGGCCCCCTCAGACAGGCCACTTTTCTCCCTTTCTTGACCTCTTTCTGCCCCAACATTTGCTCCACAACCCTTTCTCTCATCCTGCATGCCTCATGCCAGTTGCAGGAAGCACTTGGAAACCCAATCCTCAGAAAATATTTGCCTAATTCCATTGAGAAGCAAAGGCTAGGAAACTGGATGAAAAGAAAAAAAAATAATAATCAGCAAAACCAGTAATTCTTGTGTGCTAAAATCAGGAACTTTAATACCAGAATGGATGCATCCAAACCACTAATGCAAGATGTGAAGCTATACACACTGTTAACACCACAGAAAAGAATGATCACAACAGGTACTGCAGGAAATTTGTATATAGGAAAGAAAAACGAGGGACTAACATTCCACTTTAAAAACATAAAGCAAAAAGGAGATGAAGAACATGCGGCACATTAAATCCACGTTTGCAAAGTAAAAATTAAGAGTTGCAGGGACAGCTGGGGTCTTCCACAAATCCCAAAATTTAGATTAGAGCACAGAGATCTTCCATATTAAAATCATAAACATCAAAGATTATCTTCATGAATATTTTCCAATTTAACGTCACACATCTCTAAATATGACAGCCCACAAGATTTCCAGCAGTCCTGAACCAAGAGCATGCTAATTTAGAGCTGGTTTAGTAATCAATGTGGGCACTGTGTGGGCAAGGACTGCCTTCAGTCAACTACTCTGAGGACAGTGCAAGCCTTTCAGTACAGAGAGGACTGAATTTTTGTACATTTATTAGTGAAATCATCTGTGACCTATAAAGAGAAGAATCTCGCAGCAAAAGGATCCAAGGATTGATTGATTCACAATGATCAATCACTGCTTTTAAAAAAACGATCCCACATGGTGTAAAACAAGAAATTCTAGGGAATGCACAAAGCAACAAGCCAGAAAGAACACAGAGGCCTTTGAAGTAAAGATATGGTGACACAAAACATTAAAAACATTCTTCTGATAGAAGGAATAAGGACTTGGAAAATACCCTGAAACTGCTGCCATTGGGGCAGGGAAGAAACTGGTTAAAGGGAAGCAGCCAAGGGCAAAACCAGGAATCAACTGATGCATGGAAGTCTATTGCCAGAATTCAAGCCTGTTCAGAGGCTGGTCTTGCTAATGGGTGAGATCATAAAACTTTTCTGTGTCAGAAAGAGGTTGGCTTCAAAAACCACAAGCGCTAACCCTTAAGGCAAGTGACCTATTTTGAAACAATTTCACCTGTCACACTTAGAATAGCAGGAGTCTGGAGTGCAAAACCTGAGAAAATGTTGTTTCCAAAAAAGCTATGCAATAGGAGACTGGAAGCAAAGATTAACAATCCAGAAATCAGTTGGAAAATTGAGGAGTTTTATCGTAAGTCATGAGTTCAGTGGTCAACATTAGAGACTATGCTTCCTTTTCTCACTCATTTGCACATTAAATTTACCAAACTGATCCACTGCTTGAAATTAAGGTAGCAATCTTTTCCTCTTTTTATTGATAGCATATGATAAGCTTTATAGATGTAATTAATCTCTTGATAGTTCCATGGCATTAAAGCCTCTCTTTGTAAGACTTGTGCTATTTCCAGAAGAATCTAAATTTCATTAATAGCCTCCAGTACTGATTTCAGCATTAAGATTTGATAAAGCATTAGCACATGACATTTGAAGACAAAGACCCAAGCAGCTGGAAGAGAGAACTACCAGTTTTGAGACATGGCAGTTTATCAGAAGGTAAGGGTTAATTTGAATGAGAGAAAAACTTAGTATTTAATTACACCAACTTTCTGCTATTTTCCAGTTTCCAATTTCAGATGAAAAAAAAAGAAAATAGTAACTTCATAGGAAAAAACCCCCACATTTCTGAATGGCTTGCAAACTGAGATTTCACCCAGCACTGAAGCATCACCATTTTAATGAGTTTAATTTCATAAAAATGTAAGATAGGCGAGACTAATCCTGAAAGTCTAAATCAGAGTAAGACAACAGGTCCTTGCTACTGTTGAACATACTATCCCAGAGAGTTATGGACTGTTCCACTAAATGTGATTTGCTATTTTCAAGTAAGAAGAAAAATTTTGGTTTTTTCAGCCAAACCAATGCAAAGACAAAACAACATAACTGGGCTGAAGGAGCAGGGGAAAATAAAATTGTTCTGGGTACACGTGTACAGATGACCACATGGCAATCTCACCACTATTTTCCACAGAATTTAAGGGTTTATGTTCACGTTATTACTAAGGTCTTTAGACATCTGGTTTAGGGAATGTGCTTCTGATTAGTGCAACAGGCTGCCTTAGGGACAGTCAGTATAAATGCTACAATATATAAAAACCTTAAGTCAAAAAGATTTTAAACAGAAGTGAGACTCATACAAAAACGTAAGACGAAAAAGACTTCTGGTGGTCATGAAATTCCACCCCATGCTCAGAGATAAATTCAATATCAGATCAGGTTGCAAAGGCCCTTGTCCAGTTGAGTTCCAAAAATCTTCAATAGTGACGCCATAGCCTTTTTGTGATCAACAGATTTGGGGTTTTGACTACTATTATTTTAATCTGTCAGAATGTACCTTATTGCAATTTATGACCATTGCCTCTTGAGCTTTGTGCAGTTCTGAAGAGAGTCTGTCCTTCTCTATAAAGACTACAATTATGTCCTTGCTTTTGTCTTCTCTTCAGGCTAAACATACCAAACCCCTTAAGCCTCTTCTAGTACACCCTATCTTTTGGCCCTGTCCTGGACTCACTCATGTTTGTCTCTCTCTCATATTGATGTGACCCACACTGGGTCATTATCCCAGAGATAATCTCCAAAGTGATGAATTAATGGGAATAATCACCATTCTAGCTAAGGCAGCTCTATACATGGTTAGCCTTCATCACCATTCCAGCAAATAATGCAGCTTGCTGTCCACCAGGACCCACAGGCCGTTTTCCAGGATGCTGCTCCTCCAATTTGCACATTTGCTTTTGCTGAACTCCAGCACATCCCACTTGGCTCACGGCTCCAATCCCTGCCAACGACTGCCCTGCCCTCCGGCCCAACCCTCCTCCCAAGGGTGGTGTCCTCCAGGAACTTGCTGATGGTGCATTCTGCCTCACTGCCTGACCTGCTGACTGAGGAGTGTTAAAATAGTTTCACCCCAGCATCAACTCCCAGAAAGACTCCTTGTAAACAAGGAGATTTAAAACTTGGAACTATTGATTCCTACTCCTTAAGCCTGACGGTGCAATCAATTTTTCACCTATCGTGTAGTCCATTCATCCAATCCATACCCCCCCCCCATTTAGATACAAAGGAAAATACATCAAAAGCCTTGCTGAAGGTAAATGGCACCGCTTTCCCCCTCAAATGAAGAGGCAATTATTGTAGGAGGTAGTCAGGTTGGTCAGGTAAGATTTTTCCTTGTTACACCCAAGCTGGCTGTTCCCAATTAATCACCTTCGAGTCTTTCAAAAGCCTAGAAATAGTGTCTATGAGAATTTGCTCAATAATATTCTCAGGGAAAGAGGTGAAGCTGACCAGTGTTTAGTTCCCTGGACTCTCTTCCTTGCTTTCCTTTTGAATACAGTAATGTTTGCCCTTTTCCAGTCACCAGGGTTATCCGTGTTGATAAAAAACAGTCTCACGGTGACATCTGTCAGCTCACTCAGCACCCTCAGCTGTTTATGTTCCTATAATAATAAGAATCCACGGCAGCTTCAAACACCAGTCAGAAAATAACTCACAACTGAATGTCATATTAAAAAATAACAACATAGGAGGAGTAAGGACCTTGAGGCAGCTTATATCTGTCAAAACAAAAAAGAAGAGCTGGAACAACAAATGACCCCACAGGAAACACATCACTGGTCCTGGCCGCCACCTAGCCCAAGTTGCTGGTATGATCCAGGACCTACTGGGACACATCTTCTGATATTTCTGCTAAATCCACAAACTTGCTGTAAACCTACCCCAGTATTCCTTTAAGTTTGCTCTGCTTAGTTTAAGCTCTATACACCATGAACGAAAATGTTAATGAATTTTGAAGTAGGAATTTTGACTGTTTGCTGTTGACGAAACAGGTAGAACAAATCTTCCCAGAGGGAAAGCCCAACCTTGGTTTGCAACTGGAATGTCTTGTTCTGTCCCAAACATCAAACAAGTTAAAGACACGTAATAGAAACTGCATGCAGCATGAACATTACCAGTCCAGCAGCCTTAGCAGGGAAGGTAAGGCCCCACAACAGCCTGTGGGACACTTTTTCCCAATTACAGTGACATACAAAGACACTAACAGAGAACCTTAAATAAGCTTGGGAATAAACAGTCAGCATTTAGAGCTGCTAGCCTTTCCAGAATAACATGTTTATAGCTTATATACAGTCTTTGATTCTATGCATTTAAAATAAAAAGAAACTCCTTTCCTCCTTTCCAGTGCTTTTAGAGGAAGGAAACAGTATTTTTAGATTTATTTCTGGAAGACCAGAATTAAAGTAAATGTCTGGTTAAAGCACAGATTAAATAAAAAAAAATATATATTTCTCAGCTACAGCATCTTCTGTTAAAGCAAACTGCACCTCAATCCAAGTGATGTAGTCACATCTCACTCTGATGCTGAGAGAGAGCTTGCCATCAGGCCCAGCTGTAACAAAACATTTCAGAGAATTTTAGCACACTACTTAAACCAACATCAGTCACAATCTACTCTTCACACTAATAATAATCACAGAATCACAGAATGGTTTGGGTTGGAAGGGACCTGCAAGATCATCCAGTTCCAATCCCCCTGCCATAGGCAGGGACACCTTTCACTAGACCAGGCTGTTCAGAGCCCCATCCAACCTGGCCTTGAACACTTCCAGGAATGGGGCATCCACAGCTTCTCTGGGCAACCTGTTCCAGTGCATAACCACCCCGTGAGCAAAGGATTTCTTCCTAATACCTAATCTAAATCTACTTTTAGTTTAAAATCATTGTCCCTTGCCCTGTCGCTGTCTGCCTGTATAAAAAGTCCCTCTCCCTCTGTTTTATAACCCCCCTCAATTACTTCCCTTGCTTTTCTAATGCACACTTCATGTTTAATCCAGTCTAAATTCAGAATGCAACTCTTCAGAAAAGAGCAGTCACGAAACCTGATTATCTAGGAATTTTATTCACTGTAAAACAGATTTTCAAGCATGTGCCAGACATGAAGGACCCACAGTCTCCCACAGCTCAGCACTAAAGCCTGAATCTTCTGAGATGGAAGACAGACACACTTATTCCATTCCCTGAAGCCTGTGACAGTCTTCTGCTCCCCCCAGTGGCAAAAACTCAAATATAATCCACAAGGACGCCACTAAAGCAGCATCACTTGCTCATACAACACTGTTCTTGGAGGTTCTTCAAACCAAAAATTTCCAGTATGTAAAGGATGTTTGTTCTACAAAATACAAACAAATGGTCTAAATCAGCATTCATCTTGAACCCATATTTGAGCAAAAAAATTTTAGGAACTGGTAAATATATTAAATAGTTCATAATGAAAACAGACTTTAAATTAATCTATGATCCTAAACTTGGCTGCCACTTTCTCAGCTTATGACAAAGGGAAAAAAGGTCACCTTTAGAAGTAAAAATATTTTTATAGAAGTATTAGTAGCAATCTTCTGTTTAAAAAAAGTCATAAAAAGCTGCTGCCATGTAGATACAGATATTATTTGCCTGCTCTTATCAGCCTTCTGATGTTTTCCTTCTCTTCAGCTTCAAAAAGTTTTTTTAAGAAATGAGCATAGTAAGAACAGTATTTTCTGAAAGGTGAACCAAATGAGTATTTAAAAAAATAATTCTGACATTTAGTATAACTTTGAGGATATATCTTAGACACAGTAAACACTTATATAAGTAGCAGTTTTCTATATTCAAAGAATGACCACAAAATTATGTTACTTCAAATATCTTTTTGCTTGTATTAGTGGCATCTAATTTAGCCTCATCTAAGAGCTAACGGACCTATATTTAAAATTTGCACATCACTTATGAAAAATGACTTCTAATCTTAGAGAGTCTTAGAAATCTGAATTCAATGGGAGACAGCCAACAGCCATGGAAAAGCATAACACGTGTGAGGTGACATCTAGAAACCGCTTAACAAAACAACAAAATTTAGCAACTGGGTATCAGGGAGTGCAACTAAAACATCAACACTGTAAGATTTCAGCACTTCTGACAGGGATATTGACTTATTACTGAAACACTTCAAGAAAAGTGTAACTTCTGTTTAAGAAAATGCTTGATTTTTAGCAGTTGTTAATGAGCAACACTGTGGCATGGTAGCCCTTTGACAAACCTGTCTTCAGTTTAGTAACAAAAATACAGAAGGACTGTCCTTTTGGTCAGGATAGGGTATTGTTCAAACCACACACTCCAGAGAAAGCTCAGCAGCAGGCAGGCAGATGGCACAAACCCAGAGAAAGCCCTGGGAATGGCACTGAAGCCAACAGCAGAGGGACAGCACAACGGGCCAGGAGTTGGAGGACCTGCTCTGCAAAAAGACACTGAGGGAGCCAAGTTGGTTTAGCCTGGAGATGTGATGGCTTCAGGGGTCCTGACAGCAGCCTGGTTGTTCCTACAAGGAGGAAACCAAGGAAATGAAGCCAAGCTCTTCACAACAGAGCTTGGCAGAGGCTGAGAGACAACAGACACGAGTGAAAACCAGAGAGGTTCAGACCGGACATGAGGAAAAACGGCTTTGTGTACGGCGGTCAGGTGGTGGGACAGGTTGCCCAGAGAGGTTGTGGCATCTCCATCCTTGGGGTCTCTCAGGACCATACAGGACAAAATCCTCAGCAGCCTGGTCTGAGCCCAGAGCTGACCCTGCTTTGGGCAGGAGGTTGGACAAGTGATGTCCTACATCACTTTTGGACTGAATAATCCTGTGTTTCCTTACCAGCTCCCTTCAGTAAGGAATGGTAAGAAAAGAACCCAAGGGCCTTTTTGTTTCATGCGCTGAATGAGGTGAGATAATGAACCCACATTAGTTCAAAACATTATCTAGGAATTTTATTCACTGTAAAACAGATTTTCAAGCATGTGCCAGACATGAAGGACCCACAGTCTTCCACAGCTCAGCACTAAAGCCTGAATCTTCTGAGATGGAAGACAGACACTCTTATTCCATTCCCTGAAGGTCCAAAACATTAACACAAGAGTTTAAATACCATATTTAAGAAAACCAATTACCAAATCTCACTGGTCAGAACTGAACTCAGTGCTTTATTAACTTAATAGTTAACTTAAAGCTTAATTCTTATACTTACCCCAGGTTTTATGCAATCCAAAAACTTTCCAACACAGGTATTGAAAATTACCTATATGTTGTGCTGCTTTTAAATATATTTAAGTGTGCAATGTTTCAACAAACTCGAAGCCATCTAGTAGGTTAGAGTATCCCCCAAACAATGTTGCAATAAATACGGTTTAAACTGCACCGGAAGAACTTCTATGCTGGAGTTTTCCCTCTTATTGTCAAGGATTCCTGCACCAACCCTCTACTTCTAAATCAGAGAATAACAACCTTCATTATTTTTGCATACTTCAAGTTTCTCAAGTGCTTTTCAAGCCAAAGCCCTTGAACTGTCACAAAGTGGTTCTAGCCAACCTTCCCGTCTCTCATTTGTTCTGAGGAGAAAAATGATTAACTCCAACAGCCAGCGAAATAAATGCTACCCACATGGAGCAATCCTGTCACATCTTGATATTAGCACTACTACGAGCAGCACTGAAGCCAGCGAGGCAAGGTTTACACAGTGATCTTTCACTGCATCTCCTGACAACCCTGGAAATGAGTTACAAGCCCGTAAAGCAAGAGCCATCGCTCAAACTTGAAGTAAAAGCAGCAGCTCTCCTCGATTCAGGAAAGCAGAAAACCAACATGCTCAGTTGAAACAAGGTGCGTTCATCAGATCAAGGAGAAGAAAAGGAGTTAGAGTCCAGTAGAGGGGGAGCAAGATTTGATAATTTCATTTTATATTATTATTCCATTTTTTTCTCGCCCAAAAGACGAAGGTGACAAAACTGGAGGATTGGTTGAAGCGGTCATTTATGTGGTTTAAAAACAGTGAGTTTGTGAGTTTTAAGATCTAACAGATTTCTGAATTTCATTTCCATGCTTGTCTTTCAGATGTATTCTGCAGATTTTCCTTGAGGATTAAGATGACAGTGTGAGAAGCAGCTTTGTAAGAATTTTTCTCCCGCTCTCTTTTAATGATTTTGCAAGTGTTCATACCAGTGCACAGCAGCTATTTGGCTTCACTGGCATGGTTTCCCTGAGTGCATTCCACTGAGGTACATCAAATGAAATACTGTTAGGCCGGTCCTTTTGATATCTCAAAAATAATCCGGATTTCAAACATTTCCCCCAATAATTATAGGAAGATTCACATTAAAAACAGTTCAGCTCTTTGCAGAATGAATTCTGATCTACATCTACTGGATACTGCCTGTCAGGAAACATGAACAGAATTACTGGTAACCATCTCCAGTGTCATAAAGGATTTGACACACTCTGAAAAACCATCAAGTTAGAACTTACAAGCTTCTTTATTCTACATATTTGGTATTTGTTTCCAACACAGATGACGTGCTAGAGGCATTTGTCAATAACTTTAAACCAACTGCAAACCATTCATAAATTATAATTTCTGCCTCTAGATTAAGGACTGCCATGACAACAGAATCAGCAGAGGAATCTACTGTCTTCAACTACTTTATTTTCTAGGTAAAGAGCAGTAAGGTCTTACTGATTATTACTACTTGTAACTGTAATTCTTCAATTAATTCTTCAATTATGTTCATTCCATATGAGAGAGCTGCAGAGAACTGGAAATACAGTCACCAGTCACAGTGTCTACATTTTTAGCAGTAAGAATGCTATTGGTGTGTGCAAAAGGTCCCACAAGTTAAAAGTAGAAACAGTGTGCACTACTTGCAGACACTGAAATGCCTTTCAGTGAAAAAGGGTCCAGTGTTCTAAACGGTAAACTTTTCCTGAATGCCACGGGGATATAAGAGCTTTGCAGAGAATCAACTGGAAACTATTAAGAATATCTTCTTCTAATGTCTTTCAAGGAAATGGCTCTACCATTTTAATTTAATCTTTTAAATAAACTGTGAGGGTAACAAGAAACAGAAGATTCAGTCTGGGAAGCTAAAGTGCTTTCTGGATCAGAAAGTGTAGAAGTGCTTGAGAAACTATAACCTGGTTGTGGTTAGTGTAAAGTACAGGCCAGACTTACACATACAGGTGTGTACACACTCCATGCACTCACACTGCAGCGACTCTTGACATTTCTTAGCTTCTATTCCCTTGACTGCTGTGCTATTACTCTTCCGCACAGTTCTCTGTCTTTGTTCCAGCTTTACAGAGTTTTCAGAAATTTTTACATGAAAATGAAGGAGGGGACTGCAGTCAGAATGTCTCAGTATCACTTCAACATAGTTGTCAGAAAATGACACACTGCTACTCTAATAGATGCGTCACTATAACATTAAATGAAGAAATCAAATAAATCTAATTTTGTTGAAGTCTCACACTGATTAATATATTCAATAGTCCTATTTAAACAAAATCTAAACTGTTCTTACTTGATTTCAACACAGACAAGCTAATGAAATAAAAAACTGCATTCAATGGATCAAATCATCAACCTGAATCTAACCTGTGAATGAGAATCATTACAGGACAGAACAAGGACAAGAATACCTTAGCACTGAGGGCCCCCCGAAGCTGATGAATTAAGGACCCTAAACATATCATATTACAGGGCAGTGCCATGTGAAGATACCAGAATAGACTGGATTGTGGGTCAGCTAGAATTTCTAAATGGGATAACACAGAGCTGGCAGTGAAGATCTCAAAAACAATCCAGCCATGTGAGCAAGAAGTTTCTCTAGGGCTATTTGGCTTTTCTTCCTGTGGGGCCAGGTGCAGCTTTGCACTGACATGCATTTCAGTGCCTGAGGTATTTGACTGACAGTCATTCAGGGATCACAGCATCAAGCTAATTGAATCAAGGATATGCCCTTTGGCTTCACTTTCTGCTTCACCAGACTTTTTCTGTGATCTTGGTTAAGTAAACTTCTGTTTCCATTTCCTATCTGTGCTATCATGATACAAAATACTCCCCACCATTAAAGCAAGTAAACTCAACAGTGAGATACTAAGGCTGTAATGGAAGGTTGTGGGGAATGTTCTCATCCCATTCTGACCATTGATGCAGTTAGAAATTAAATTCAGCCTAAACCTGTCAAGTACCATCTTTAAAAATCAAACTCACTAGGTTCTAGGAAACATTCAAGTTCAAGTAAGCCCTTCAGTAGCTGGTTTTCCTCCTCCCCTGACCAGTGCCCCATCTGTAACCAGCAACATCTTACAGATGTTTCTGTAAGATACATTTTCAGATAAAATTTTGAGGATCTGGTGAAATCCCATCACTTGTAATTATTTGAGTCACATCACTGCCTCAGTCCCTCATCATCTGTGCAAATCCTGCCTCCCACTGGCACTGCCATGATCCATGGAGCAGCAGCCAGAACCACACAGTACCTGGAGATACTTCCAGAGGCAGCACTGAAGTACTTATTTTGACAGTCTCAAAGTGAGGGCTACTAAAGATATCTGTCTTTTCTTTGCTCGTAGAGAAAACAAACGCGCCGGGCAGTGTGGGATGAGACAGATGGCATTACTGAAAATTGCATTGTTCAAGTCATGCCTTTTCCTTCTCTGCTATGATATGACAACCTTGATGTCTCAGGATATTTTCTCCAGGAGGGAAATAAAATTTCTCAGAATAGTGAAAAAGAAAGAAAAAAATCTAACTTAGTTTTCCCAGGTAAGATACAGCCTCTAGTATCAGACAAATTTCTATTTAGTAAAATTGTTCAAAATTTTATTGATCTTCTGCTTTTTAACGACAGTTCTGAAAACCTTTTTGTATTTCTTGTTTCTCAATACATTTTCCCCCTCAAAAACCTCCATCATATTCTGAACATATTTAAAATAATGCAATACAGACATTTTCCTTTTTCATTTTTAACTTAATCATGGATCACACATAAAGGCACCTCTGTAAAAAGACTCCGTAACAAATACTGTTCAGTGAAAACCCTGAAGGTCATTCCACTAAAGATGTTACTCAGTTTTTGTCACCAAACACTATGTTTTCACAGATTAAAAGGTCTTTATTTAAATGCCAATATGCTAATTTTCATGTAAATGACAGATTATCTACTAATTTGATTATGTTATGATACCTATACAATTCCCTGAGGAAAAAAAGCTGTACACATTATTATACATATCATGGTAGAATATGCAAAGGGACCATCAGAAATATAAAGACAGACAAATTTAGGAACAAACTTTAAAGACTGAAAACACTGAACTGCTCATTAAACTAATCATTTATACATAAACAGGAAAGTACAGAACATGAAAACCTTTTGGTGCTTGATGTTTTTGGACAAGATATGAATTGCATACCAGTCCCTTCAAATGGCCTGAAGTACGTAATAATTAATTTTTTTTTTTGTCCCCTCAATGGTTGTGCTTTGGAAGAGCAAAAAATTTTGACTGGCTTAAATACAAAAAAGTCACTGTATGGCACATACTCCCATTAAATTCAGATTCGTTTTACGAACACACAATTCAATTGCCACTTTCCTAAAGCCACTGAGATGTTCAAAATACAAAGCTATTGTCTCCTACCACAATACTGAAATGTGCATAGGACTGAATATCCTAAAAATATTTTAAATACTGATGCTCTCTGAAGCACAAAATAATATTCCATATTCTCTTAAAAAGTATGGATGTATGTATAAGCCTAAGGAGAGTGATGCTCTTTTGCACTAAAAAAAAACTGAATAAATTTTAACACTTTTGTATTGCTTTGAGAAATATTCCCGTACTTTTTTCTGGAGAAGAGGTAAGGTTGGAAATTCTGACCTACAAAAAGGAACATTTTACTCTTGTAGGAAATCTTGTAGGAAATTTTAAGTTCCAAACACTCACGTTATACAAAATCATTTGCTAAATTTTTACCAACAGACATTCCCACTAAATACTTTCCCATTATCGAATTGCAATGATCTGGCATATTCATGGCTAAAATCTGCCCAAAATCACAGCACTATCTACCACTCATTTTAAACCTCAATGTACTGAAAAAGTAGACACAATTCTCAGCTCATTCAGCAAGGACTTAGCCAACTCCTTACCATTTCCACTCTCTTGGTACAAAAAAAAAGCTGAAGTTTTTTAAAAAATAAACCAATTCCAAACATTTTAGGTCTTCACTTTAACAAGCCTGTTTCTCAACTTATACTAGAGACATATAGAAAGAACTAATAATGCCTTCTTTATTTTTCCATAAAGTCTCAGACTGAATGCTGACATTACAGCCAATTATTTTAAATGAGTACTGGTGTGCAGTTTCTTTTTCATTTAGCAAAGTAAATTTAGCTCATGCTTGTGAAACACAGCTCCACTCCTTCCTCCACTCTACAAGAAAAGGAAACTAAAAAATGGCATTCTTCTCTTGAAAGTATCACACTGTAGCACACTGTCTAAAATGGGTCAAGATCTGATGCAGAACGCTGACAAGGTTTTTAGACACAACCATCAGCCTAAAAATTGTCACAGGCTCTCTCCATCTGGCCCATCAACTGAGTATGTGCAATTGTCAGCAGGAGTAAAATCTTTCATTTAGAACACAACGTGAATGGAAAAAGACTGAGCCTTCACTGTCCAAAGGATTTTAATCATTCAGAAAACAGTTGGCAGGCAGCCTAAGTGATACATATACAGGAGGTTCCCCTTCACCCCCCGTCCTCTTCTGATTTTCTTTTCCCTGTGCAAACATTTATATTTTAAAAAAATAAATAAATTCAAGCGCAAAGTTTATTTAAACATTATTTCAGCAGTGGTGCTTCCTCAAAATGACTAAGGCCACTACACCACATTCTTACTGCTCTCCTAGTGAAGAAGTGCCACACAAGTCAGTAACTCTTTATTCATGTGAAAAACAGAATACATTTTTTCATCCTCTTAAAAAAACAAATAAATAACTGAACCAGTTGAAATACAGGCCTTATACTGCCAGTCACAAAGAGACCCACAAAGATCCTTCCAGAGACCTACAGCTTCTGAAAATCTGAGAGGGAAGTCTACAAAGTGGAGTTGTAAAAACTCAAACCTTACACTCTGGTATTTTATTGTGAGTTACAATATACTGATCTACAATAAAATAAAATAAAATCCTACTGATGGCTGGCATGTCTAAAAGAGATTATATAATTCCTTAAAATCAAGAAGGGTACTTTTATTCAATTTCAGTTCTCAATTCAGTGCAATTTTAATGCACTCTGAGTAAAGCTGCACAATCAGCAGCCCTTACACACATTCACCCTCCTTCTCTGCATATTCTGGGTGTGTAAATAGATATGTGCAACACATCTAGAAATAAAAGGAAATCAACAAAACTAACACAGTAAAGTTTTATCAAAAACAAAAGTTGTCAGGTTCTCTGAGATCTCAAAATAACCTGTTTATGTACAATCACCATAAAGATTATAAATACAAGGCAATTATTTTCTACATGCTACCCATGACCAAAAGTGGACTTATATGTTAAACAAAATGGGTACAGACAAGAGTAGCACTGTGGAGTAGGCAGTATCTTACCTGTAAAATCTCAGTTAACCTTTATAAGTATAATGTAAGAATTCCTCTTTTTGGAAAACTAACCAGAGTCAGCACTTACTTCAAAGGCAAGAACAAATATTATTCTGAAGAGTAAAATAGATGAGATCAAGGTTATAAAAATAACTTGAGATGTTTGACGCAAGTTTCTGCTTTCCCTGAGACTAAAAACTATTCCCTTATAAAACCTGTGAATTATGACTTTTTACAATTTAAATTTTACTTATTTCAAAGGGATATCTCAGTAGAATCATACTAAGACCAAACTTATTCAGCAACTCAAATCAGTAATCTCACATGTTTGCATGCTCACAGTGATAAAAGAATGAAGCCAAAACAGCTAAATGCTACTTTTTTTTTTTGGAACGTATTTATCTTTTATAAGTGTTTCTTTCATACTGCCACTCCAACTGCCTGCTCTGCAGTCACCAATGCAAGTCTTTTCCTTTCTTATCTCTTCGTTACCTTTCTAAAAGGGCTTAAGTTTTCTAGGTTTGCTGTTTATCCAGAAATTGTCCTATGGCAAATCTGTGCAGCTTCACAGCATTTTCCACATCTCTGTGAGACACAGTTCACGGCACCTGAAGGCACCACCATCATGAAACGACGTACTGCGGTTATAAGAGTGAGAACTTAGTATTAGAAACAGCATGCTTTGAAGATAACAAGCCACTACAGTGATATATTTTGCCCAACACAGGTCTGCAGTTACCCCTGGCTGTCTCTCTTTCATCATTTCTCAGAGTGGCACAACCCTGTTCTGGCAGCCGAAGTGCCGGTTTTCTGATGGGTTATGACAGCCCTTTGCCACCACAAGGCCTCAATTAAACGCATTATCCTCAGGCTTTAACAAAAATCTTAACCACTACGTCCATTCAGACCGTTTTTCCCCAGAACTCTGCACCAGGGGGTCAAGCAAACTCACATTCAAGCACTCAAGATTCACACACTCCACTCTCCACCCTGTCTCCTTTCCAGCCGGGACTGTCACAGCGCTGATGAAGCTCATGGGTTTATTGATTTTACTCCTCGGCACCAGGTCAATTGGAATCATAACAGGGGTTATGCTTGGCACAAATCTCTTTTGTCAGGCTCAGTGGATTCACTGACAAGCAGTTTTTTCCCCATTGTAATTCAACTCTCTTATCCAGAGGACTGAAGTATATGCGTGCAATCCCAACAGGATGAAGAGCGTCTGCTTGTAAAAACAAACTGCCTTCCCAACCCAAAAATGCATGTGAATGCATCACAGTTAAGACCTCCAACCTCAATCTAGTGATAAACTCCAGCATGTCACTACTGAAACCTTAAAACACCCATGAAGTTCTATCATGATATTAAACCATCTTCACTCACTCACAGGTAAGTGCAACCAGGAAACAACTTTTTCTAAGGGTGGGTGGTGGGAGTGGGTGGTATGAGAGTTTATCAATTCACTCACTGCTTTTTGCAACCCTAGTTTAGATGTTTTAAAAATATGTTGCTAACTGGCTTTGCTACAAGTTAAATGCCTTGCATTAAAGAATTCAGAAGTCATATTTTGCAGAGCCTGTTGGAGGAAAACAAAATTTTAAATCAAGTGCAAGAACTAAGCTTTGATAATACTCTGAATCATAAATCTTGCCTTCCCCTTGTTTAGAATTAAATGTTAAGCTGCATCAAACAATCACTTTATCTATGACAAAGATTATAATTTGTTCAAAAATTCTTATTATAGAAGTGCAGAATTTCAGTCATAACGAAGAACTGGGAGATACCTTTTTCTATTCCTTTGCTGGTTAAAGAAGGAAATACATGCATATCAGCAAAACTAATGATGACAACAGCTAAGTCACCCCATTAAGCAATTTGTGTTGGAACCAAGTAACTGTAAATATCCTTCAGCATTGTCTTACAGAAATAAAATTCTCTTTTGCAAGACTAACTCCCTCTAAAATATGAGATACACAAAATAAGCTCAGTTTTAAACCAAAATTGGCTTAAAAGAACATAATGAGAATTGACTGAGAAGTGGCGGTTGAAGAACTGTTGCTATATTTAGAATAGTCAGCTAATTTGAAGTCAGAACAAAAAAGATATATGCCCATTTTTTTGCACAGCCCAGCACTCCTGCTAAAAAGGCAATTCTTCTTCAGTAAAGAAATTAATACATATGTACCAGAATTATTTTACTGAAGTGAGTAACGGCAGAGACATTTCAAACAGACACCATTTAGAAGAGAGTAGAGACAAGCACGAAGCTGAGTTTTATCAGAGATATCTGAAGGCATTAGAAAGGGAAGAGATGAATATCAACTCACCAAAACCACCGGCGATCTAACAGCAAGGCTCGTCTCACATCTCAAGTTCCCAGTTCCAAGAGAAATCACATGTGCACTGATAGAAAGATGACAAAAGGGCACGCTGTGCTCTCCTCTACTTCAGTTGAGTGACAGCTCCACTAACAGGGAACCGAGACACGCCGCAAAATCTGAAACAGGGGGGACCTGAGATGAGCATGCTCAGTGCCTAATTTAAAATGGCCTGATGCTTCATCCCCCAGCGTGAGATGGCCTACTTCCAAACAATTTCAGAACTTTAAGTCAAATCTAAAATCATTAACTGGAGTACTCAAAAAAACTCAGCCACCAAGCAGTATTGATTTTTTTTTTTTTTTTTTTTTTTTTTTAAAAATCTCTGCTCATGCACAGATAATTATTTGCACTACTTCCCCGCAGGGCATCCTAAGGCTTAAACACTATCATCATGTGCTTCACTGTAATTACACGATGCCACTGTAACGGATTGAAAGACCTTTTCAGGACACCATATGATATGAATGCTCGGCAGCAGAGTTCATAAATCAGACCAAGACAACAAATCTGCTGAATATCCTCCAAATTAATTTAGAAATTATACTACCTGCTGATTTCTGGGCAGCATTTTTATTATTATTTTTTTTTTAGGGTGGGGGAGGCAAGAAGGAAGGCTTGAGAACTGTCTAACAAGTGATGGCTTGAGAACTGTCTAACAAGTGATTCATGTTCCAGAGCAGCTTACCTCCACTTAAAATCTCTTTATACATAAGGAAACCATTTAGCTTCGTAATGAAACCATTTATTTTGATATCAAAACTCAGGTTATTCACATGCAAAAATCCTCTGTTAAAAGAAGCAGATATTCAAACCTTTTCCCTTTAGAGATTAATATCTCTTAATACACCCACAGACAGACACAAGTAGTACAGAAGTCTTCTATGTTTTGGTTTTCTCTATCTCACAGGCCTCTTTCCATATTTATTGTATATTCATTTTTACAAATGAACACAAAAAGTCTTTCTCCTCTTTTAAGAAGACAAAAAGCTGCACCCCAGGCACTTCTCTTTTTTTATAAATGCTTTCCTGTTTATCATTGAAGTTGAAAGCACAGCCAGGAAGGATCCTTTATAAATGCTATATTTTAAAAGATACTGTATAAAACCCAGCACCACCCTGGTCTGTACCACACCTGGGCATAGGAAAACTACTTGGAATAAACTCTACCATCCTCTATTGACTCTCTGTTTTTAGTATGGTGGATATTGGTTAATACAACGTTTGGAAGAAAAGCAAGACATTCTCAAGCTTCACTAATATCCACAACTAATTTAAAAGTGAAGTTTTCCTATCTATGCAAAAATGCTCATTTTTACTATGAGAATCTGCAACTTCAGACATAGAGATCTGAAGTCTAACACTTACACACCGCACTCCTATGCTTTAAAAATCCTCTTGGCATGGAAACAAAATATTTACTAAGCTAATTATTTTAACATTAGTCCATGCCCTTTGCCTTTGAGTTCACACAAAATTATAGGATGTATTTTGACTTCAGAAAAGTCCTTCCAGGCATAAACCCAGAAGTCAAGCTGGGTTTGACAGCGCTATAGCACAGTTGAACCTGATTTCATGAACAAACTGAAACATCCACTTTAATATTCCAGAGATAATATTACAGCACTATAAAAAGAATTTTATTGATAATCATGTAACACTAACTGCATTCAATTGATTTTTAATCCCATAATATCTCGGGATAGTTACTTTTCTTACACCAACACATACAAACCCCAACCCTTGCTAAGATCTGCCCCGGTTGGAAAATTCAAATGAATTTCTTAGTCTACCACTAGGAGATGAAAAGTCTGCTTCTGATAAGAATTTCAATATTTCTTCACCAGCTAATGAACACTTTAAAGAAAAAGGAAATGAGTATTAAATCACATATCACATTTTTATCTAATCTTCTCTCATCACTTAACTCTTCATCATTTACTTTGTTATTGCTCTCTGAACTGAACAGATTCACACTGGTGAATTACAACATATTTTTAAAATGTAAGATGTCGATAACATTTTGCTTCCCAAAATCACATCGAGTTGAGCAAAAATTACAAGAATTTTCTTCAAGCTAGATAGCAATTTGCACGTTCAAAAGGTCTGTTCTGAAGTTAAATTTTTGTGGGTATGTTCTCCCCCAGAAGACAAATTTTAATGGAAAAAACCCCTCTCTGCATTTCTTGGACAACTGCTCAACTTCAGAGAAGCTTAAGGAAATTTCAGGACAATTTTGTTCTTTCTTTTGACAAATCTGTATTTTAGTCTCTTAACGACCTACAAATTGTAGCTGCAATAATGAAATGCAAAGGGGTTAAGAATAGCACATAAAACCAAAATACTTGCAGAGAAGTCTCTTGTTGAACTTGAAAGAGTTCCTTTACAATGACATAAATTTGAGTTTCGAGATCTGTATACTTGATAAGAAAGTTTTGTAGCAAATTAGTATAAATTTGCTAATTTAATCTAATAAACATCTCTTGAAAGAAAAAAGTAATTGAATTAATACATAAGTATGAAAATGTACCCTGAACACAGGACTTCTGGAAGACAATTCTTCTTCTGAACATGACAAAGCTGGTATCAAAATCAAACACCAGCCCTGGAAGCTGAAACATTTTTCTAGAGTTTCTCCACTGATATTTAAACCAAAGTCTTGTTGTCACACAACACCAAAACTGTGCCAGACTCCTGTGTTAAAAAGGCTGAGTTCAGTGAGCCCTCCCAGAGTGTGACAGGAATACAACTGGTTTCAGTAAACTCAGCACACACAGAAGATGAGATAGAACATGTCCAGTGACTGGGGTGGTGGTGGTGCTTTGTGGTTTTTTAATTTTAATACATTTACCAAGAAATCAGGTGGTAAATACTTCAGACATCTTTCTTATTAACAGTTTCTTGGCAACAGTTCACACACGAACAGCCCTTATCACCTGTTCTGACAGGAGAGTAGCTCATCTTACTAAGTATTCAGTATTATATTTGGGTTTGTTTTAAGTCTCAATATCAAACTCACCACTATTTCAGAATGAAGTATGATGCACTTTTAAGCTTATAACTAGGCTTTGTAAGGATTTTATTAAAAGCAATGACTTATGTAATGGATGTTTTTAACTAAACATGATGAATTCTTCAGTAAATTATATACAGCTGAGTTTCACGAGACTTTCTGGCATCCTAAAAAAAAAAAATTCCACAATTATATCTCTTATACATGAGCTCTTTCTGCTCTCTTCTCACTTTTGGCATGATGACACAAGCAGCTTTCCTGGATTTGGTCTCCTAGAAGTAATATCTCAAGATGTCCCTCTCAAACACTACATCACAGCTACATAAGAATTCCTCCTTTTCTATATAAAGCTGCATTCTCCAGAAATGCGTAGCAATTTAAAATCTGTTTGCCATTATGTTTTTACATCTTATCTATCAGCTGACCTATTCAAGTGGAAAGAACATTTTTCAAACAGAATGGAGAAAAAGTATGGAGCTGGATCTAGGCAACCACAAGAGAAAAACTACATATGCCAAGTTCAAATGATGAGTAATTTTTCTCTTATTTACATAATATCATTCAGATTCTTGTTTCTATTCGTAGTTTTGTCTGTGGTACATATTTTCAGTGTGTCTACTGTGTAATGTTTTACTCTTCCTATACCAAGCAGCATACTTCTCTGCTTTTTGTTCTTTTGTAGTTATTCTTCCATCTCACTTGAAAATTTTGTCTTGGTTTACAGCTTTTCTTTCCATCCCACATGTTATTTTTGCTTTCTTAACTGTCTTCTTTAATATTTTCCTTGGTAATCCATGTCCTAGTGTCTTCAACACTGAGATCACATTAAACAGATGTTGAATATTTCCCATGAATAGAAACCTTGAACAATCAGGAACAAAACTAGAAAAGCAACTTCTGAACTTATTATTACACGTAATATGGCTAAAGGTATCAGGAACTGATTTAATACCAAAATCAGGACTAGGACATAAAGATTCCATAGAAAGACAGTGTTTATTATCTGCAGTGTTTGTTTTACCTCTGCCACTACCTCAGTTTTCACAGTTCATCTGAGTAGCTGTGTTTCTGAACGTCTGGAGATGAGAAGTCTCTTCCTTCACATGAGTTTGTCTCTGTCAGTGCACCTGCAGCAAACCTAGAGAGCACCCAAAGAAAGGGGCACATCCCACCCAAAATTACCACTGCTGACTCAAAGAACCTTCTCCAGTGGACGTGTCCTCCTCACCTCATCTCTTCATTTGAAGGTTTCATGACAGAAAATTTACAACTACACAACATGACATGGCATGAAAGAGCAGACAGAACTAAAGGATCCACAAAGTACATTTACTACATCAGCTGATAAGAGACTCCTTATTAAGTTATTGCAATCTCCTGATAAGTCTGTCTTTTTATAGTCTTTCACTCTTCACATGCCACAATAAGTTTGAATAGTCATCTCTGAGTTTGTGCTGAGTTCCCATATATATTATCATTTCCCTACTAAACATAGGGACCCTAAATGTTCAATATACAATAGTTTGTGCTCGTACTCCTGAGTAAGTAAAATGAAAAAATAAGGTTTATGTTTGCTGTTCACAGCTTATAAAAGTAGACTGTCTGTTGGTCTTTAATACATGACCATAAATGATTCATCTGGAAAATTGTATCAGACAATGTGCCAGAACACATAAAACTGCCACTGCTGCCCAGAATGTTAGTGTTGTTTTACAAGTTTATATATATATTTATATTATAGAGTGTCTGAGACTAAGACCAGGTCTGAACCAACCGCCTTTCAATAAATACAAGCTACAGATGTGCCCGATGACAAACTCTACCTACATGGATACTGCCAACTCTCTACCCATCCTCAGAGTAGACTGAATGCCCCTTCAGCCATTATTCTCTTAATAAATTTGCTTGTCTTCTAAAAATAGTCATTAGCTCTAGAAACACATTCAATAGGGGCAAGAGAACAACAATCTGACAGAGGAACTGTACTTGGTAAGGTAAATTTTTGACTGTTTCTAAAATTCAACCTATTAGAGTCATTCCTTTTTATTTTATGTTTCTTCCCAGAATTGCCATTAAAAGAAATCTAGTAAATGACTACATACATGAAAATGTTTACTTCTACTACAAAACTGACCATCTCAGGAATCCAATCTGAACACTTATTCTTCATATTCAATGCAATTGATTTTTCTACAATTTTTTTATACTGCAAAAATTGTACAAGTCAACATCACTGCAGACCTGGTCAGCTGATATCCCATTCTTCAACTCTATTTAGCATCAACAAAAGCAGCATAAAATATTTTTCAGCTTTTGATGCAACACAGAAGACAAGTGAAGCAACCCATCAAATACAAGTTTCTGTGTAAGAAACATTGAAGCTCAGCAGCTCTTTTGTGCTGCAAGACGTATAGACATTTTCAAATCCTTATTCAATAACTGTCACAAAGCACAAATCCCTTTTATTAACTGATAAAGCCAGAGTTAAAACTGCTGAGATCCCATCCGGAAAATATCTGAATTCTCCTCTCAAACTAACTTTCCAGTCAGCCAAAGTGCTTTGCAACACTCAAACTCATTCTGAATCGCAGTTACACATGTGCTCATTAAGCTGCTTCTTTATATTAATGGGAGGAATTGTAGTAAAAATATCTTCTCTAGAGTTGTCACTTTATAAAACAAATATAATGAATTTAAAATTAACCACTTAGAAAAACGTGCTACTCTGACAACTTGCTGACTGTGTACCCAATGCAGAGCTACAGACACGAGCACTGGTTGAATGAATCAAAACAAGCACTAAGATCTCTGCCCACCTCCCAGGTCTCTCCACATGCAAAAATTAGAGTTCATGAAATATCTGCAGTGACAGATTGGAGGACAAACACAAAATACAGATTGGCATCGCTAAATAGTAAGGTAAGAGAAGCTTACTGAAAGAATGAAAAATTCTGGAAGTGTTCAAATGGGAAAAGGAATGAAAACTCACAAACAGGCCAGTCAAAAAATAAATACACTGCAGGCTCTGAGGAACTACTTGCAAATGTGTAGAGGGTGAAAAGGGGAGAGACAGATGCTGTAACTCAAGCCTAAGATAGCTCATTTTTCAAACTTCAGAATCAGGAAGCTTTTCAACCAAAAAAAAATTTAAAAATAAATAAAAAGAAAAAAATGAGAATCACAGAATGACTTGGGCTGAAAGGAACCTTAAAGATCATCTCATTCCAACCACCCTGCCGTGGACAGGGACACCTTTCACTAGACCAGGTTGCTCAGAGCCTCATCCAACCTGACCTTGAACACTTCCAGGGATGGGGCACCCACAACTCCTCTGGACAACCTGTGCCTGTACCTCACCACCCTCACAGTAAAGAAGGTAATTTTTTTGTACTTGTTCTCACAGTTGGGGAAGTCCTTATGACACCCTTGTTCAACTAAGTAACTCAAGGCAGACTGTCCAATGAATTAAAGTATTGGTGGAACAGGGTGATACAGTCAGACAGTATTTTGTAACCACAGAACTCATCTATTGTCCAAGGCATCCAAACTGCCTCAGTTCCACAGAATTAGAAGGTCCCTGACCCTATGTCAAGTTTTACAGAGCTTCTGGGGTTACCTAGAGGACTACGGACAGGTAAGACCCATGGTTTGTACCGGGAAAAGCAGTAAGAATTACTCTAAATAACTGAATTAACAGGTATGAAATCTCTTGCAACAGAGAAAAGTCACTACGGCTTTTGCAAACCAACATCGTAGCTCAGAGAACTATTAGACTTACAGTAGTAAAACAAACTAACAACAACAAAAAAACCCCACAAACCAAACAAATGAACAAAAAACCCCCACAATAAAGGTCACTCATCAAAGCTGCTGAAATGAACTAAGCTGCCAGAGGGTAGGAGGGAAGGCTGTCACACAGATGGTGATGGGTTCACAAGAACAAAAGGACACAAATTAGTGAGATCTGCAGGGCCTGAGCTCACATTAAGTCTTCATCCTGATTTCAACGAGGGAATGAATACAGAAGCTAAACTTTACCAGTATTCTCAGGACCAAGGATGCTGTTCAGGATGACAGCAAGGGCCCAGTTGAAGAATGACAGAGGAACTGTACAAGATTAGGATCACAAGCAGTAAAACAGCAAGAGAGATTTAATAGTGGTAATGTAAAATGATACAAAATGAAAAAAGTCCCCTTTTACACAAGAGCATGCAGTGACAGGGCAAGGGGGAATGGCTTCAAACTGAAAGAGAGTAGGTTTAGATTAGATATTAGGAAGAAATTCTTTACAATGAGGGTGGTGAGGTACAGGCACAGGTTGCCCAGAGAAGTTGTGGATGCCCCATCCCTGGTAGTGTTCAAGGCCAGGTTGGGTGGGGCTCTGAGCAACCTGGTCTAGTGAAAGGTGTCCCTGTCCACAGCAGGGGGATTGGAACAAGATGATTTTTAAGGCCCCTTCCAACCCAAACCATTCTATGATTCTACAATATTCAATAATGAAATCACCATTTCTATAATGGAATAAAAGCTTAGTATTCTAACAGACACCTTTTCATGGACTGGTCATCTCACAGAGAACTGACGGAAAGTTTTGTGTGCAGAATAGTCCTTACACATGTAGAAAGCAGCACAGAGCTCTGCTTAGCTTTGAAATCAGAGCTTTGAAATCAACTCATGGAGAGTTTGCACGGGTTCAGGGATGGATACAGAAACCCCTCAGGTGCACTTCAGTGCATAGATATGAGCTCTGCCTCTGGAAGTCGCTGAACCACAGACTGCTGCTGGCCAGGAATTCCTGTGTGGGTTCTCAAAAGAAAAACAAAACACAAACCCTCACCTCTGGCTAGCTCAGTTTCTGACAAATGCTGTGAAAAGCAGCAAATACACTCTTCAAGGGTCCTTGAAGAGAGGACTTATCAAACTACTAGAGACAATTTCTCCTACATTTGGCTGCTTTTCTCAGCTAAAGCGAAGTTCAATAGGAATGATATTATAGTCCCAGTTTATTAGAAATCCAAGGGGCTTTTTTCAAACTTACAAATGTTTTCAAACAGTTTTTTCTATTCCCCTGGCTTCTTCACCTTTTCAACAAGATAGGGAAAGATCCACCAACTGGTGGCATGGAGCTGACACCCACTAGCTTGTCAAATATGAACATCTCCCTCCAGCAGGCCAGAGCTTACTGACTGTTCCCTATTTCCCTGGAAATTGATGCAGCATGGATTGTGGAAGAGAGAGTACAGTAATTCTCAAGCCACAGACACTGAAAGATTATTAAACCAGTGAACAGGATAATTAAACTCTGAATGATCCACAGCTAATTTGCAGTTGAACTTTCCTACACAACACGGGTCTGTAATTATAATTTTCAATCAGATGCTTGATATAAGAGGCCTTTTTAGGGGGGTTTCACAGACAGATGCCTGAAACAGGGATACTATTTATTATACTTGGACAACAAAATTCACAAGCTGGAGTGTAGCTGTTTAATTTTATTCTCAACTGAATCACCAGATCCAGCACTGTGCTGGATTAGCTGTTAATATCCCAGGCTTTCCTTCTGTAAAAGCTGCCCCCAGTTCAGCAGAGTTCTCCTCACCCAGAACTCCACTGTCACATGGCAACCACCAAACCCTGCTGAAAGCAAATCTAATCAGAGTGACAGTTAAAATAAAACCAGCACAGAATGAAAATCATCATATTACAGCTTTCCCTTTTTGCTAAAGTAGATTTAACTGATCTAATTGGCTTTATATTCCTCAATATGAAAAAGCCTACATACATCAATAAAAAACTAGAGGGAGCAACACTTGAAATGTTTTTTTAATTGACTTTTGTTTTCAGGACAATAGCCCAGGGATAAAGTTTCATTATTACTTCAATATTTCAAGTCCTTCAAAAACTGTACAGTTTATACTCAGGATACCATTAAAACATGATTCACAGGAAATAAACTAAAAACAAAAACACAAGAAAAAGCAACAATTAAATTGAATTTACATGACTAATAAAAATTTCTTCAGTTTTGAATCCTACAGTCAAACTGTAGTTAAGATAACATACACCAAGAATATCTTGCAAGTTATTATTTTCTTAAAACACCCATCTTAATTTTAAAGATGTACTCACACTGACAAGCAAAAAATATGTATTTACAGTATCTTTTAGAAGAGAAGGGTAAACACTGCAGATTTCACTTCCTATAAGTAAAAGACTCATTATCAGCCAAAATACTTGGGGGGAAAAAAAAAAAAACCCACAGGAAATTTGAGAGGTGAAGTGTATGGTATATTACACACTGAAACCAAACTACAAAACCACAATTAGTCCAAAAAGAAAAGACAAAAAATTAATGAGAAAGATAACCAGTATGTGTGACTTCAATGCAAGCCAGAGGCAATTCATTCACAGCTTTACTTCTAAGCAGCCTCTGAAGGGCTTTTTTCTTCTTAAGGCTAAAGCATTATTTAGAAATATACACACACACACACATTGGAATACAAACAATCATAAAGCAGTACTGAAAGTGAAAATTAAAATAAAAAATTGTTTTGACATCCTACTTGAAAACCAGAAAAATAAAAGAATAAATGCTTTATTCTTCACTGATTATTACACGAGAACATGACTACTTTAATCCTCCACTGAGGAGATGAGAAGAACAAATAAAAATTTGCCTGTGTTTCAACACTGCTGCTGATTTTGCACCTTTTAAGCCATCTGTGACTCAAGATTTCAAAGCAAACTTCTAAAACAATTGCATAACTTCAAACAAAACAAGAAAAGATGACAAACTGTTGTCGGTCTTACGTTGAAATGAAGAAAAATATAAAAAAAGACTGAATTACTTGCAGTAATGCTTGAGAAAACAGAATCTTGGTACAGTGCAGTGCAAGCCCAGAGCACACAAACAGCATAAATGGACATATTTTGAAAATGTGTTTATTCCAAGCTGTCTACAAGTTTCTCTGCCCAACAGCAGCTCTGTCCACTACAAGGCATTATACACAAAGAAGTTTACAGCTGCAACGTGCAGTTTTACAGTAAGGGATTTTGTAGACAACTCACTACATTTGTTTGACATACAGAACTCAAACACACACAGAGCAAACCCTCCTGTGGACCCTCCCTACGTCACATCCAGCTACAAAATACTCAGGAAACCATCTGCAGACAAGCAGAAGTTTAACATTTTCATCACGTGAATTCCTCCCAAAAAAAAAAAAAAAAACCAAAACCAACAACTTAGTGATATTAAGTGCTTTTAAAGAATTTATGTGTAGAGCTACAGATTTCCGTGCAATATCCTATGCTGCACTTCACACAAATTAAATTGTATTTGAAAACCCCTGAAACAATGATCTAATTTACTCGGTACATAAACATGTAGCATTGTAATTACGAAATAACCTTAATTATGGATTAATATTCCTTACTGGTAAAGTCTTAGCTGCTAAGACTCTAATGCTGAGATATTACAGCATGACCAAAATGCATTAGTGGGCTCTCAGCTGTAGAGCCACGTCAGCCACACTGCAACAGGCTGGCAGCATTCTGCCACTAGAGAAAAATAGGAGTTTGTTATATTTCCTCAGCAAAGGCTGTCTTACAGGTGTTCACATCTGGCAAATCTTGAACTTGCAAGGATTAATGAGACGGCAGCATGAAATAACCCCCAACTATTAATCGAGGATTATTAATTGAGTATTAAGGGATTTTTAATTTGCCCACCCACAGGAGGGCAGCTCCTGAGGCACATACTTGCAGCTCTTGTCTCACTGGAAGTCACAGCCCAGCCCAGCAGGAAGTTCTGGGATATACATGGTTGCACAGCACTGCCTAAAGATTCACTGTCATCTCTCCCCTATTCTGAATAATCCACTCACCTCTTAAAGCAAACAAGCAAAACACAACCTGCGATCAAAACCCCCACAACCAAAAAAACAGGGTCTGAAATTCAGTTACTTGTTTAGAAGTGGAAGTTTGATAGACAAAGAAAAAACTGCTTTTCAAAAAGTGAGTTTCAATATAGTGCTCATACACTAAGATACTGACCCCTCTCTCTGATCCAAGGTGTGTTCACAGTTGTGTTGTTTCTTTCTTTAAGATCAAATTAGCTCGGATAAGACACTGCCAGGGTTTCAGACTGAAACACCAAAATATACTATGAGCAATATTAAAAAAGTAAATTCTGCTGTATGTTTTAAAATATTTGTTCTTAAATAAATGTATTTAACACAGACACACATAGTATCAATTACTGGGTGTATTACTAAAGGCTTCCTGTTAACAAACATAGAAGTTGTATGGTTTGTTTGTGGGGGGTTTTTGATGGTTTAGTTTTTGTTGGTAGGTTTTGTTTGGTTAGGTTTCTTCTAGTAACTTCTTATAGGATAATATTCAGACAAATCCTTCACCCACCTACCCCCAGATTTTAGAACTGCTATTTCCTTTAAGCTTTATAATGGGATTTAAAAAAAAAAAAAAAAAAAAAAAAAATTGATCTCCATAGGCAATAATCCAACACTCCACTGCCAACCAGTGTACATAAGAATCATCCAGAGAGCTCACACTGAAAAAAAATGCTATCAAAAACTTGACAGAAGTATCTGAATTACATGCATACGGATATTTTGATGCCATTACTGTACAATCAATCGAAATCACAACACTACATTTCAAACATGATGTACAAAAGTACATCAAGCTGGCTTGTTTTTCTTAGATACAGGGCATTTTGATTCTTTAATGTTACATTGTGGCATATTACTTTTTTCCTTTTCTTTTTAATCTCTTTAGACAAACTGGTTCAGGTTTTTGTGTGCTCGAGAAATGACTTGTGTAAGCTGACTGACAGGCATTTGAATTTCCTGTTGAGTGTGAAGACAGAAGTTACCTTTGATGATTATCAAATTTATTCCTTCTGGATGTGAATTTTAAAACCTACGTTTTTATTTTAAAGACAGGATCTAGCATTTCTGCTCTTTTAAGCCTTGGTAAGAGACACTCAAAAGTAAAGTGTCAGCAGTTATGTTTGCCTGTAATGGGTATTTTCTCCAAAGCTTTCAATTTTATTAACACAAAAGCAACATTAACCCTCAGATATCTCACCCAGGTTTTAAAGTTCAGAAGCAAATTTAGAAAGATGAACTGACTACTACACTGGTGTCCTCTCACAGCAACTTTCTGCTTTCAAACAATGCACAGATTGTTTGCATCTCTTCATGTATCAAGGTTAGTGTGGCAAAAGGTCTGTTCTGAAAATCATCCCCCAGTTCCTCTTCACAGTTGAAAACATCAAGAAATTCTACTCAGATGCCAACTCCCTTCCCCAGAATCCTTACCAGTACCCCAGAACAATCCATATTTAAATAATTCATATAAGCATAACCTAAAGAGTTGGAAAAACTGACTCTTACAGGTTTATCCATAATGGTAAGTACACTGTAATAGTTAATTGTATGAAGCACATCTGAGAATAATTACACACAAGCTTGTCTTCTTTGGCACTGCAGTACTTGGCAGGGCTTTTGCAACCTCAACTCACATCACCTGGAAAATCTTATTCCTGTGCCAAGGAGTCAAATATATCCTCCATTAATATTTTAATGTGGAACATACATAACTTATTCACAGAAGTATGTCAAAGGAGTAACTTGATCTGCAGTGTAAGCTAATATACACACGGAACTTAAAAAAAGAATAACATCCCCCCACCAAACAAAAACTAAATCCCGTCCAAACATTTAGCTCCTCCTGAAAAGACAAAGTTCATAATGTAAGATAGTCTGCACTTATTAAAATGAACAGCCAGAGCAGGAGGGTCGACACAGGGATAGGTCTTACCCCAACAACATGCTTTTTGAAGTAGAATGGACACAAGGTAAATGCACTCAGAAAACAACCCCCAAACATTCTCACATTTGTTTGGCCATGACTTCATCTAAAGTTTCAAATATACTGAAAAAGGACTGTTGTGGTTTATCCCCAGAAATCCTTTACATAAATTTTTATACAAAGAACAGAATTTGCCTTCAGAGTGTGGAAAATAAAAATATTAAGTTTCCTAGAGAAAAATACTTCTGTCTTTCCTCCAGGCCATCTACTCAGGACTGGGACAGAGGGGAGGGAGAAAGAAAGAGAGGGTAAGAATGGATTATACAGTCACAAATTTCTAGCAATAACAGAATTATGCTACATATGAAATCTTTTATCATTACAAAAGTCACTCTCTTTCCTCTTCTGACTCAATTATTTGATTTAGTCATATTGAGATACTCCTAAACCAGAGACCTCTGCCTTCAGGACATGTAAGGATTTGGTCAGTTCCAGCAGATCTGTAGCCAAAAAAAGTGAGTTAGAGATATTCATTAGGAAAGGGACACATTATTTACCACCTGCAGTACAGGTATTATAAATCTCTTCTATAAAGGCTGATGCTTTTACCAGGCAGTTAATTACAAATTCTTTAGGAGACTTTCCATCTGTGTTCTGATGATTTTAAAATGTCTTTGATATGATTGGCAAAAAATACCCAAATGCATCTGTTAACAGGAAGAACATTATAAAGACATTTTAACTGCATTTTCATTATTTTCTTTGAATTGATTTGGACACAAAAGTCAGTACTTCCATAACGCAATGAACTACCTGAATTCCTCCTCCCCAACATTCAATCATTTCAAGGACATAAAAAGCAACAGACAAAAATATTTTGCCACTTTCCTCCCCCTCACATATACTAACTTGTTTAAAGCACAGCCACCCAATGAAGCCAAGCATCCCTGTTTTCACAGGAAGAATGGAAACAACCAATATTGCAACTCTCTTCACCCTTGATATATCTGCTTTTCCCACCCCACCCTCATTTGTGTCCCATTAAATTTTACTCCACATGCTATTCCAACATTGCTTTTTTATCCTCATGGTCCACTTCTAAGCCCATTCCAAAGTAAAATGGCAGACTGGACATTGACTGTGTTCTTGTAGCAAGTTATAAAGAGGAAAAAATACTGAGAGTTTGAAACAAAGATTGAAAACACCACATGCTTTAAACAGCCTGAATAATCTCTGCTATTAAAGCAAGACAATATTAATGAGAGATTTCTTTCTAGAATAATCCTAGCCTCTTTGTGCAAATTCAAAGCCTTGCTTCAGTTTAATTAATCTTCCACATATGCTCTTTGTATGTCCTGTATTTAGAGTACGTGCATACTACACTCAGTATTTAGACTTGTGAACAGAGCAGCATCACCTCTTACTCAGAGCTGAGTAGCTGAGCTACTCAGTCTGCTGTGAGAGCTTCCTCACAACAAGTATCTGAAAAAGAAAAATCCCTCCTCAGCCAAGGTGCTCAGCATAAGCCACGTTAATGCTTCCAAAAAGACAAATGCACATCGGCACAGCCAGCATTGTGCCCCTGGTTTGCTCCAAGTCGGAAAAAAAAGCTGGCAAAAATCTCCCCCTCCTCCCCCTGCCTTGGCTTGAACGTGTTAGTCCTATATGAGCACGTATTCACTGAATCCAGCCATCCAGCTCCTCCAGTGAGCACTGGGATGGGCAGGAGAACAGGCAGTAAATGCTGCCATCTACCAGAAAGTCAAGAATTTTCCATTTCAGCCGGCAGTAAGCAAGCTGGGAACTGGGGAGAGAGGCAGAGGAGCTGCTGGGTAAACACAGCAGCCAGTTCTTATCCAGTTGTAATCTTCAAAACATAAAAGCCACCAAATAAAACCCTCAAGAAAAAAAAAAAGACCTTTCAAAAAGCAGAACTCAGTCCAAGCATGAAAAGGAAAAACGTAAAGCCGCAATACAGCAGGCCAAGAAAAATCCCCTCTGGCACATGGCACAAAAACCGAACAGAGGCTTTCTCCAAAGAGACAAAGTTCTCTCAGAATCGAAGAAGAGGTTTGATCTGAAGATGCAGAATGAGAACTAAAGACAGACAAAAGCACAGCAAAACAGCCAGCCACGTTTTTCTCATTGGAGAAACCAAAGTCGTGTTAGAAGTGCTTAAGTGTTTCTTTAGAGGCAAGAGAATTTTATGAAGTGTCTCAAAGCAATGTCAGTACAGGAGCTTTATTTTACAGGGTTGGTAAGTAAACTGCAATAAAACCACCTGGTTAAATTAGTATTTATTTAATTACTATAAGGAAATAAGGAAAAAAAAATAGCAGTATGACATATTAGCATACCTCACATATAAACTGACTTTTGTATCAGAGGAATGAAGATGCCAAATGGTGATCCTGTCTGCTATTAAATGCTCTACTTTTTCAAGTTTAGCTTCTGTGTTGGGTGGTTATCAGGTATTACAATGAACAATAATTAACAGATATTTTAATGTATAAAGTATACTGAAAAAAATCAACATCACCTCCGGAGGGGAAAGCCTCACTTGCACATTTACTGCAATGGAAACATACTAAACAGATCCCTACAGTTTTCTGTAAAAATAGGATTTTTTTTTTTTAAAGTCCTCCATCAGACCTCTTAAAGAAGCATAATGAAACAAAACCTGAGCCCTCTGTATGTACAGGCAGGAAGATGCAGAATACAAGACCCATTATACTCAAGATATTCATAAGTCATCTGAAAAGGCAAGTGAAGAGCACAGGAATAATTTGCAATTGATACAAAATTATTCAGGACAGGCAAAACTAGATTGAAGAGAGCTTCTGAGAATAATATCCTGTGCCTGAGATACAAGGAAAATATAGTCCAATAATTGAGAAGGGATTCTTATAGGAAAGAGAAGCACAGATGAAGATCAGGCTTGGATTAGGTGCCGCCTCTCAGAAAAGGTCTGGAGAGGTACCTGGTGGTTTCAAAAAGCATCAGCTCAGTGGCAGACAAAAAGGTAAACATGTTAAGAGAACCTGATACAGCAGCCACCCATGCCACTGAACTCAGTGGGGCATGGAGATCCAGCCTTGTCCCCACTCCAAACGTGTTCTGAAGGACTCCTAAAGGGACCATCAGAAACACGGAATGGTCTAAAAGAGCCGAGGTCCAACTGAGCAGGACTCAAGCTTAGAGGGCGAGGAAGAGACACACATGAGAAGTGGTGCAGATAAACCAGAAAGCCAAACTGGCAAACAGTACTGAAAAGTGATACTGAAAATTACTTCTACTCGTGAATTACTTCTACTCATCATTGCTCAAGATGTAAGAAGTGGTAATGACAACAGTAACTTTACTGAAAAGCAAGTTTTGTTCAACAAAAGACACAAATGGAACAAATTCTGGATCTCCTGATCACAAAGCATTCTGGAGAGCAAAAAACCCACACACATATGTAGAATAAAGTACCACAACATGCTTTGGTGTAGTTTTTAGCTGCACCCACACTCTTCATAGTTACCCTATTTTTGTTGTATTCTTTCCTTAAGGTCTTAACATTCATCACACACAAGTCTCTTTGGTCTGCTCAGTACAACCATTTTGAGGTTACACTCTGGATGACCATTCATTAAAACAAAAAACAATTCTCCATTTACTAGACAATTAAAATTGAGCTATAAAATAATACCACTTGGACAAAACATCCCTAGGGCAGCCTTAATGTTTTTTCCACAGGAACATGGGTATTAGTGTAATAATAAAATAGAACAGTTAAGATTACAATAAAATCCTACCCCTAAATATGCATTTAGGGAATGCACTAGCATTTTGAAACGAGTATATAATCCTTTATGAGAGAATAAACTGATGCTTGCGGGGTTTTTCTCCCCTTCACTTACTAAAAAATATGTTAAATCAATATTAATGTCAGAGCATAGAACCTGCACTCCCAGTTAACCAGTTTATTAACAAATAAAAAAAATCTATTATTCCCAAAAAGAATATTTTCACTCTGTCACAAAGTTTAATTGCGAAGGGCACTTCAGACGTCAGCCCAAATTTCAGAAACATCCCTGATACATTATATCACAGAGAGATCAACATTGTAACTCAGGTGAACTGACTGTGCTTTCCATCAGGAACTTTGCCAGCAATCACAGCAAGCATCACTTGGGTACTAAAGCACTTAGAAGACTCTGCTTGTTTCACAGGCAGTGTGAAATAAGTCATTGCTACACACGTATGTATTTATAGGAAAACAGCATTAACTCCCAATAGGCAAAAACTAATTTCCCCACAGAAGAGAGCATTTACATATAAAAACTGCGTAACCAGATGAACAGAGGAAAACAAAAAATTCAGCTCCCCAAAGAATGTTAAAAACACTTGCTGCAGCAGGCCAAGTGGATTCCTAAATAATCCAGACAGTAAGTTACATTATACTAGTTCCAGTCTTTAATAACCACTGAGTAAGTAGCACTTAACACAGCTACCACATAAAACAGCTGCTTTGATACTCTGATATCATTACAAATGTATACAGGCTACCAGCTGTCTGACAGCTTTGACTTAGATCTCTTTCTTGTCCCAGAAACCAAGTGGTGTTTTGATTTGTACACTACACTACACAGCAAAACTTAAGTGTAGGACTAGTACCTTACCTTACATATAAGCATAGAATAAAACCTCTTCATCAAAGAAGTTTACATTCAGATACAGAAAGAGGAAAGACAGACCCAAAAACACAGACAATAAGCAACAGAACACAACGGATGAATTATTTATAGAGAACAAACAAATCCATCCTGAAAGTAATATATATTTATAAAGTCTTCCAAAATGTAGAGTGCCACATCAAAAAAACAACCAGACAAAACCCCCCAAACCAAACAAAAATCAGCTCAACAATCAACGCAAAAGTTTAACGCATGCCCAAAGTGACACATTAATTTGAGTGTAGGAACAAAAATGCTCATGCACAGCTAATAAATCGAGGCTATAGTTAGTTATTTTAATGTTTTCATCACATGTTTAATAAACAAAACAACAATTTGCAGGTGTGTTAGCATTGTGAATGTATACAAGCACAGGCTGTCATTGTAGTCTGTCCCATCAAGGCTTATGGGCATTCTTCTTTTTTGACTGTTTTTCCTCAGCTGCAGCTTAACTACCAGAGACACAGAAAACCAAGTACTCTCACTTTGCTGTAGCTGTTAATGTATTTCTGGAGTTACATTCCCCTTCAGCTTTCTCTTCTGTAGGCCACATAATCTCTCCTTGCAGGTTGTGTTTCCCTGACTCTCCAATTGCCTGGCACTGGTTTTGGTATCTCAAAGTCTGCACTTGCTGCGTGTGTTTTCACATGTGCACCTGATTATTCTTCCTTAAATACAGCTCACCCACGAACTTAAAACTGTTTCACAATTTTCTACAGTACATTTGATGTGACTGGTGAAGAAAGCAGAAATCTGCATATTCTGAAATCCACTACTGCCCTTAACAAGGGTTTAATTCACCCTAATCATGTTATGCAGGTTCCCATTCTAATAAACAGAACTGGGGACAAGTGGCTTTCGCAATCCAAGATTCCCAGCATGGATGAAATCACTGGCACTTTTCATCCTCCAGAGGCACATTTCATATTTTCAATATTAGGGTTTGGTTTTTTTCCATCTCCTTCCCTACCAGGGAAAAGTTAAGCAGTTATGACCCTCAGACATTACACAACAAACACACAATCACAGATACAAACACAGGTATCCAATAAATTCTGGAAAGAGAGGCTGACTAGCACTCAGGATTAGCTACAAACTACAGGACCTACAACTACTTCAACCAATCCAATAGTGGAAACTTCCATCACACCTTACTAAATGTAAAGGAATTCTGCTCTATTTTTAGTTCATCTCTACAGCTGAGGATGCATCTATGTAGCACTCTCACAATAAGACAAATCAATTGTACAGCCAACGACCTCCAATTCAATTATAAATTCCATCCAGGATGACCAAATCCTGGCAAGAAAGAACACTAACAAGATTGTCCTCCAGCAAAGACATAAGAATTAGAAAACTATTATCATAAAACTGCTGCACTGCTGACAGGGAAATCAAGATGCTTTTGAAAGTCAATTAATTAGATAAGCTTGAAAGTGATCGTGCAACAAGGAAAGCTTACTGAACAGCATAATGCACAAAAATCTCCTGTTGAACTTAGAATAATACCAACACTTTCTTTGAAACAAAGCAAACACATCACTGAAGTACATACAACTTGGGAATTAACTTCCCTTTTGTGGAGAAACGCTTACTCTATCCCAGAAACCCCAAAAATCTGCTTCAGAGTTTCCTTCCAAAGCAAAAATCACTGCACGAACATTCAAAACAGTTTCCAGATCTGCACCACTTATGTCACTGCTCTAATTTTTCCCTGAATGAGGTAAATAGAGTGATTTTTGAGGTTCTTCCTTGCTGTTTTCTAAGCATGAAAAAACCTGCAGCAGTAGGAGAACTGCAAACAAGCCACAATGATGCAGTGAGCACTATGGACTGGGAATGGCCCACACACAGATGTGCTTTCAGCTCCTAGACAGAAGTATTGGTTCATCACTATGGCATCAAAACCCCTAACCGGGTCTAATACATAACAATACCTATTTCTTTATTTAACCCCAACAAGCCATAGAGGCACCAAACACAACTCAGTCAGTGCCAGTCCTTCCTCTCAAATCCCTGCAGTGGATCCTTCAGCTCAGGGTTACAAAGCTAACTAGAAACTCTGGACCAAAAATCAAGTTCGTAAGCTACCAATTAGTTCAGCCTACAGCAGACTTTTGAAACACTTTGGGGCTACTTTAGCCAAACTAATCAATTATTTGATTCTTCAAAGACTTTTCCCAGACTTATAGACTTTCTTGTCCAGGTTTCCCCTACCAATACTAGATATTAAGTACTTATCATATGTGCTGTAAGAACTTCCTCAAGAAAAGAATGTGTATTCTAGTTTTCTCCACTCTCCTCATATTCTGACTTCTCACTTTACTTCCCATTTCACATATCTACAATTGTATTAACTTCTCCAAGTTAAGACATCCTTTTTTTGTGTCAAGACTTAAAATCTTGCATCAATTTGTCTCTTCTTATTTTACTTCCTTTTAGGACAGATTCAGTCCTCTTGATACCATCCTAATATAAAAAAATTAAGAATCCAGACAATCTCTACAGGTTTCCTGCAAGGGAAATGAAGATTAGAACTAAATACTGCATTTTTAAGGTAGCTTCTTTCTTGGAGTACATCCAAAAACTGCCTTATATTTCACATAGATTAAAACCATTACTCCTCATACACTACTTAAGAGATCATGATCTGACTTTAGAAATAAATTTTAATTTCCTTCCTAAACACCACCCCTACCCCTTTCCTGACGTTAAGGAAGCTTTGGTATCTTTTTTGTGGGACATCAAAACCACCCAAACAAACAAAATCAATTTTAAGTCAGTTACAAGGTCTTTCTCCGTATAGAATGAATCCAAGATGACAGCCTGAAGGTCCTGGTAGCAACCATCAAGGCATCATTTTTATTTCAAAAGCCAGTTTGAACACACTTACGAACTGTGGAAATGGGCTTCTTTTTATACAGAGTTACACAAGAGGGCCACAGGGATCCAAAGAGCAGATGCAAACAGAAGCCTGAAGCTGATGATGACTCTGATGCTGATGTGAAGAGATTCCTCACCTCCTGAACTAAAAGTTCAGTGCATTTTTAAAGCAGCAACACAATCACAAACTGCACTTAACACTGTAGATCAGTCTAGTAGAGAATATTCAACTAATGAGGGTATCACACACTCAGCTGTTAAGACAATGAGATCCACAGTTTCCAGACACCATCTACAGCCAACTCCAGGCACTTAACATCCTAGATGACATTTCTTTAAGTAAGTCTACTGCATAAGATGGTGTCACTCTGGTAGCAACTCAAAGTCTCCCAGTTTCAGGTTATGCTTCTCATCACTGACACCTGATGGTGAGCAGGAACAAGAGGAAAAATTCTCATCACGAGAAGCAACTTGAGCAACAGTAAAAGCACCTTTTAGAAGCATCTGGTATCCATCTAGAGAAGTTACATGAGTGAGATGATTTAATTTACAGTTCTGCTTTGCAAAACACAAAGCAATCTTGTTAAAAACCACAGAAGCATTTGAAATTGAGCAGGAAGTAATATACAATTACAGATTGGGAATGAAGGAGTTGCTAAATGTGCTTAAAATGATGAACTTCACCATAACAGCAGCAGCAGCAGCACAGAAGAGCCACATATGCCCTTTCTGAAAGCTGGCACAATAGAAGGTGCTTGAAACACCCAAAACTATAAAAACATAAGAATTACCAGTGAGGAATGGTAGAGGGAGTTCTGAGATGAAAAAACAGCTGAGGCATTGTGAAGAAAACTTCAAAAATATGTCAAGTTCTGCTTTTTCACTACAGCGTAACCTCTTTTGGTGTGTAACTCTTTAAAAAAAAAGCCAGCCCAGGAATCACTACACTGCAGCGTAAGTGTCAGCACAGGCATCCCTTTCGAAACAATTTTTGAGGTGCCTGAAGCTACAGGATTAAATCCCTCAGGAATTCTAACTCAAAACACTATCCCATCTACAATAACGACTTGAGTGTTGTTGATGTGGAGGTTCCAGCAGAATTTGCTGGCAGGCAAACCCATCCCACGTTTAACCGCTCAGCTCCGGCCACCGGACTGCTCCGTTACGTCCCCTTAATTGAGCGAAAAGCAACTTGAGTTGTGCTGACTGCTGACAGACAGCAAGACTAATCTGAAGGCACATTTCAAAAACTGACCTGCTGTCTGAAGTGATGTGATTTGCCTCTGAAATGAGGACAGAGCTCCTGAGCCGGTGGAGCATTAGACTGAGAACCAGAACGTAAACATTCTGGTTCTCGTCACAACCGACTGCAGCAACGTGACAGGGTCAGAAAGGCATCCTTTAGAAGGCAGTTTCCACTACTGCTTTTCTGAATGTTTCCCAAATCAAGCATTTCCCAGTCAAACGACCCAACTTGGAGGTGTCTTTTATCGCCACGTTTTCACCTAATGCAAGGCATTCACCCAGACATTGGCATACAGCCCTGCTGCATTCCAGCCACGGGAGCGGTGTGCTGGAGGTTTAGAGAGGAAACTCTGTAAAATCTTGCTGGAACACACGGAGCTTTCCAGCAAGAGTAAATAACCACCCATTGCTCCACTGAACAGTGAAGCAGGGATAAAGCTGCAACTTAATTTCAGCTTTGCCCCTCTGGTAGCTTTTGAACAGTTGCAGGATGCTGCTTTGAAGAGGTCATCTTTTAAAGATTAATGTCCTGTTATGCCTTAGCCAGAAGCCTGAAATAATGGCATTCAAAACATCTATATGCTGTATTTAGTAGTAGATTGTTATGTTTTCAGTGATTAAGTAGAGAAGAAAGATGAATGTTGCTTTCAAGCCAAGAAAAAAACCACCCAAGTCAACCTTTTTTCACTCCTAGAAATATAAGTAACTTCACTTCTCTACTGATGGTTCCCTAATACTCAGAGTGAACCCTAACTGAACACAGGGGTAAGACTTTTAACTTACAAGCTGCAGTATTTTTTTTTCTGCAAAGACACTTTGAGTTTCAGAGCTATGTAGCAACAGGCAAAGTATGGAGGTACAAATTAACTCTGAACCTGGGCACTCTGAATTAACTGCCCTGTTTGGTTCACGTGGTGTTGATCATTTGAATAAACATGATGCAAGCTCTTTAAAGAAGCCAGTGCTGCAATCTGAAGTTTATATTATGCAACTTGAATTAATTAGCCTGTTCACTTCACAGAATGACTCCACCAGCTGCAAACTTTGTGTGACTACAGTAAAGGAGGAGATCTTATCTCCAGATTTTAAAAATTAAATGTTATGGCTTTAAAATAGAAACCACTTTATGGAAAAAACCCCACAACTTCCTGAAGTTATTTACTGAGATATTTTTTGCTGATTTTTATACACGACAAAGCTGAAGCGTCAGAGAGAAATGCTCTGTATTAGAACCCTTTAAATGAAACTCGATACAAATTCATTTACAGCCAGTTTCTAGACAACCATTTGAGGGTTATTACTACTTATGTATCAAAGTCATGCACCACTTCAGAGGCTTTTGCAAGCCTGTGCCATATCCAAGAACAAGATAAAACGGTTAGTAACTGACAGAACTCTTTATTATTTTTATTTTGTTAAAAAACAAGGGTCTCATTTCAGAGGAACATATGGAAGGTGCCCATTTGAAACAAACAAATAAAAAAAAAGCCAATAAGACCAGGCAGAAGAAAGAGTAAATAACAGCAGTGGGGCTGGGAAGGCAGGGAGCCATAGTGCAGCTCACAGAATCAGCCGTGTTGGAAAGGACCTCTGAGATCATCAAGTCTAACCCTTAATTTTTTTTTTTTTTTAATTTTTTTGTTTGTTTTGAAATCCAGTCCGGGTTTTCCCCCATTCCATACTCCAGACTAAATTCAGTCGGAGTTTCCCCCCATTCCATACTCCGGACAAAATCCAGTCCAGGTTTTCCCCCCCCCATTCCGTGCTCCAGACAAAATCCAGTCCGGGTTTTCCCCCATTCCATGCTCCAGACAAAATCCAGTCCAGGTTTTACCCCCCCCCACACACACACCCCAAAGCAGCACCAGGACCCCTGACAGAGGCACCACAAGGTGTGAACCCCCCAAAGTGACACCAGAACAGTGTCTTATTTATTGTACCAAACACGGAGGATCACGATACAATGAATTACTTCCAAAAAATCAGCCATAACCCTTGTAACTGTGCAAACACAGAAGGAGTGAATGCAGCATAGCAGCGTGCATCAGACACTGGTGTCCATCTCAGACTGGTGTGAATATTTAGAACTGTGAGAAGGACAAACACACAGCAGCTGACTTACACCCAGGGACAGGATACAGCAGAGACTGATCCAGTTCACTGACTCTGTACTTTGACAAACTCAACTGCATATTTGTTTCTTGAAGAACTGACTCAATTACACAGGGCTGGGGGGTGGAACTGCAGTAACCCACCATTCTTCTGTGTTTTGAAGTTGTGCCATAAAGGCCTACGTTGCCAAAATAACCAGGCCCCAAACAGATTCTAGAATACTAAGGAATTTGCTTGACACTTCTTCATTGGTTGTCACATCAGATATTCCAAAATAGTTTCTCATCACTTCTCCCCAGGGCCATTTCCTTCTTGAATAGTGACTACTTAAAAGCAAAGACGATACCCCAAAAGCATTTTAATACTGAAGAAAATTACTTCAAGTTGAAGCACCATGGCAACTGGAAGTTGCTATGCATTTTAAGTTTATCACTTCTTCTGCATTTCCATTTATAACAAACCAGAGTTGCTGAACACCCAAACACACTGACAGTCCAACCCTTCAAACAATGACATTTTCAAGTGTGATTCTCCATCAGTCAACAAACAAAGCAAGAAGAAAGTTAACAAAAAGTGTTTCACTGGCAAGAATAAATACTGAAATAATGGGGGGTGGGGGTGACCCTCATAAATTGCTTATTGCCATAACAACTATTAACATTCTTGCCAGTCTTTTCATATGGAAACATGGGGGGCCATAAAGGAGAGACTGTGCTCACACAAGGAAAGGAAATAGGAGAAATGCTTAGAATGTGAATGGGACACGAGTAGGATAATGGAGGATATAAAGTAGAGATGAACACCTGGCACAAATATCCAAGCTTAAAAAAATAAAAGTATATACGTGTGGTTCCAGAATGTCTTCATACCTCCATTTACAACTATCTTCCATGAATAAAATGCTAAAATCTGCATGTGCAGTACATCTGAAGATGAAGATCAAAAGTACAAACCAAAGGTTTTGGTGGGGTTTTTTTAAACAAATAATTTTTCAGGAAAACTGAAAATTTTCTAAAAATTACAATATCCATAGTGATGGATATTTTTCAAAATACTCTGCATGTTTTAGGTAAAAAGAGATCTCCATGAGTGATTAACTATCCTAATGAACTCTTCTCATTTAAGCAGTTTAAGACCTGCTCTAATTCCTGTGCAGAAAAAAAGACAAATACCCCCAGTTAATAACGAAGCTTTAGATTCAGTTCTTATGATTATGTATCTCAACTAAATCTTTACCAAAACACACTTTTTTTTTTTAAATACACTTTTTTCTCATCTTTCTTATGTTCTGGGCTTCTGATGAGCTCAAAATACTGCTCATATCAGAACAGTTCCTGAATCCAAATGTTTACAGGGAAAATTTAAACACATAATAATTGGTAAGCATACAGTATAAGCAAAATTTTGGTAGAAAGGCATTATTTGGACTATAAGGTAGAGGTTTCCCTTATGGATTTATTTCAGTCCAGTTTCTGTGTTGAGAAAGTTAAAACCAGAATCATTTTCCCACTTACAAAACTGAAAGGTTCAAATAAATACGTTCTACTGTGACACACGCTCCATGGTCATGTTGCAAAATACAACTGTGTACTCCTCTTGCTTAGATCAGTCTCCCAGTAATATATAACTGGCCAGGGAGTCTGTGTCCAGGGTCCAAAACACGTTTCAGTTCAGTGATTCTGCTTACTCTGGCACAAAACAGGCATTGCAAACTCACATCAACACCTCACTCTGTGGAAGCTACAACTTTCGCCAGGGGCCCATTTCATACCTGAAGGGCCCCCTTTTTCTACACAATTCTGCCAGTACACTGTACTCTGGGGCTCAGATCACAATCTTTTAAGGAACTGAGTTGCCAGAGTTTGTGTTTGCGTCTCTCTTTAAATACAACTCCTTCGTTTGAAGTAAGTTCTTTAAAGAAAAGTCAGTTTGCTCTGTGAAAATGGTCCATATTTAAAACACATCACATATCTCAGCAATTTGTTCTATAATGACACAAGGTAAAATATGACATATTTCATCTTTTTGTTCTGTATTTTTACAGCTGAGTGTGCTACAACAGTTACTTTTGCTATAAAAGTCCCAGTTAAAACTAACGTTGTCAGTCTTCACGCACTTAAATAAAAATAGATAATGGATTAGTTTTCCATTTCTACATCAAGTATTTAAACGAAGTATGTACATCCAGTTATAGGCTATGTAAAATTTATAGATTCTAGGCAGTAAGTGTTTATATAATTTATAGATTCTGGACAGTAAGTGCATTACACTGTAATGCATCCTCTGTGACCCTCTTGCCTGAAAAGGTCACTACCATTCACTAAGCAAAATCAGGGAAGAGAAAAAAGTAGGCCTGAATGGAAATCCACCAAGTCAAAATATTTAACAAATTAAGAATTATTACTTTGCTGCCTTAATTGGCACTGGCATTTCAAAACTAGATTTCTGAACAGAAAGCAGCAGCAATCAATCACATCTTACAAGACCAAAGACTATCGGATTTTGCAAAAGGAAGGAAGTGTAAAAAGTATGAAAAGTATGCTAAATCAGAAAGGTTCACTAGCTGAAAAAGGGCACATCACTTCACAAAATGTTTAAAATCCCGAGCAGTGGCAACACATGAAAACTTTTAAACAGACAGGAAAATAAGCAGGGAAATGCATCAGAAACTGATTATATTATTTTGACTATTCTGTATTTCCTGCTGATAAATAAGGAACGGGGATATTTTAAAACCTAGTGTGAAATTTAAAGATCATAACAGGCACGTTTAACAGTAATTGGCTACAGTAGCAAGTAGAGGAAAGAAACAAGAGCAGAACTTTAAAGCAAAACCTTTGGTGCCAAGGACACTGCACATTTCAGTTAAGTTTGGTTTTGTTTTCCAATACTTCCGAGTAGCTACAAATTGCTTCCGTAGGTTGAACACCTCCAACAGAGTACAGGACAAGGAAAATTTAAATTACTAACTACTTCTTTCAATGGCCCCTCTTGGGGCTCTGTGAAGAGCTGAAGGCTTTCGTTTCCTGGAGGGACAATCTGAGCAGGAAACACAGCAGGATAACAGTGCTCCAGCTCACAGAGATGCTCAGCCCACCGCAGGACAGAAATCCCACCAGTTTCCAACAGAGGGAGCTGGCCAAACTCGCATGGTAGTTCTGCTGGTCTCAAAATAAAACCAAGAGGTAAACCAACCACACAGAATAACTCATTCACACTTCGGCAGGAAGCAGAATTTAAACATGCCAGCAGTCAGGCTATTTAAAAACGGGGAAACGTTGCATTATTTCACACACAAAAAAACAGATTTTAAGGAAAGCAAGTGGCAAGAGACACAGTTTTATTTGAGATATTTTAGTAGAATACAGTTGCTTAAAAAAAAAGTTTTCTTTTCTGCCTGTATCCTCCCTTTTACTGTTTTTGCCTACAAGCCACGCTCTAGCAGTGAGCATCTCAAACAGCCTTGCAGAGGGCTGTGTTTTGTTCTAGCACACAAATGGTAAGGAAGTTTTACAAGGTTTGCAATTCCAATTCTGAAATCTTTTCCAATTAGTAGCTCCGCTTCCAGGCCATGAATGGGCCATCAAACGGGGCAGAGAAGGAAATACTGCAAATCATTTGACAACGATCCCAACGATCTGAAAACTAGTTTTTATTAAAAGGGATTCTTAAGATATAACCATGACTGCAAGATGAAAAAAAAAATTAACTTTAGAAGATTTTTTTTTTTTTGGTTTTAAAAGCCACTAAAAATCCACAGGACTGCTGTATCTTATTTTTTCCTATAATTCCAAACCTTGATAACAAATTATTCATTGTCCTAAGTGTGAATGTCAAGCTGTGCCCATCCTGATTCTGGACAATTTGTGAAAGAACTCTTTGATGTGGATTTAAATTAAAAGGGCTCTTCCCCTTGCCCCCAAGGTGCAGTAAAACTCAGATGCCGACTTCAGTATTTTGGCTTCATTTATAAATTACTTTTTGACTGACAGAAGACTTCCAAGAGATTCTCTTTAATGTAGATGGGAAGATAAGAAGGTGGTTGTTAATCATATCCATAACATGCGTGCATATTGCAGCTACCAGACAGTCTTAAAATTACCAAGATTTTAACTATATTTTTAGCACTTGAAATTCTTGCAGAAGCAAAATTATATCCCTAACATTTCTCAGAAGAAGAAACAAGACACTTCAAGTGTTTTCACATGAAAGAGCTGCTGGCATTAAGAGCTGACAAGGATCTGTAACTAATTAATTAAGATACCAGTTGATATCTAACAAAGATAAAATACAAATGAGCAAAATCCTCTCACATTTTATATACCCAATTGATATCTGCCTACTTTTGTGAAAAAATGGAAATATTAGTTCTATCGGGTTACTTGAGGTTATGAGAAGACTTCCAAATACACTTCCACACATCCTCTTTCCCCAAAGGATACCTGGAAATCCATAACCTGACAGCTCAGGGATGCACTCTGGCAATGCAAGGCCTATGACATGCTGAAGGACAGCTGCCCCACCCATCTCAATCCTCAAATTTCCATGCCTGCTGCAGGGGAGGCAGAATCCTAAATCACAGAGTAATTTTGACTGGAATGGACCTCTAGAAACCATTTATACCAGTTCCTCACTCAGAGTGGGGGCAACATTGATCAGGTTTTGGTGCTGTTGAAGAATCTTCCTGGGGGAAGATTCAACAATCTCTGTGGGCAACCTGTCCTCATATGTCATTACCCTCACAGTAGTCCTTTTTTCTTAATACTTAATTTTCACTCGCTACAACTTGTTTCTGTGGGCTTCCATCCTATCCCCATGTACCTCCAAGATGATTATGTTTACCAGCAACTCAGATATCAATTTCCAAGCTAATTTGTGAATTGCAAGCCATGGAATTCCTTTATGATGTGCTATAAATAACAGGCACATCTCTTCTGGTGCTCTTCCTAAGAGGATGACACAAAAGTATCTTTGGTAGAAGAATGGGGAAGTAACCTCTTAGAATTTAAGTGAGGAAATCTCTTAAATTAAACCACCATGAAATGCTGAAGTCTACCAGAAAACAGACTCATTAAGGCATCAACTCAGCTTTTTCAAGTTTCCAATCATTATTTCCCTACATTGATTCTTTACACTTATTTCTGCCATACTAAGAGCAGATTCCTACAGGTGGTTTCCTACAGGAAACCACCGAGTGTTTCAGGTTGCACCTGCCCCTTTCAGCACCTTCTCATCCTAAAGTTGACTTAAAGTAGTTCTGAACTACCTACCACTTTTGATAACTATTCCACTTCATTATTTCAGAAGTTCAAATGTTAAATAATTTCACTGTTACTGATGAATTTTAACCACTACAGGTAAAATCCCCAAAGATGGGGACTGTCCCTAAATGGGGACTGTGGGCAGGACACAGAAAGGACTGTTTAACACCAAACATTAAAAATGCTAAAAAATGTACCAACTGATTTCATATTTATCATACCTTGCTGTAAATAATTTTTGAATTCTTAATTCCCAACATTTTATCTTTATCTCCTCCGTCACCCAACAAATAACTTCCTAAATAAAATAAAGACTTGAATTTTACAGCTTGGTGGGAGTTTCGTTTGGGTGGAGGTTTTGGGGAGTTTAAGGTTTTTGAGAGGCTTGGGTTTTATTTTTTTAAGAATGGTCTAATTAACATGTGTACATCTAGATACTTAAGAGAGCTAAAGCAGACTGATACATGCAAACTATCCTTTCTGGTATGTGGTGGAAAATAAAGCATTGCATCACCAACATTGTTACTAACATAAGCCAATGCAAAGACGTGCATCTTCCAAGAGTCATATTCCTGCTTGAAAAAGCTCGACCCTACCACCTCCAAAATCTCAAAATCCTTAAGGATGAACAACTTTTAAAAGCACTATATCAAGTCAAACATTCCTTCTGCACTTGCTCTTTTCTGGTTTTAATTTTGTTGTCGCTGGTTTTATTTATTTTAACTTATGAGCTGTCATGTCATAAATCAAATTTACCCTTATTTTTCGGTAGGTACGAAAGTGATACACCATTTTCCATGTTAAAAATCAATACACACTGACATTCATGAAACTATTTCCTGCCTTGAGGGATTTTTGCTATCTCTTACTGTTGAATATTCTTCCAAAAAGATTAAACTTTAATATAACCTAAACCAAATTTATTGAAGTATTTTGGCCTGAAAAGTTACAAATCCCAGTTATACAAAGCTATGTTTATGAATCCATACGGTTTTCACTCGTTCCTTCTTTCACACTGGCACAATGCATTATTTCTCAACAAAGTAAAAAAAGTCAACACCAGCACTGAAGTTTGTGTCATCCCAAATGATTTAAAGAGAAGAAATTTAAAAAAAAAAAAAAAAAAAAAAGAAGAAAAAAAGAAAACCCACAAGAGCTTCACAGCAGTCATCAGGTTACTTGCCCCTGAGGCATAAAACAAGTTTTTCCTGTTGACCACACCAACCATAAAGTTCATAGTTTAGTACAGAAGAACACACTCCAATTAAGCAGTGGTGTACAAAAAGGATGTTTACTTTTTCCTTCTGTGCTAGTCCTCGTTCATTTATAGATGGAGGTAAGATAATTCATTGCCAAGACTCCTCCACCCCAGCATTACTCATGTGTTTTAAGTGAGAAGTGGAACAAAACAGTGAAAAGCTTCAGAGACACTGTGTTTAAATCAAAGCAACACAAACAGCAAAGCCAGCATTTTATTGCTATTACCTGTTTAACTACACTTGAAAGACAAGGTCCTAAACTGGTTGTAAATTGTTGTAAACTGTAAGTTCATCACCCGCATTAGGAAAGTTAAAATCACCTGCACACGGTGTTGTGCAATACACTTATAATCCTAATACAAATCCCACGTTCACCACAGTTTCACTGGGTGATTTCTAATAGTGACAATATTGTCTTACAGCAATAAATCTGACTTGGTTGATGAATGTCCTCCATTGTTCCACATGGTTCTGGTAAAAGGAATCACACAAAAGCAACCGACCATTTTTCTCGCTCCCAAAGATGAGGTTCTTGTGTTTGGGCAAATACTCATCAAAAGGGATGCTAAGCACCTATGGAAGAAGTCCCACAAGCATTTGCTATTTCATGATGCCAGATGAAGTTTTGGACACAGTCTTTGAGAGGTGTCAAAGAAAAACATTTGATTTTTTTTTTTTTAAATTTAGAGAAGTGATTAAACATCCAGATGACATTTAAAAAAAAAAAAAGTAAAGAGAGGAAAATACTAGAAGATAGCTCTTTGAAGCTCAAAAAATAGGCATTTTCATACATTGCCACAGACATAATAACAGGACTCCTTCTCCCACAGATGAAAACAAGCAAATCCTGCTTTATGCTTTGAAACATATTATTAGTCTAAAATACAAGTGTTTACTTCACTTCATCCTAACTTATGTTGTGCCTTGTGAGAGAAAAGACGAGGGCAACAGTTTAATATTTGTGTCACTTCAACAAGAAGCTTAAGCTCTGTTTCTCTTCTGCTTCCACTTGTCAAAAAACAATCCATGTCTAAAGTTCTCAAATAAATCTTTCTCAGATTTCTGAGCTACTATCCTGGCAATGATTACCCTCTTAAACAATCAAGTTGTAAAGGTAAGACTAATTTCTAGGTAAGCAAACCCAAACTTATGCAATCAGAAGTAGATCACTCCTTCTGAACAGAGATAGCACTCCCCCCAGGTACAGATGTGTGCAATCTCATTTTACAAGCTCTGTTTCTGGGGGGAAGGTTCTGAGCCCATTAAGCCTCAATGCATCATTTCTAGCCTTTAAGTACAGCATTTGTAGTTCCTTGCCCTCTGCTAAACTCCTGCAGCTTTTTTTTTCTAAATAAAAACATTTCTACTAGAACAGCACTATTTGAATACTCAAAAATAACCCACCACAAAAAACACACACCCCCAAACCCCACAACAAATATACACTGATTTTACTTCAAGAACCACTGTCAAATAAATTAGCATGAGTTAGATAAACGATCAAAGCTTTTCACATAATGTGACAACTGTAGCCATGACTCACATTCATTCCTGAAAGAAACAGGTTTGACAAAGTGAAATAGTTGCAGACTCAACAGGTAAGGTGTTCTCAATATCCTGCTCCATAAGTGAGCTGCTTACAGTACCTTTGTAATTCTTACAAGTAGTTTGCCTTGTCCCCATGAAACTATGGCGTTCAAAAAGAATCATCCAAATGTCTTTTTTTCCCCACTTATTTCCCCCCACACTATTCAGAGCAGATGCTGCTACCATGGCACAGGCAGCTGGGGTTGCTTGCACAAAAATGACAAACTTCACTCCATGCACCCTGAAAGTGAGCTGGAATTTCCTCCTGTCTATTCCTCATTGTACCATTTCTCCATCTATGCCTCCAAATTTTTTCCAGACGCATGAACTAAAATTAACCGCAGTGATGATCTCACCAACACAGATTCTCTCTAGGAGGTGCCCAGAAGTTCATGTTTGCTCTATTTTCTGAATGCTGGAAAACACCACGCTTTGTAGACATCTGGTTAGGCAGCTTTCACTCTGCTTTACTAAGGAATGTCAAAAAATTTAGGACATGTTAAAGATGTGAAAGCACAGCAACCAAACTGGAAATACCAGCACACAGCACAGAGCTATGCAGCAATGCAGCTTTGCTCTGGAACTACCAAAGTGTGCCACAGATGAAAAACAAGCAATCAGAAAACCTCTTTAGGCTCCAGAAAATTCACTCAGGAAAGACTTCTCTATTAAGCAGTGGATTCTCTAGCACCTCACACAGAAATCAATTTTTTGAGGCTCTCAATATTTTTCCCATACAGAATAAAACGCTTCTTCCTCTTTCCACAAAACTCTGCAGAGATTAATCATCTTTGAGCTCTAACTCACACCAGGCACGCTTGAAATTACTTACTGTAGTGAAGTGCCATTATATACGTGTAGCAATTCATCTCTTCACGGTCACTTTTGACCTCTAATAATCTCTTAGCGTGGCCTCCTTGGCTGACAATCAAGACAGAGGGCAACAACATGTAAGTCAACAGTCCTTTAGTAAGCCTCACAGAGCTCTCAAGCTGCCACAGATGGCCTTGTCCAGGTGACAAGAGCTCCAAGACAAAGTGAATATACACTGGCATGGGGGAAGAGACTCTGAGAGAGAAGAATGAGACAACAAAGATGCCAGAGAGCAGCTGTACCTACACTTGTTGCCTTTCTCCCACACAAAGAGGCAAAACTACTTTGCCCTGAAGTCATCTGCATTTGACACAGGAAAGATACACTCCCTGAAATCTGCAGAGAGAGCATAAAACCCAGGCAACTCAAAAAAAGTGACCTCAACTGAGTTACAGGCCTGCATGTACATCAGCAGGACCACAATTACAAACCCCAAACTTCTCCCCCCAGTTTATTTCTTCAAGTAATACATACCCATGAATTAAGATTAGAAAATGGATCTACTGGCATGAAAAAAATTAAACTTCCCAAAAGAAGTGCATGTTATCAAACTTCTAAAACAGATTCTCTAGAACAAACAAAAAAATAAAGATGAGTACATCAGCACACACATTTTCTACAAAAGTCCATGTTCCTTTCTTCCCACATCACAGAGGCAACTTGTTTAGTTTTAAATAATATTTGAAACATATATTAAGTCACGTTTACTGCTAACACACACTGCAACAGACATATTCAAGAAGTAACAACAGGATCCCCAAATTTATGGAAGTTCTGACTCTTTTTACCATATTTACAGGTAACATTCACAGCTACACTATATAAATTTAAACTAAGGGAAACACAAAAAATAAGATTCTGCTGGTTTCCAGCTTACTTCCAGGCCTTTTTTGAAAGAGTAAAAAGAAAAAGTGTCATATCAATAGATATAATACAATCATATTATGGAGAGAGATGTTTAGTACCTAAAAAAAACCATATACACCTGAGATTTCATAACAGTGCATTTGAATGCACTGCATCAACAAATTGCCAACTCCAATAATAAATATACAATAGTGGTTTACATCTGCACTGTTAACACATACTTGGAGCAATACTCTTATTAGCATTGTTTAATGCAATTAATTTCACACAGAAAACCAGAAACATTTAGGCAAGTATCTTCCTTGCAAAAATTGTAAGCAAATATTTGACTACTACTGAATTCAAAACAAAAACACCCACCAACCAAACAACAACAACAACATCAAACAGACAAAACACACACCATAAAACAGACCATATTTTGGCTTATAGCATCCACAAGAACCGTCACACTCAATCATCCTCCAATTCAATTTTAAGTGATTTAGCATCAAACGCTTCATGGACATGCACGTATAAAAGTATGGAAACAGTAAAAGTAAAAAAATTGCATAAAATAACAAATTTTAACACTTAACATAAACTGAGAAGTTCTAAGTTCCAAATTCAATGCAGTGTGGAGAGGATTTCTATTAGTAGTTATTGTAGCAATTACCACTTTGATACAAAATATACAAACTGATAGAAAGTATACATAATCCTTGCTACAAAAAAAATAAACCTATAAATATAATAAAAAAAAATCACTAAAAATATTACACAAAGAAAAAGCACCATAAGTTTCTCCTCCTCAGCTCACCATGTTCAGGAGTTGGCACCTTAACCCACTTCCATCAACTTTTATTCTGTATTTCAACTATTGACCTTTCCTCATATCCACTCAAATATGAAGGGGCCTTCTCCCCCTAAACACATTTTAAGGATTCTCTTTGCATCACACAGAGCTCCAACACTGCAAAACAACCAAACCACAGCTCTGGCGAGAAGCCTGGTAATGGTGATTGCTCCCAGTACCCATCCCAATCCAAACTGCACCACATCAGTCTACTCTGAGTCAACCACCTCAGTTTAGGCTTCAGTTCCCTCCCAGGTACACACAGCCAAGACTTCACAGTCCACATTCAAGTGTGTCTTGATTTTTTTTTAGCTCAGGAGAACTAAAATGAAAATCTCCTCTCACTGGCACCGAGATCCACGAAGATGCCCAGTTTGCATCATTACTGAACAAACTGCAATTTCAGAGACGTTTACAACTCTCTGTAAGCTACAACTCTATTGGTAAAGACAAAAGCAGCAAAAAACCAACCTCCACTCAATGTGATATCAAGCACTGCCCAGAAAACAGACCACTAGATCGGTGTTTGTAGTTACATTTTTGCTTAGTATTCATCCTTCCATATCTCAGCCAAAAGCTGATGTTCATGGGAAAACAAGTTACTACAGTATTATCATCTTAGGGAATACCCAGTGTTTCACTCACAAAACATCACCCAATGATTTAGGCTGGGAAATACCCCTGGAACTCATTTAGTCCAACCCTGAGCTCCAAGAAGGGCCAGTTTCAAACCTAGTTCAGGTTAATTAGAACCTTGTGCAGTCAAGTTTCAACAGAGACCCCATGGCCTCTCTGGTCAAGAACTGAGATGAAGTAGGTCACAGATTATACCCTTCTCAAGGATAATTACATTTCCTTATCATCAGGAGCTGGCAAAAGCCCCTACCATTGCTGACAAAATTATATTGCTATGTCAAATAGCACTGACAGAGTTAGCAGCAGCAGCAGCATCTGTCAATTCCCAATAACACTGTTCTGCACAGAAAACTGTTTCTGACAGTATTTTTCAAAGTAGAACCATTTCCTTAAATCATCTTGCCAAAACTGACAAAACTCCTGGTATTCAGTCCGAAATTCTCCCATATTTCTATGCAGAGAGGTCCACATATTTAATGCTATACTGTGATAACAGCTGGATCAAATACAGCATATCCTCTCTGCCTTTAAAACCAACAGACACATCAAATCATCCAAGGAGAAAAAACACTGCTCACAAACCAGCAAGATAAATAAATGGTCTTTTCCCTTATTTTACCAATGTGATGGATGACTTGCTGAACCACTCACTGCTGAAGTCATCTTCTTTTGTTCTTTGGGTTTTTGACTGGTTTTAGTTTTATTATAGTAATGAGCCAAAGACAACCTAAAGATTCACATTCCTCAGAGGTAAACATTCATTTTGCCATTATTTTATATTTGGTGCTTCCCTCCTGCTCTTCTCTTCTACCTTCATTGCCTCCTTTACCAGAAAGACATTAGCAATCTTAAGTCAATTCTTCTCTGGTTTTGCTGGAATTTTACAGATCTCAAACACAAATCATTTTACCTAAATAAATCTCTACCTTTTCTCATAGTTATTAACGAGAGATTGGTGATTAAACGCATTATCCTGGAGTCTGAGAAAAAATCTTTACCTGCTCTGTCAGCTTGGCATTCATTTCCTTATGTCAACCTCAGCAGTCCTCTAGCTGTGATCTAGGAGTCCAAGAGAGGACCCGAATTTTTAACACAGAAACTGGAGGAAAAACATCAAACCTTGCTGTGTGATGTATGCACATCCTGGTGCACACACAGGATAGTCAGGAGAAAACATGCAGAGGAAGTAGACCTCCCCCACTCCCAAAGTCACTTTTAAAAGTTCATAAAAGTTTAGACTTGCAAGTGTAATCCACAAGCTTTAAACTCATCTCAAATGGTCCTAGCTGTTAAAGATCTTAACACACACTGCCAAACAGAACAGTTAATTCTACTATTCTGACCAATTCCTGTGACACAGTTACTTTTAAACTTCACCCACCTTCCATTTCAGCTATACAGGACAGCATTCTTTTTCAAACTTCTGTGAACAGACAGGCAATTCAATAAATAGTATTAACAATGTTGCTGGATACTAAATTTCTGCTGATTTCGGAGGCAAGTCGACTTCAAAGAATATTTTTACATCTCTATTTCAATATGCCTCCTATTCTAGAAATAGTACCTACTTTCTGTTTTAGCTAATCAAAGAAAACTAAGTATAAATAGAAACACGAGTGAGTTGCAGGGAAATACTGAGCTGGTATTACTTAAGTATGCACATAAAAACATTGTATAAAAACTATAAGCAAATCTACCTGGTAGGTTTTTCCCCATATAGCAGTACCAGGCAGCATGAAATTTAGTGAGAAACATTTCAGCATTAGCAAACCCTCTTAAGGCAGATGGAGCCTATGCCAACAAAGGTCTTTTCTCTGAATAGCTGATACTGTCTGATGAGCTGGTATTTGCAGAAGCTCTTCTTAAAAGTGATACAGGTTCAAGTCAGCTCACACCTGACTGAAAACTATTCCTACAACAGGCATTTTCGTTTGATTAGACTTGCACTATGACTGCATGATTGCAAAAGCCATCATAAGAGAGGAAGGACTGCAGGACTACAGGGAAAGGAATCTGTGGGACTGGTAACTTTTATAGATAGTTTCAAGTCAATTTAAGCTAAGATGAACCAATCCTGGGAAAGAGCACTAAAGGCACAATAAAAAAATGAAGTAAATAAAGAACACCTTTCTCCTTGGAGTGAGCCATTAACTTTGAACTTGGCAAACCCACATCCATGCTGTATAATTCTTTGACCACAGTTGGGATTGTTTAGCTTGGAGAAGAGAAGGCTCCAGGGTGACCTAATTGCAGCCTTTCAGTACCTGAATGGAGCTACAAGGAAGATATGAGAGATTATTTACAAGGGCCTGGAGTGACAGGACAAGGGGGAATGGCTTCAAACTGACAGAGTAGGTTTAGATTGGACATCAGGAAAAAAATTCTTTACTGTGAGGGTGGTGAGGGACTGGCACTGATTGCCCAGAGAAGCTGTGGCTGCCCCATCCCTGGAAGTGTTCCAGGCCAGGCTGGATGGAGCTCTGAGTAACCTGGTCTAGTGGAAGGTGTCCCTGCCCACGGTAGGGGGGGTTGGAGAGAGATGATCTTAAGGTCCCTTCCAACCCAAACCATTCTATGATGATTCCATCCATGACTGCACAGCAGTGACCAAAGAACACTCATTGTCATCTTTTCCCTATTTTGATTACATACTTTACAGTGTCAGTACTTGAAGCAGCTGCAATTTACCACTGCTTCAAGCCTGTTCAAAAATTATACACCAACAGTGGCAAAAAGCAAATGCTACTTTGACAAATGCAGCCTTTGACATAATTTCTAAGATAATTCCTCGTATTGTCTTCTGTACTCTAATTTCTTTAGCTATAACAAAGTGTTCTGCAAGAATTAGGTCCTAGTATTTTTTGTAGGGAATGAAAATTAGAAAGCTGCATCCCAATAGTTTCTCATTTTTGATGTGGATGTGCCCTCACACGGATTAAAGATCAGGTGCAAGGAATTATAAGAGCTAATAAGCCTGTAAAGAAAACAGAACTTATTTTTAAGTAAAAATAATTTTCAAATGTTATTATTTTATACAGAAGAATTTCAAAGTAACTGCATAGAAAGACGTAGTCTCTCTAGAGTGGACTCCATTTTCCATTTAGATTTACTTCTGGAAGACTGGAGATTTATTTCCCCCCCCCCCCAAAGTTCTGTTCGTGCTTTTGCTGTCAGCAACCTGGCTTAGAAAGCTGAAGATAGTGCCAAGACACTAGTTGCTGACTTCTCTGCCAAAAAATTCTTCCATTGTTTTTCAGGATTTAAACTGACTTCTTTTTGGATAAAGTAGTAGTCACAAAATGGTCCAAACTGAAGAGCCTGAAAACTGGGAAAGTAAGAATTTTTTCAACAGTTGGAAACTCAGTTATTCTTCAGTTTCATTATTTTCTCATTCTTTCCTCAGAAATGGAGAATCCATGCAAAAAAAGTCATCAAATGCCTTTAAAAGCTTCACTGAATACCTGGTAGGAATAAAGTCGACACCATTGGTGGAAGTGTGTTGGCTTTACAACCTAATTCCTGGTGATGAGCAGCTAAATGAACAAATTTGATCTAAAAATTATCAGTTTCCAATATTCTTGTTCTCTGTTATTTGTTTACTAGATAACATGAGAAGCCAGGTTACTGGTATTACTATATACTAATTCCTAATCTTGTTCCTCCCAACCCAAATGAGAAATTAAATGCACATAAATGCTAGACTAGGAATCCAGCTGGTGTTACACTAAGCAGTTTTTACCAGCTAAATTCTCTTTATATCATTTTCTTCATATTTCAAAGATATTTCAGAGGCAAATTTAGGAATTCATTTCTACCCTTTGAGATAGTTTACAAGTCTATCCCCACAAATGCAGTTTAACAGTAAAAGAACATCATTTGTGTCAGACAGGAAGTCTGTATTTCCATTTTTCCAAATGGAAATTGAAAAGGAACAACAGCACAGGCTTTGTCTTTTCTTTAAAAACATGAGATACTACTGAGCCCAAAAAACTAAACCTTTCACAAAGCCTTCTAGTAGAGAGTTCTTGTACTCCCAACCCTTTTGGAGTTGTGTATACAGCCTACAGTGATTTAGTATAAGCAATAATAAGTCACTGTCTTTTAGATTTTACAGATATGCCTGTTACTTTGTAACTCTAAATCCTGACATCAATTATAGGCTGCATGTTAGGAAAACGAAAATTAATTTTTGGAGCTGACCAATGTTGAGACATGCATGTAAGAAAGCTTCCAGATTTATTGCTCAAATAAATTCATAAATTAAAAAGGAAAAAAATCAAATCTATAACTTTAGAGAAAAAAGTTGTATAAATTATGATTACAGCTCTACTACGTTTGTATCCCACCTGTTATATTTTCCAAAGAATTTATTTCTTGAGAGAGTAATATAGAAAAGGTAGTTATTTCCCAATAATCCAGGTACTGATTTAAAGGTGAAGAAAAATCATCCTTCAGATGCCCATGTGCTTAGATAAAACAGCTGTTGTCTTTTGGGAAGAAAGGGAGAAGAAAGAGAAGATTTTTTTTTCCAAGTAAGTAAACATTTAGTCATTTAGACTGTTGAAAGCATCTCACTCCACCCTCCCTAAGCTTGTATCATCTAAATTAATCTCCAGCTATCTCTAAAATGATCTCATAGGATTTCTGAAAGCTGGTACAAGTTTAATACTTCAAATCTATTTATAATCTGAAAAACAATTCAGCTTCAAAAATCTCTTTGCCAGGTACCACCTCACACAAACCTCTTTGTGCAAAAAGTCAGTTCCAGCAGTCTAAATCAATACTGAGCCAGCAGACAGCATCTACTGATTTCATAACTTCTATGTTCCTCTCATTAAATCTCTGGGTGTAGTAAAGCTTAAGTAGGAAGATCAGTAGCATTTTCATGTTTACATAGTTTATTTTCAAAACAAGTCAAAACCAAAACATTACTATAAGCAAACTATTAAGCTTTCCCATCCAGCAATGTTTTGTGCACACACAGCATCCATCAAAGCTTCAGTGATAAGATACCAGCCAGAGATACTCTGCAAAACCATTCCTAATAATCTGCATCACCTTAATTAAAACAACATTCCTCTCACTTACTACTAGTAAATTACTATTTAAAACTTGGTGATTAAGAGCTGTTCTTAAGAGCTGCTGAACTGGGTTAGGTCCACATAACACAGTGCTCTGTTCCCAGCTGTGATTAGCAGCAAACACTTTGGAGAGCCCATCAGAAGCACAGGGATACCTTGCTCTGGCTGTTACAAGCCTCCAAAGTGGGATACTGAACGAAAGAGGTGACCACATTCTTCTTCCATGACTGCAACTTAAAGCCTACACCATCCTGAGCTATACTTTCTACGTGTTTTCAGTCCCTTTCCTAAATGACATGGATGTTTCTTTCAGACCTTCTGAACATCAGGCACAAGGCTCAATTGTTCTTGATCCGTAATTCCTCCTGTTAGTTTTTTAACTGGAATATAAAGCAAATGCCTTCTCTACTCTTTCCTTCTACCATTCATAATTTTTAAGATTTCCACTTTCCACATCAGCCCTCAGTGAGGTATCCTGGATGTTCCTCAAATTAAGATCTTCCATCTTTGATTACTCTTCTCAAACTTCTCTGTATCTTCTCTATTTCTATTACATCATTCTTCCTATTAAACCAGTATTGTTTGAGCATAAAACTGTGCTCATATTTCCAGACATGCTTAACTGAAACAATATTATTTCAGATGTCAAGCCTTTACAGTCATGTGACTTTTTCAACTGGAGTCTGATTTTAAGAAGCCTGGCTCTGCACTGTGGATGGAGGCCACAGCTTTCACTTTTTTTTCCCCAAATGCAAGTGATAAAATACAACCTAGATGTCAATAGATTGTACTTCTTCCCATCCCGAGGGCATGCAATTCTGTCAATTCATAAGCTTAGTATCACAAAGATGTCAATTGAATTTGAGCAAGTAGTGCTGCCTTTCAAATAGGAAATCTTGTTAAAAGGAGCCAGAAATCCTTGCATGAAAAGGTCAGTGAAAAGTAGTGGACACGTGTCAAAAAAAAAAAAAAACAAACAAGCAAAAAAAAGAACATCTAAGAATGAAAAATAATTATCTCCTTTTTACTTTCCAAATGAAATTATTAAAAAAAACCCCACCAAAACCAAAAAGCAACACTTTCTTGAAAGGTTTAGGAACTTTAAGCACTGCTAAGAGATTGTGGCAAGTGGTACAATGTGGGAACAACTCCTGTTCCCCTCCAATAAACAATCCATCATTGCTAATTCTGGACAGAACTGGCCATGAAGCTCATGCCAACAAAATGTTAGCTATGTATAGATGCTCCATTTCCACTCGGCTGTCCCTGCAGTGGGAATGCTGATCATTTCTTGGTGAGTTCCCACCACTTTCTGGAAATACCAGCTAGGTGATAAATTTATATAGTTGCATGTGAAGTTTTTTTTTAAATGCATGTAAGAGTTTCCTCGCTGAAACTGCAAGAACATTCATTCTATGAAGAGACATTTGGTCTAAGTTTATTTTCACAAAGGAGAAATAAAAGATTCATTTAAGATACTGGCTCAAAAGGAGATATGAAGAGGAAAAATATAAACCAACCAACTTATCCAGATCTGGAAAGTCACTAAAATTTAGGACCTGGTGGCTACACAAGCTGAAGTGATAAAATAGCATCTATCATCTGCAGATTGCCTGAGGAGATGTTCAAATCACACCAGGAAACAAAAAAACCCAAACAAATACCACAAAATTTGTATTACTATTCACAACAATTGGGATATATTTGAAAACCTTTCAAAGACAGTCTGAAAGAATATGGAGCTTATAGTCTCCTCTGTACTGTGTGTTAGTGCTGAATTCAGTATTCACCATGGCACATCTAAAGTGAGAAGGCAATTTTGTTCCAAGTTCCCTTAAATAAGAAACAGATTATTATGCCATTTTTTAAAATTTATTTTTTAAAGAAACCAGTGGTAGAATCTGCAAAAAAAGGGATTTCAATTTTCAAGTCACTACTTAAAGAACAAACACTACATCAGCTAAAAAAAAAAAACAAACCAGTATTAACACCAGATGTGCTTTCTTTGGTTATTATTTTAGTTTGGGAAAGTCTCTCTCTCCAGGCAACTAAAAAAAAAAAAAAAAAAATATCAATTAACTAATCAAAACTAACAAGTTTATAAAGAGGAAAAAACATTCACTAAAATAAATTATCTACAGAACGCCATTAGAGAACTTTTTTTTTAATACTGACTACTTCTACAGGGTAAACAAGCAAATATTTTAATTGGCCTCTAACTTCATATTCTTCCACCTATTAATCTTGTACCACAAAGAAAACCTTTAACCTGCTTTTGTGGCAAAAATATCTCCTACAAGCAGATGGTTAACTTTGGTTAGGTAAAAAAAAAATTCTTCAAAAGGGAGAGTTGAGCCATGTAAAATATTTAACATGAACCACTTTTGGCTGCCTCAAAACAGGTTACGAAGATACATAAACTTTTGATGAATTCACACTATTCAGTTCATCTACTGCCAAGATAGGTCATATCTTGAAAACATTGCTGTTCTCCTCAGCTTAAAGGAAGCAGCTGTTGTATGTAAACTCCTGCCCTAACTTCATGTAGGGTATTAATCATTCCCTCCTCAGCTGCCAGGACTGTACATCAATTCTATTCCCAGGTAGCTGCAGAAGCACAAAGCAGTCTTTCTTCCCCGTGGGTATTTTTTTTTCCCCTCCATTAAAAGTTTTATTCTGAAGAAAGGTGGCCACTCAGAAGGATGCTGCCTCTCCCCACGCAGCTCCCTGTTTACTGGTGTTACTCACAGAACATTCCCATTGCTACAGCTGCTGATGCACATCAGCTATTATCTTGACACCATTATCTTTTTTTTTTTTAGGACTTGTACCTTCTCAGCTTTCTGTGAGTCAGTTTTTTTCCAAATTATCACCCTGGCCATTACTGCACTACCAGGTGAATCATAATAGCATAAAGTAGGAACACTGGAGGATGACTACACGTAATTACTGAAAACAAAATCACACCTTCAAAGATTGTTCCACACGCAATATTTATACACTCTTCTCTCTTACACCTTGGGCAAGTAAATATATATTAGTTTATTAAATATCTAAGTATAGCTTACAAACTAGTAATGGTCTTGTACACCTTTCGGTGGTCCAAAGAATTCTGAGAACACCAACCAGAAATAGCTCAAAGAAGTATCACCAGAGAACTCGAGAACAAACGTTTCCAAGATATTTTGTGCAGTACAAAACACAGTCTGAAAGTATGAAAAGCTGAGCTGCTTTGAGAAATTAAGAAACATAAGCAGCGGGTTTGGATGAAAATTAAAAAAAAAATAAATTAAAAAAATCACGTATTTAAACCCATAGTTGAAACCCGAGTTGGAAATGTATTATGAAATTACGTTTTTCTCCCTTCCCATCTCTTGAGTGTTGAGTGCTAAGAATGCACCATTATGTGGAATTTAGTCAAGCAACTTTTTTTTGGTTTTACCATTTCAATACATAATTTGGAAAGCAACCAGTGAAATAACACAATCTGTCTCTAAAATAAAGACCAGAGATTTTAGTGGCTCTTGATTATGTTTTCCTTACAAGGATCCTTTGCAGAAAAGTACATGTTTCAGTTCAGAATACTCATAATTAGTGCCTGTGGGAATAAAGCAAACAAATTTTTCCACAGCAATATAATTTCCTGTAACTTTAATTTTTACATGATGATACTCAAGTAGTTGTTCAGATATAAGATTTTATTGTCTAGGGTGTGATCAGGATGTGAAACAATTAGCTGTGTTCAGTTTAATCTCTCCCATTTAAGAAAAATAAGTTAGGTTTAGAGCTGCTATTAAAAACTGCATATGAAGAATTTACCAACAAGCTCCACATAATTTTAAGGATGCTAACAAATTCCTTTAATTTTGGATTTAATTATTTAAAAGGACAAAATCTAATAGATGCAACTTTAAGTGCACCTGGAATACAGGCACTGCAGCCATATTCTTCTCAGTATTCCAATGGAGCTCATTCTCAGAGCTCCAAGAATCCATCTGCACTGAGCAGAAAGAACAAGACTTAATCTGCAGAAAAGGGGGCACAGCCAAATTGATTAAATATAGATATAAGAGCTTCCAGTGGTTTGCAGAGAGACAACACTCCAATATCTAATGTCCCAAAGTTGTCAGTGGACACACAGAGGAAACTGTGATTATTCTTAGGGCTCTTGACCAGTTATTTTTGATTTAGCAACGGGAAGAAACAGCATTTTAATGGGAATGTAGCTGTACAAAAGACAGCAAATGCAACCAAATTTGAGAGAACAGACCTCCACACTTTCCTACTGAAATGCAAAACAAATATCAGCACTTTTTTTTTAAAAGTTTTAATGATGCACAGGGAAACTATGTTTAATCATCTCACCTCATGAAGAGGATTCATTAAATACTTCAAAAGAAGCTTCTAAAAAAGACCAATGTTCTACTTGACAGAAAAAAAAATAAAAAGCCCTACATTCCCTTGTAGACATCTCAGCCAACAGTACTGGATCTTTCCCAAAATAAATCCTGGGGTTACAGCATCAGACCAAGGAAAGCAGTGCTGCAGTGATGAGCTGAATGGACTCGGTGTCAATCACTCAGGCAGCTCCAGAAGCCAAAACCCAGTCAATCCACATTGGGAAGGCACCCACATATCAGTACTTACACAACATCCTTATTCCCTGACTTAAGAAATTAAACAGCACTGCTGCAAGGTGTCGTAAAAACCAAAAAAACCAACCAGCCTCACAAATCACAGCTGGTCACGTGCCAGGCTTCTTGTAATTCTGCTGATGAAATTCCCATCATTTTCAACTGGACTTCAGAAATTACTATTACATCATTTCATTTCAACTACAGGAAACCCACACACACATTCTTTTGATTAAGTAACAAAAATAGCTTTTCATTTAGTTTTAAAAGCAAACACAGAATTGATAGATGAACTGTTCCTACTACAGCACAGTCAACAACCTCAATTTTCACTTGAGTATTTAAAGCAGTGACCTACCAGCACACAGGTGTTTATGCTTTTCATTTTTAGAGAGAATGGGATGTAATGTTGATCTCCCAAGTAATAATTTCAAGTATAGTAAAAACTGCTGTACAATGGCACAAAACTAAGTATTAATAAAACTGTTCAAGAACTGTATTTTAGTACCATTCTTGAAGGACAGATTATCCACTCCATATTGTATTACACACTCCATAATGCATTTATCTTTGCTTCAGAATGAGCCATTTCATAATGTATTCATTTGAACTTAACAGTTTGCTTACATGACAGCTACAAATGCTTTCCACTTCAAAATCTGTTTTATTCTCAGTTCAACATTGTAGTTTTTCATCAACACCTCTATCAGCTATTTTCAAGACCCACCATTAAGAAAATCAAAGCACAGCATTCAATAATCAAATATTTCTTCATCTGAGTATCATGAAGTCTCCTAAACAAAACCACAGATATGTTGGTGAAACTTTACCAGTAACATAACAAAAACACTGTAGAGCAGTTTGGACTTATCTCACAACCACAACACTATTTCTCTCTTCACAAAAATAAAACATCTTTGATAAAAAGAAAGCAAAACATTCTCCAACCACAAGTCATATTTTGCTGTTGTCATTTCACAGTGACATTATCATGACATCTTGGAGACCTGGAGGTAAATGGCCAGTGAATCAGTCTTGTCACAGCATGGCCAATGGAAAACACCAAAAAACAACTCAACCCCCAACTTGCCTATTAACATTCAGAGATTGTTGTCTGTGAAAGACCCGACTGCTGTTAGTTTTGGCAAAGGAATCCACCTAATTGGTGACATTAAAAAAAACCAGTCTGAAAGACAAATAGGCCTAAAGTATGTCAATCTACTGGCAGCAGCACTACAAAGCAAAAACCCCTCAATTCAGTTCTTAATCTATACTTCCACTCCTTGTAAAACGAGAAGTACTAGTCCCTGGCAGTACAGAGATGCAAGTCATTCAAACTATGGTATGGCCAATTAAAGAGCATCACTGATCTAAAGGAAACACAGTGAGCAACCCTCCCTCAAAAGAATGGCCAGCAGGTTTTTGTCAAGTACAGGAGAAAGTCATAAACGGCAATTTGTTTTTGCTCTGCCATGGGAGTTTACTGCAGTCCTTTCTCCCCACCATTCTTTTACCAGGGAGAAAGGGAGAAGTGAAGGACAAACACGGAGAAATAGATGGGCTAAAAATTGTATTTGCTGTGAAAAGCACACTAGTTCAATGCTTAAGTGTTACTGTTATTAAATATGTTGCAGGTGAGCATGCACACACATATACCCCTTCATCATTTTTAGAAGTAAATCAAGTCATCTGATCCATCAATATATAGGAAGAGGTTTTTAAACATATCTGTTAATTACCACAATCATAGTGACTTCTCCCTAATGCACACTCTTTTACTTCAGGGGAAGAAAAGTAAGCTTAATTAAAGTTAAAAAAAAACCCCAAAATATCTGTAAAGCTTCATATATAATTTAAAGTCTTGACTTTTCGCTATTTAGCAGTGTATCTTGAGCAGGTCTTAATTTTGACTGAATAGCAGAAAATCCTGCCAAGTTCATTTCAGGCTGCAGGCATTTGATACTGAACTGACCTCACAGTATTTACATTCCCCTTAGGAAAATCTGGCATGCAGTCCAACTGGGGAAGATCATGTCTAACACTGCTTGAGCTACCAGTGCTAGAAGCAAGCAGAGTAACAGTGAAAATAGTAGGGTGAACAATAAGGGCACATATACAGAAATAAAATAAAAAGGAAGAGAAAGAGAAGGTCAAACAGCAGAAGAAAAGAACTGAAGAGACAGAGTTGGAGATAGTTGTTTTTCTGATATAAATAAATCCCTAAATTTTTTTGCTTTCAAACCAGTGGTGCAGACAGGCTTTTTGACTATTATAGAACCAAATTACTTCAGCTCAAGGAAAATAAACTGATCAGAAGACTTGAAATATTTGTCTCTGATCAAAACAAATTAACAGCTGCCAACTACAGCTTTGTCTGCATCGCAATTGATTTTTTTGTTGTGGTAAACATAACTATGTCAAATTTGGACAGAAAAAACCCCAAACCATAAAATCCCCCATAAGCTGTGCTTTTGACCATTCCCACTACAGTTCTAATAGAGTCAGTTGATGAATTCAGCAGTTAAATCCAAAACCTATTCACGTCCATTCATTACAATTTAGGTTCTCACTACTGCAAAGAAATTACATAGGAATACAAGAACCAGTCAGCAAATCCTATTCCAATTTTTCCTAGAAGGGCTTAACACATCTTCAAACAAGTGAGAAATTATGTTTTCTCTTTACAGATTCACTCTGCCAGCAACATAATCTCCTATATACCAGGCCTGGTGAATCTACAAGACACAGGTTCTGAACCAATGCCAGATTATTTTTTTCACCTCCTTGAAAAAAATAAATAAAAACCTGAAGTTACCAGAATGTCTCTGAAAACCCTATTTCCAATTGCACAAGGCAGTATTTTAAGCAAAGTAACAAAACAATGGAAATGCAAGGGCTGTTGTACAAGTTAATGATTGCAACACCTGTCAAAAATGACGGCACCTTCAATCCCCATTAAAAGTTTGAGAAGTCTCTGCCTGCTCTAATGACTTACAAACAGCATCACTAAAAGTCAAGAAGGAAAAAAACAACTCAATTATTGAGCAACGACTGCAAAAGACTTCCTCCCCCTCTTATTTAAAAGCAAGATGTTGGTATTTCCAACTCCTCAGCCTGATGCAGCCTTTGCTTAAAGCATCCAGAGCTGTGAAAAACAACAAACCCCACTTAGAGGCTAATAGGACATCACTGCTTTTATCAACAGATTGTTTTCTACTTATGTCTCACTTCTAGTTCTTTTTCAGCTACAAAATGGTAAGATTTTCAAATAACTTACCTATCTGAGCTCAGAAACGTTTTGAAGCAGCAGGCACCCAAACAAAAGATTATAATGAAGAGGATAAAGCACTGGCATTTGAATTGACTGCTGAATTTGATAACACTTTTTGTTGTTTTAAACCACAAAGTGAGCAATCAGAGGCAACAGAAATCCCGAATTTCTTGTTAGGCAGGTTTGGCACTCTCACCTGAAGCTGAACAAAAACCACAGAGTGAGCTCTATTCTGAAGCACATTGCAAAATGTTTAGCTTAGAATACAAAAAGAGCACTTCAGGAAAAGGCTCAGATTTTTCCTGATTATATTTTGAAAGTGAAGAAAAATGCAAATGTTCCAAGTAAGAAACTTGGAGTGGTGGTCCTTCAAAGAGGCATGAAGAACAATGTGTCCTATGTATATATATATATATATATATGTCAAATATATAAGCACTACTCACAACATGAGGGCCAAAAGGATACTCTGTCATTAAATTTATATTTAAACAGAAGTCACTTTACCACACTACTAGGCATGACTCATATAAATAATTCTAAAACATCACCTTTTATGCTGTTTACTGTGTACTGTGCAATGTATTCAGCTAGAAAATTAGGCAAATTCAATGGTTTGGTTGTCAGTTTATCTGCTCTTAAGAACAAAAAACTTTCCTTAAACCCTATTTGTGGCAATCACTACAGAGGAAGTTTTAACCTGGCAAAGTTTTGAATTCAATTTGCAGAAAAAAAAATCCCCTTTCATTCAGTAATTGAATTGTCAGACAGACAGGAGTTGCAGATAAAGAAATACAAGGCTCAGTACAAAAGGAAATACAAGCCAAAACACCTCTTCCAACAGTGTTAGCGCAATTTGCACTCAGCTTCCTTCTAGTCTCATCTCCACACCACTTCAAGGCAAGATTTATGAAGAGGTCTGGCTGATTGCAGAATTGTCAGCTCATTTTTATCTGAAGTTGAGAAAAAGGAGGGACACAAACAGCAGACAGAGATCAGAACACACCACTACTGTCTCAAGGTCCATCAGCCTGGTGCAGTCCCTAGGTGTACTTGTGGAAAGAGATGAGAAATCCTGAGACAGAATTTTTTACTGACCACAAACTGCAGACAGATGGCCCAAGACTCCCACCAATGATGAGCAGAACTGTTTAGGCTCCCCAACTCTTCAAATTCATTGTAGGACAATTTTAACAACTACCTCCTGGGTAACTTTAGTGACCTACTCCAGTAAAATTCACCATATTAGAGATATTTTTAGGTTTCAATTCAACCAAGTAAAAATGTATTGGTTCAAAGGTAAAATTCTTTTAACTCTGCAGATACAACAAAGAGGACAAATCAATCAGTAAAAGCTAAAATGTTATTGATTACAAAAACACTTTGGTATCATTTGTGTTACTTCACTGTTTCAGACCAGGTAAGCAACAGATACCCACATTAAGCAGAGAAGATAAGAGTTTGTGCCATAAGAGATTTAAGATTAGAACAGACTATATGAATTTCTAATGAGGTTTAACTTGCATCATTCCTCTCATTAAAATTCATCATTAAAATAAACACTTGATGTTATGACACTGATTGCTCAAACGCATATTCTTGTTTGCAATTTTCTTTTTCAACCCTCTGTATCAAACCTTATGAAAGATTTCAAACCAAGAGTTTTATATTCATCTGGAGGATTTTCCTTGTGCATGGAATAATACAAAATAAAGTAACCTTACAAAGTGGCCAACATGTAATATCAGCCATCCAGAAACCAAGTTACCCTTTTAGACACTCAATCAGATTAAAAGGTTTTCTTCTTCATTTGAGAGGCATTTGAGAGCACCATGTGTTTACTCCTGTTGCTCACAAAATTTTATTTCAAAGTGAGATTTCTGTCCTTCTTATAAACCAAGCCCATGGAAAACCTTTAAAGATCATGTCACCTGTTTTTACTCATCCCACAATACATTCTCAAAAATGATAAAATCTTAGAGACATTGGTCAGCAGCTGCATAATGTGCGAGATTCAACACAAAATCAGAGAATAAAAGAAATACAAAAGGACGGAATTTTGCAGGTAGTACAGCTCAGGGGGAAAAAAAAAAAAAATCAAAAGCAGTATTTTTGCAGGTCTTATGTACTTTCAGTAGTCCTACTTACTCAACGAGTAGTAAAGATGATAAAAGTTTCCAGGAAATCCTGGAATTCAAAGATGGCGTTTGAAATCAAAACCTTCACCAGGTATTTTGCTTTCAAACACCTTTGCTTTCTAGGACCTCTCTTACCTGGTTTGACACACTGAAACGTTTCCAGTTAACAAAGCACAAAATTAGTTTCAAGTATTTGTTTCCATTAAACGTGATTTATAACAGATTCCTGAAGAAGAAGAAACAGGGAGCTGATTTTAAAGGTTAGGCTGCTTGGCAGTACACTTTCCTCACAAATAATTGTTCTTACTAAATCACAGTGGAGAAAGCCAGGAAGAACTAAGTTTCTGGAGTCTCCTGAATAAGCAAGTATCTTTTTAATAGCTTATATAAAGCTCCAAGACCATCACAGGCCACACAGGCATTTTGAAAGACTTCTTTTCCCCATTTCACAGATTTCAAATGAGTATTCAACTCAATTTTCATAGGTCCGGAGCAGAAAGATGCAACTTCTCAACCAACTATTTAAGCAGATCTTCATGTCCTACCCAGTATTGGGAAGGAAGAATCTTTCCCAGAGAGTTTTACTGGAGTGCTTATGTGCTATTAAGTTCCCATCCCCAAACTCCTGCTTCTGATGCAACATTTCCCCCCCTCGACATCACCTTCCCTTCAACCAAACGCAAGAGCAAGTGAAGCGAGCAGAAAGGTTATCTTCCACCTTCCAAAGAAAGAAGGCAAGGGAAAGAGGAGAGTTTAAATTTAGGTACTTACTTACTGAAACACAGGAAAAAACACATATACAGGCACCGGGCTGGCAGAAATCCCAGCAGTCAGGGCTGGGGAGCTTTGCTTCCAGCCAGCATTTGCCTCCAGCTTCGCAGGAGCTCTCTTCCCCTCTCACACAGAAGCGAACTGAGGAGTGCTCTGAACTGCCAACCCGAGTGTATCTCAGGTCTAATGAAAGTGTAATTCATTGTAATAAGAGCCAGAGTAACATAAACACATGCAGGAAAAACAGGCTTGGCGCAACACCACAACAGACACTGGTTTTGATGCAGCACAACAAAACACCTTCAGACCACGGGGGGGGGGGGGAAGAGGGTGCAATTCCTTTAAAGCAAAAGCAGAATGTAACAGGCACCAGGTAGAATTTGGACCTGTATAAGTTCTACCAAACAGGAGTTACAGCATGTGGACTTCTCTGCTGGCAAAGTTCACAAGGTTCACCTGCCTGCCAGTTCAGGAGTGTTTGGAAGGGTCCCTCAGTTCCAAGTGCTGCAGGACATGGGAACCAAGATGAGGAAAAGTAAAAGAACCCATGCAACACCCCGACACAACTGGAAGATGAAACACTGGTACGTGCCCCAAAAATCATTCGTGAGAAGGTACATCAGTTATCTTTTTTTAGCAAAGGAACGGAAGGTTTGGGGGAAAAAATGCATTTATTCATTTTATATTTATTGCAGCAACCACCTACATAAAAGTTTGATTGATCAGCATTTCCTGTGCTTTTTACCATCTTCCACACATAGTGGATAGCAAAAATGAAAGACAATGTAACAATTCACTGCAATGTGGTAAAAGTATAGAATATTTGCTTTATCTGCTATTATTACTATGTCACCAATAAAGACCCAGGTCAGGGAAGAAATATTAGCACTTTGGAAACAAGGATCTAAAATTAGAGACTAATTTACTAATTTGTTATCAAATATCAAAAGGTTTGAGTATCTTCCGTGTCTTTCTCACAGATTTCAGCATTTCATGTAACAACTTACATATAGGTATTTTTGTGTTTTTAAATAATCATACATTAATTCTTACACGTGTTTAAAAACTTGGTAATGGTTTAAAAAAAAAAAAAACAAACCAGTAAGTTTCCTCATGCTTTCAAGTCTATCTTAGTGAAAGTTTTCTCATGCTTTCAAGTCTATCCTAGAGAAACTGAAGCATTTAAGGTATTGCCCAATTTAGAAACACACTTCAGGAAAGTGACAGCTCAAAATATCAACCACAGACGTCACAGTCAAAAAGAGACTTTATAGGCACAGTAATTCAGTAATTCCTAAGGTTCACATTTGATATTCTACCTCCCAGACTCACTTTGAAACAGGTTCCTAAGCCAGGGATAATGGGCCCTGCCAAACCTGCACACAAGTCAGACAAGTTGTTTTTGCAGGGTGAACTTTTGCCACCCTTCCCTCTGGGAGAAATTCCATTAAGTTTGCTCCTAGGAAATCAGCTCCCACTCCTATTCCTTTTACTGAGTTTCCACTGTCACTGCTCCTTTCTGCCTGGTTGTCTCCACTCCTTCCCCTTCTGCAACTACTCCCACCCTTTTACACCAGTACCTACAACCTCCTCCTTCCACATCCAACCTGTAAGCAGCTTTTTGGATGCTGTCCCACCTCTCCTCTGACCCACACCCGTTTCTTCCTGTGTCTAGAATCCCTCCACCTCCACACCCAGCTTCAGCACTGCACTGTTTTTGGTTCTTGAAATATTTCAGGGGAATAAAGAAGCAAATGTTAAAATAGATAATAAATTTGCAGGCTTTCCCAAAAACTTCTCCTTATCTGAACAGCTTTGCTCACTATAAAAGGCACAGGATAGCTTGTTGTTGTGTCCCAGCTCACCTATCTAAACATATGCCATTATTTGACCTAGAGGCCTCACCATGTAAGAAAAAGAATAAACTTAAGCCTTTACTTTAGTAAAATAAAGGTTAGAGGCAACAAAAAAAGAACTGAATTTCTGGGAGGAACAATGTGATTCTCAGCCTTGGAGGAAAACAGTTTGATCTATTCTTATTTTTTTCAAATTACATTTTTTCTTTCAAGAAAGGGCTTCTCAGCAAACAGGGCTAGTTATTCTTTAATTTTTTTGGAGAAAGTCTCAGCTGAATGGGAAAGGATCTTTAGAATGCACATAAAAGACAAAGGTTCAAACGAAAGCTGAATTCTCAATGAGCACAGGTTTATTTTAGTAAACAATAGAAGCTCAAAGCTGAAAGAGATCTTATCCCTTTTAATCACTTAATAAATTTTTCTTGCCTTCCCAATTTTCAAGCTACGTGTCTACAATAAACAAACCTGCATTGATAAAAAGTCTCTATAAAAGCATACAAAACCTCTATTTGACACAACAGTGAATTCACCTCGGCTTTGGACAGGGTTTGGAATGCCTTGCTTCAGCAAGCAACAGGCAAAAATTGTTCTGATAAATACAGAAAAAAGGCAAACTTGAACACAAAACCCTAAAAAATCAAACTCTAACAGTCTTATTTCTTTAAGTTATAAACATGTCTTCAGTCAGCTTTTGTACTGTCCGAAAAGTATCAGTCCTACGACAAAGTTAAGAAATATCAAGTTCTAGCACCCACAAAACACTTATTTAAGAGTACTTCTGTAGAAGCCAAACTAGGCAGACTGATGCAAAATTCCACAAATACCATCTTTGGATTGATTTTTAGAACAACTTTATTTGGTAGATTAATAACCTAAATAATATAACCCTGGTTTCAAAAGAACCAAAAAAGCACCCAAAAAAATCCCAGGATATGTTCAGAACCACTACAGTGAAAAAGAAAAAAGGCAAGAAAAGTAAGCAAATGCCTGAATTTAGATGGTTGCGTGGTTCTAACCAGAGAAAAGGTTTCTTAAACACAGAGTGAGAGAGAGAGAAAGGTATACTGATGTCATTTTATGGTGCTCAAAACCAGAGCTCTGGTGCCCAATGCCTATGAAGTCATCACAAGGTACTAAAAACAAGAAGTTGAAAATTCTCAGTGATCTTAATAGGTGAGGAGTCTGAAGCCGACGACCAGGTACATTTTCTCTGTTGACAAGTATCGTAATGGGATTGTCCCACAGGTCCATTTCCTTGTGCACTTATAAATAACATAAGTAACTTAAGCTTTCCATATAGCTTAGACGTGTTTTGGGGATAGAGCCCTTAGCTTTTCAGAGCTCAATGAGTGCTCAAGACACTCAGCATAAATAACTAGTCCAGTGAAGGAAAGGGCAAAAGAAAAATCTCAAATTTGCTGTGCCGTAATTTTCCAACTCAGGAGTTTTACCATACCTTGCTTTACTTCATAATACAAAAGACTCAACAGTTAACTGATAATAAAGTATTAAAGGTTATAGTTGAATGTATCAATTCTACAGTCATACAGCTCTATGTTCCAGGTAAAAGTTCAGTAGGAGTTACTGTATAAATACGAAACCAAGCATTACTCCAGCGAAGTTTAATGACAGAGTTCCCACCAAAAGGCAACTAAGGGCCTTCTGTGCACATGTCTAATGTTAACTAAACAAAATCAGACTTTCTCACACCCAAAGAGACAAAACACCTCAACAGTGGAACTACATCTCATGAGAACACATACACTGTATCATCACATTACACTTTTTAAAACTCCAAACAACAAACGATACCTTTTGTCATTTGCATTTAGAAGGGACGAGAAGGACGTTGGGAAAGGATTCTGTCACTAGCAAGTATAGAGTTCTACTAATAAAAAAAAAAAAACAAACAACAAACACCCCCGCAAAAAAAAGGTCAAAGTACTAGCCAGCATCAACTTACTAATACAACCCTATGCCAAAAGAAAACCATGTTATGCAATGGAAACAACTCCTTATCTATCCCTGTTTCAGTGTATCTTTCCATCTAAAAGCAAGAACAAATTCAATGTCATGGAAGCAGAAGAAAAAAATGCGTAAAACAGTCACCATTTAGTATTTCCTTATTCTGAAAATGAGCATACACATCCCAAGAAAAATTCAGTGTCCTTTAAAATAATCACATGTCAATGCAGTCTCTATACTGAGTCATTTGTTTGAAATTCCAGTCCAAGGAATGTTAAGATTTAGCTGACGATTATCTCCTCGACATTATCCCAATTTGATTATACAGTGTTTACTACATCAAAGCCAAAAAAAGCACAGTAATAGATTCAGCAACACACCCACTTGGAACACTGAAGACCTATTATTAAAGAACCAGAAGAATAATTTTCAAAAGGTTTTTATTTTCAAACACAGTCTAGCATAAGATCTTACCATAAAGCAAGGTTGTTAAACATTTCTATTCAACCCACATATTTGAAGCTGTGCCTCAGAAGTTAGGTCAAATTATTTATGTGATTGTGAAACTTGACTATCCTTCTTGTCTAACTCTCTTTAGCGGACACATCACAGAAATCCAACAGCCAAGTTTCACGTGGCTGAACTCATCAATAACAGGCTACTAACATTCATTTCCCTGCAACTTACAAACAAGCTTTCAGTATATTTACTTACAACACAGTTTTTGTTACGCTGCAATCAACATTATAAACATTAATATTTAGCAAATCAGCACACACAAATGAGCAGGGCGTAGTCAGAAATCCACATGTGGGGGTGCTTGTATAGCAGGTGGTCACAACAGCCCTGTTTGTCCCTCGTGAGGGAGCCCCAGAGTAGTTTAAATTCAGACAACTAGAATTATTATAATCAACATATCACCCAGAGTTACATTGCCTGGGATTATAAGACAGCGATTATAATGTTGTCACCCTGTCTACGTTAGCTCTCACATCTTCTCTAGCACCAGCAGGGCTGAATGCTAGACAGCTTTACAAGGAGAAGCTATCATTGGGCAGAAATTCAAATTCAGCCTGGGAGGCTACACAACAAACACATATTTAGCTAAGGATGCCAAACTGGTCAGACCACGTGAACCTTTCAGCAGGCCTGACAGCACTATCCCTGCCATCCTCCTACATCTATCAAATCACAGAGAGGTGTTTGTGCAACGTCTTCAAAGATGCAGCACAACTTTCAAATACAAACTGGGCTATTTAGTGCTCACTATCAGCAAAGCAATCAGCTCCATGTACATCCTAACAGTTATGGTAACACCTAGAACACGAGATCTTAGAAGGAAAAGAGTACACAAACAATCTACCACTTGGTAAGTTTGTCCATAAGTGCATCAGTTGCTCTACAGTAGCTGTTCACACACTTTCTTTTATTCCAAGAAAACTCAAGTCACTATTTTCCAGTTACTACAGCCAGCCAACACATAGGCTTATTCTATGAGAACAAGTTCCATCTCAAAGTCTACAAGAATTTTTTTTTATATTGCATACACACACAAACACAGCTTTCTTTTTCACTTGTCTTCATTTAATAATCTGCAGAGAAGTCTGGAGGTGAAATTCTTATGAATCCCTGTCCTCAGTCAGGTGCATTCCAGTTGAAATAAGGCAGAACAGAACACTAAAACAAACCCATCACCTATTAACAAGCAGTCCCCTGCTAGAAAGGACAGCACCCATTCTGATAGATTTTTGGGAGCATTATCCTTCAGTACATCTTTTTAAATTTTGATTAGGATCAAACCAAACATGTTCTTATTTGAAATAAACCATGCAACACATACATAATGTCCATCTCACAATGTCTACAACACATCTTACACAGAGCAGCAACCTTTTGCTCAACACTAAGACACAGAAAAAACCTATAAGCTGTAGCTTACAACCTCTATGACTAATAGCAGCTTTCACTCCTAAGTTATCCCACTGATGACACTATTCATTTAAACACAGCAAAACAAACACACAGTACAGTGAGTAAAAACTCCTGACTGCATTGAGAAAAGCCTGTGAATTCTTAAATAATAGAAAAGGAAGCATATTAATCTGACAAATATACATGGGTGCCACTTTAAAACTGTCCAGATAAGGATGGTCTAACTATCTGGAGAGGAAAAGCTTGTAAGAAGTTTGTATAGATCCAATCAATACGCCCTCTAGACTTCTGCATAAGAGCTGTATTTCCATGTCTCTCATTCAAAAGACAATACATACAGCAAGTCTACCACGGTGAACATGCTCCTCAAAACATACTAAAGCAGGAACAAAAGGAATAATGAAAAAATCGATGCTAGAAGCAGAAGCAGGAGGTCCACAAAGAAAACGGCCAAATTAAACCTTCAGTGTGGCTTTAAACAATGTAATTAGAGAACAGGGCTGAAACCAAGACTCTTCTCCCTGTGATGAAGTAAGAGCTTGCCTTTGTGAAAGCACTTACAGCAGGACAGTACAAACACACAAATGTCAAACAAACCAATTCAAGGTATTCTTGACTCGCAAGGACATTTCTTGCTGGATAGTTACACTCACAGCAAAAACTGCATTTGAATCTGCATCCTTAACCAGCTTTAATTAGAAGTATTAACGCAAAAACTCAAAAAATTGTTTTAGCTGTGCAGAATTCAGTAAACAAAGGGCTACATACACTATTACAAGCTTGAATACAAGCCTTTTAGATTTACAGCGTAACATTTAAGTTCAGTTTGGAACACATTCAAAATTATAGCAACATTTAGACAAAGTAATTGAAAATTATAGTATTGTGACAAACATTTAACTTACTTTACATAATATCTTGCACCTTCAAAAGTATATGCTTCCTCCCAACCTGTGGGTAAGTCTGGAAAACAAGCAGCAAAACATCCCAATTACCTTTTGAAATGATGCTGGACATACTGGTCTACTCCCTAACACCACGGTAGTTAAAATACTGTGTGTCTGATTCCACATGCTGAAACCTTTAGTCCAGTGAACAAATATTTCAGACTTGACTCACAATACTGTCTCAGTTTTAATTCTGCAAGCCAAGAGAAGCTACAGGAATGAAAATCTGATTTGGATTTCTCATTGTCCAGTAATAACAAGGGTCTACGTGTGCCCTTATTTAACAACATTCCTTCCTCTGACCAGTAACTAGAACTCATGGTCATCTCCAGATCCTTCTGCCTTGAACTTCAGCAGCATCAAATTACCTGAAAGGCAAAGATCCAAACAAAAATCCATCTACTGAGTTACATGCAAGTCACAAGCACCTTAATAGGCATCCTACCAACTACACCACAGAGCATCAGCACTGTATTAGCATAATTCCACCACTGTTGTGACTAACAAGTGTTCCTGCAGTGTTTACAACTCTATCCCATTTTACATGAAAATAATTTTCAATGCAAATCTAGTGGAGGAAGTGGGTACATCTCTTCCTTTCTATTATCACTCCTAGGAGTACACATATAAAACCCCCCCCCCACCACTAATAGCCAATTTCTCAAGTAACAGCTTCCTGATGTAATGGAAGCTCTGAGGATGTTGGGTCCATTTATGCACCTCTAGATGCATCATTACCCTTAAAAGTTTGCCCCAGTTAATAAAAATAATGATTGAGACACAGCACTCTTTCATTGAATTATAAAAGCAAGAATGCATTTTCTAAAGAAAAGAAAAAAATCAGTCTGGGCTATGTGTTTCCTCCCCCTCCCCATTGCTTATTTGCTCTGTCTGGCATTTTTCTTCACTCCTGTCTTCTCTAGAAGAAAAATCAAGGCATCTTTCGATAATGGCACTGGGCAAAGTACAGCAAACAGGAAGTCTCTCTAGTAGAAGTATTTATGGCTGCTATAGAATTTTGCAAAAAAATACCTTTTCAGCGCTGAATATCTCAAGGAATAAAAAGCACTTCAATTCATAATGGAGGACAAAGCTTTCCTCATCGTCTAGTACATGCCTTACAGCATTATTTAATAGGCAGCTTTACAATAACATACATCTCCAAAAGAAGTGTTATTCACTCAAAAATTGTTTAAAAGAAGACATCATTTGAACATATTCTGACTAGGTTCCAAAACAATGGTCAGAGCAAAACAAGATACAAACCCCAGAATTAATCTGTTTGATTATATCTCTGTATGGAAAGATTCATTAACATACACATGAATGAGGGAAACTACAGAAACAGATTTGGTTTGCAGACACCTTGGTATCTGATTAATAAATCATGGTCAATATATCCAAGGTCATGCCTCACTCTTGTGTTCAGAAATAAGTTTAATTTACCCGATGATAACTTTGCTATGTTACATACATAGCACCCCAGATACTCAAAAGCAAACTGCATTTCCTTTAGAAGGCACTTAACGGCAGAAAATCACCATCAGCCAAAAGAGACAGTGGGAATAGTTTAAAAAAAGAATTAGTACTCAGCTAATGCTAGTGTTGAACGAGCAAAGCACATCTGCCCCCATGCATATTGCTGTAGATGAAGGCTAGTTTTTTAATCTGAGCACTGAAAGCAGGAGCAAAAGGAGCCTGATAGCAATCAGTAGTTCCATTTCCCAGCATTAAATGACTTCTTACAAACAACAGACCTTCACAGCAAATCAAACTGCAGAGTTCTAATGGCCAGAAACGTGTGGTTTTCAAACTATTCTCAACTCAAAAAAAAAAAAAAGGAAAAAAGAAAAGAAAGGCTGCCTGCAGTTTTCTAAGAGGCTGTTGCTGATTTCTTAATGCATGAGTATTAACCAAACATAAAAAGCAAATAATCTGATATAGACCAATTCACTTGCAGATTTCCCTGCGATTATCCAAGTGATTACATACATAAAAACAACTGCACTTATTACTACACTCCACCACCTCCCAGTGGCATATGTAGCCTGTGTGCAATTCCAGCAGTCGGAGTTTGGCTCCTGGTCTCCAGAGTGTCTGCTGTAAATCCTCCTCCTCCAGCACCTCCTGCTGCTACTTCTCCAGAGTGGAACAAAACAGCAGAAGCAAAGACTGGTTCCACCCTCCTCCCTCCAAGTTATTTCTAATGTTTCAAGTCCCTTTTCCTCCTACCTATTCCATCTCTCTCAGTCACTTAGAAACCACACAGACTCAGCCTAGATGGAAGTGAAGGGAAGAAAAAAAGAGGGTGTCTGGGTGACTAGTGAAATCAGACTCTACATTTTTAGTACACCTATCGTGGTTAAATCTAGGTACTGCCGGAAACAGGATTAAGACGAGTGGTTTCGTGCTAAACTGAGAAAGGATGCTACGCAGGTGAATAGACGGGATAGGCAGCGAGAAGCACGAGAGGAACACGGCGGTCTCTAATGGTAACTATACAGCGTTATAGGGGTGATGCGAGGCAACGCAGAGAGAGCGAAGACAGATACGTTGCACAGGCACGGAGGGACAACTCGTGGGCAGGGGAAGGCGCTTTAAAGAACTGCCGAGCGGAGCCGGACACGAGGGGCTGCTCGGCGATGTGAGCCCCGCTCAGCCCGGGGCGAACAACTGCGCCGAGTGCGGGGAGAGCGGGACCACGAGTTGTCCCAGGGGGCTGCGGCGGCTCCGAGGGACCGGGGGACGGGGGGCTGAGCCCGCCCGGGGCTCGGCGAGACCCCCGAGCGGAGCGGGGCAGGGCCGGGGGCTCGGGCAGAGCTGCGGGCAGGGCTCGTACCTGCGCTGCGGCGGTGCCCGGTGATCACGGCCTCTCCGGTGAGCGGGTGCAGCCAGGTCGTGCTCTTCGCCTCCTCGCTGCGGGGACGGACACACGGACCGAGTCAGGCAGGCGCAGCCCCGCCGTCCCCTTCTCCCACCTCCCCCTCCCCTCCGCTCCCCGCACGCCCCTCCCGGCCCGGCCCCGCTCCCCTCCGCGCCGGCCCCGCGCTCACTTGATGAAGAAGACGCGGCCGCCCTGGCTGATCCCGTAACTCCAGCTGCCGGGCAGCGCCCGCAGCCGCTCAGCGCTCAGCTCCGCCATGGCCGAGGCGCCGCAGCCGGGAAGAGCCGCGGGGAGCGGGCGCGGGGGGGGCGGCGCGGGCACGAGCGAGCGAGCGCGTCCCCGCCGCAGCCGCCGCCAACACCTTGGGGAGGGGAGGGAAAGGAGGGGAGAGGAGGGGACGGGAGGGGAGGGAGAGAAGGGAGGGCACAGCGCCCGCCCCGCCCCGCGCGTCCCCGCCCCGCCCCTCCCGCCGCGGGGGCGCGCGGGGCGCGGGGGCGCGCCCGGGAGGGGCGGGAGGCGCGGGCACGGAGGGAGAGCCGGGAGGGGCCGGGGCTGTCCCGCAGGGAGGGAGGGAGGGAAGGTGGGATTCGGGATGCGAGGAGCGGAGGCCCCGTCAGGACGTGTCTGTGCCCGGGCGGTGCGCGGCTCCAGCCCCGCGCTCGGGTCCCATCGCACGGGGGGGCCCCGCTCCTCCGCATCCCAGCGCTGCCGGCTCCGAGCGCGGGGCTCCGCCGCTCTCAGACCCGCCTCGGGACCCGAACGGCACAGGAGATTAAAAGTTTTGTCGAATGTCCTCCCTCTTCTCACACCCTCGGGCTTCAGGCTTTTTTTTTTATTATTATTTTATTTTTTTTTTACATAAAGGCTCAGTCCTCATAAGCGAGCGTAAGGAGATGCCATCTTTTTCCTTCGTGTAAACTGTGCCATCTTTTTCCTTCATGCAAATCGTACCATCTGCGCTGCGTGCCCGTCTTCCGAAAGAGATCCGGGATACGGCGTGGATTTCAGTGTTTTAGGTATTTTCAGAGTTTTCAGTGTTTTAGGGAGGTGATGATAATGCAGGTAAAACTTGCGCCTGCAAAAACGAATCTCTGTGCCTGCGTGTATACTTTTATTCACGCGAATAATCCAATTGCATGTGCATTTATGCGTTGCCACACACCCCTTCGGTATAAGTTACACATGACAAATGTAAATGACTAAAAGTGTGCCGTGGCCGTGGTGTTTCTAAGAGAATCTTGCTTTGCAAAACCACTTTCTGAATAAGCAGTAAAGCTGGGATGTCTGAAGGTATTCCTCTGTCCACAGAACATGTGAAATGCGCAACTGAGAGTATTCTGTGTAGCAGCTTTGTCCTCTCTACCGTTCTCAACACCTTGGGAAAAATAAAATTTGACAGACAAGTTGCTGTGTGGTTTGGTCCCCACCACGCCATGTGGTCAAAGCCTTAAATCCCAGTTGCCCCACACAAGATATTCCAGACATGAAGAGCAGTGTACATGTGAGAAGACCTGGAGTCACTTTTAAGTAACTGGATACAAGATAAGAATTCCTCCCTATCCAGCAATACCCTTCATTTCCACTCACCACTGACAGCACCTGAGATTTATAGACTACCAGAGGAAAGATACGCTGGGGAAAACAATTTATTCTATAAACAGTTCCCTTCTGTCCTAAGAGCAAGAGCCCTTAGATGATGAGTAAAGTGAGTAATGACTCTTCCTGTGAAGGGCTGCGAAAAGCTGCCTGACAACAGCAAGGGGGAAATCACATGCATTATGGGCTCCTGGGGTGGTAATGCTCATGTCCTGATACTTCTCCATGCAGCCTCACTAGAGAGTAGAGCAAGTGCTCTTGATTTCCAGAACAGTGGATACCTTCCACCATGCAGAATCATTTTCTTTCCCTCTAGCAGACAAGTGCATGCAGCACGGCTAGACTTACATTGGCCTAGATCCATAAATTAGGTATTTAGGCAGGATTTAGGTGCATAAATCCCGCCTGATCCCAGCACGTGCTTTGCCAAACAGCTTCCTCAGGCAACTAAGTTCTGCCAGTCCCTTGCCTTGCAGCCTCCTTCCTGCTTTGCACGTGCTTAGAATTGCTGCCATCTTGGTAAAACCTAGAGTGTGGTACCTAAAATATGTCCCAGCCTGGCTGAATTCTCAGGCAAGGTGTTATTCCCCCAAGTGCCACAGAGGCCGGATAAATTGGCCACATTCAGGCCACACCTAAGAAGGACTTACAAGTTTAGTTTCTGTATAACTCATAGCAAACAGGTTGGCAGCACAGTCATCACAGGAAACCTCTTCAGCCTCAAGGATGAAGGGCATTTAAAACCATGTCAGTCTATTCCCAGGAAAATGCTTTTGCTCCAAGGTATAAACCATTCCGAAGCTGAGACTATTCTAGGAGGATACTGAAAGTGTTCCTCCTCCTCCTTTGAAGTCACATTATTTTGCAAATATAATTATTGGGCTATAGGGTGGTGGCATGACTTGCTGGTCTCATGAATAGGAAGCTCACCCAGGGAGGGATGGAAGATCTTGTTTCTACTTCATTGTTCAGGGACTCTTAAGTATTCTATGTTAAATAGTCATCAAATAAAATGTATTTGCAGATGCTAATCCTGCAAGTGAATGCTAATCCAGCCATGTGCCCTAAACTCACAGTGAGAGTCCAGAGTTTTACCATTTTGTGGATCAGAGCTCATGAACTCCAAAGGATATGAGGGACACCACACCTGCATCATTTGTGCAGGCTGGTGCCAGCAGTTTGTCTTTCTGAAGGGTGCTGTTGGTTCCACAGTTAAAACTTTTGCTTCAAAGTTAGTCTAAAAGTTTGATCAAAACAAATTACACATGGAGTTTTTTGCAAAGTTCAATAATGGTACTGAATTTCCTACAGTCAGATAAGTGCTTGAATGCTCTTACAAGACAGACTTGAGAACAATATTTCAGAAAAAAAGAAGCCACATCACTAAGGGGAGCAAAACTCTCCTTTGAAAGCAGTTTATATCACTGTAAAAGCTGCATGCATAATTTAAGATGCTACACGTGTACCTTTCACTTCATTCTTTTTTACTGTAAAAATGAGCTAGTGATTCCAAATGTGAAATCAGTCAATCTATCGGGGTACTCCCATCTGGCCAACACTTTTTTTCCCCAAAAGAGCTGAAGACAAACTGTTGAAGAGGTGACCACTGACACGACTGTTCTCTGTGTTCTGCATGTATGGCCTGAGCTATCTGCTGCTCCTGTCACTGGTGGGAAGTGGATAGAGGATGTGGGGCAAGTTCTTAATCTGTGTGGGCAGAGTATATTGGCTACCCACTACTGGGAGCTTAGGATAAAGACCCACATCCACTGAGATTTTTTCCATGTTTTTCCCATTCTGATCCAGCCTTTTTTTCCTTCCTCTTTCACCTCCCTATGAGAGTAGTTTTCCTAGCAACTCTCTCAGTGTCAGAGAGTACTAAGGGAGTAGTAAGATTATTGATGTTTTAAGAAAATAATTTCGGCTCAGTAATGTATTCATAATCAAAATATTTAAAATTCCTGGGGCAAAGGAACCCTACCCACAAAACAATGAATCCCTTTAAACGGGATTAATTAAAAACAGCGTTGGGAGAACATTCATTGAATAAGACTCAGAGAATTCCATCCACACCTTTCCCGACAGGTATGAGGTGACAACAAACATGATGAGCCAAGTAAAAAGGACACATGAGCATAGCAACTGATGAAGCCTCTGAAGCAGGGAGTGGACTGCAGTCATAGAATCATAGAATATCCTGAGTTGGAAGGGACCCACAAGGATCACCAAAATCCAACTTCTGGTCCTGAACAGAACAGCCCCAAGAAACACACCATGTGGCTGAAAGCACTGTCTAAATGCTTCTTGAACTCTGTCAGGCTTGGTGCTGTGACCGCTGCCCTGGGAAGCCTGTTCAGTGCCCAACCACCCTCTGGGTGAAGAACTTTTTTCTGATATCCAACCTAAACCTCCCCTGACACAACTTCAGGCCATTCCCTCGGGTCCTGTCACTGGTCACCACAGGGAAGAGATCAATATCTGCCCCTCCTCTTCCCCTCCTGAGGAAGCTGTAGCTGCAATGAGGTCTCCCCTCAGTCTCCTCCAGGCTGAACACACCAGGTGCCCTCAGCTGCTCCTCACACTGCTTCCCCTCAAGGCCCTTCATCATCTTGGTTGCCCACCTTTGGACGTTCTCTAAAAGCTTAATGTCTTTCTTACATTGTGGTGCCCAAAATTGCCCAATATTGCAGGTGAGGCCGCCCCAGTGCAGAGCAGAGTGGGACAATCCCCTCCCTCAACTGGCTGGCGATGCTTTGCCTGATGCCCCCCAGGACACAGTTGGCCCTCCTGGCTGCCAGGGCACTGCTGACTCTTATTGAATTTGCCATCAACCAGGACCCCCAGGTCCCTTTCCATGGCGCTGCTTTCCAGCATCTCACTCCCCAGTCTGCACTAACATCCGGGATTGCCCCATTCCAGGTGCAGACACTCCAACTAAAACCTCTTCACGGGATTGTGTTCGTCAGGATTGATTGATTCTGCGTGTTCTGTCAGTATGAATCAAATTGGATGAGGTTATTTCATGGAGTCTGTGTCTTTACATTTTTATGTTGTTTAACTAATGAGACAATATAACATTTAATATTGCAAGAAAAGGACCATTGCTGGAGGTGTAGTTTTATGTTACATGTTCTCATGAGGGAACCACTTCTGAAGACTGGGTTCCTTTTTGCCCCATCTCTCAACATTAGTTTTTCTTGCCTTTTTACTGATACTGCAGTCCATGGTGAATTACATCAGTTTGCTGATCTGGTAGAAAAGAAATCACAGATTCTCTCAAATAATTAGTTTCTCATGAGGTCAACAAGCTGATCCAACACATCCTGAGGTCACTTGATAACTAGATCCAACATGGGGTGAGAAGAGGGGAACCACTCCTTTAGGCTACATTCCTCAGTGACAGGGGAGGGGGGAGAAAAATCAACAAATCTACTAATTGACGTTCTCTGGAGTCAGGATATCTCTGTGCAGATGAAAGAAGCAATTAGCCTAGGTCAGAGGAAATAAGAAAGAGGAAAAAAACTGTTGAACACAGCCTCTGCAGACAGCTCTGTTGGTAGAATGGAGCCTCTCCTTTGCTCTAAATAAAAAGCCTGATAACAGTTCAGGGCTCCTGTCTGGTAGCTCTGGAGGCTGGATGTTTTTCTAGGGGTCATTGGTACAAGTGGCACAGGAGTCCTCTTCTGGGTCAGTGTAAAGCATCAATCTGACTGAACAAGCATTGGGTCATTAGCCTCCCTGCCTTCAGCACAAGATACCCTCACAGATTGTTCTCACAGTATGTGAGATTCAGAACCAAGGCCTGTGCACACTCAGGCAGTAGAAACAAAGCGGTATTTTACATTTTAATAAGTTTTGCAATCTGTGCTTGACAGAAGAAGCAGTTGTTCACATTTAGAAACTAATTTTTTTTTTTAGCTGCAATTAATGATTTCCAAGTATAACTCTGTTGCGTACAAATTTTGTTACCTTGAGGACGGTGAATCCTTATATGATGCCAATTTCTGTTAAAGATCCTGTCACACTAATACAAAACAGACTCCAAAGCCAGAATGCAAGATTTGCCTTTCCCTGGCAGGCAGCACCAGAAAAGCAAAAAGGCTTATTGGTCCCCAAACCAGCATCATGTTGTCAGAATCTTATTGACTATTCAGTGCAATTTTGAACAGAGAACACTTTCTGTTACAAGTCTCTTTTCAGAGACTCGTTTACTGTATGGTCCATGTCATGTATACCATGATGAGCTTCTTGCAAAGTCTTCCAACCTGAAATGATGGATGCCATAGTTGGAATCTTCAGATTTCTTTTGCAGACCCCATCATATTCAATATCTCAACAAAGACTGAGGCCTCAAGATCAAGAACTACTTTGCTGGAACCTTCTTTCGTATCTTTTCACACTATTTCACAACCTTCTTGCTTAGGAAGCCCTCAAGCCTACCACGACAATGATTGTCTGTGACTTTCACACAACAGTAAAATGATATTTTAAAATCATGTTTATTACTAGGATTAGTTTAAAATAATGCTAAGAAGGAAAGAATTTGTGAGGGAAATTCAGTGATCTCAGTATCCCACTTTTCCTCTCACTAACTGCTGTCTTTAGCTACACCTGGCTGAAAGCAGGGGATTTCATCTTTCAAATAACCCTCTCATTTGAATCATCCAGAAGAAAATCTTATACAGTAGAACACAAACAAATTCTCTGTCTCTCAGCTGGCTTTTCTGTTTCATAAATCTCTGCAGTATCTGGTAGATTTCAGCATCTGCTTTTCTTCACATGGTTCTCTTCACTGCTGCTGTCCTATTGCTCAAAAACCTGCTGTTTCAAATCATAGGAGATGCAGAAGCTCTCTCTGTTCTGAAAGAAGCAGAAGATGAGTTTCTCCTAGGAATTGTCTTTGTTCAGTTATTGCTTGAACAAATAAGAAGGAACTTCATGTGGAATATGTGGAAGAGCTTCACCTGTGGTTTGCATTATGTGAGATACAGGGCCCTGTGGCTGCAAGGGCTTTCACTTAGGTGGTCTTTTCTCATACCTTTTCTCATGTGCATTTCCCTCCCCCCCCTTCTTTTTTTTTGTATTGGGACTGGTAAGAATTTGCAGCATATTTGTATTTAATACCAATTATATAATGAATTTTAATCTATTTCCATTAAACTTTCAGCAACTGAGAGTCTGTTTTCAGAGTAAGATGAAATAATAGCGTGTTTCACCCTTGAGATTTTTGTAGACACCCTTGTTGCAACCTTGATGACATTTTCCATAAAACCATTATGTTGTGGATGTCTTGGCTGTGAAGTGCTTTAAGTGATAGTATTTTTGCAAGACATTTAGCATCGTAATCAAATCACGGTCCATTTTCTGTAATTACTACGGTTGGCGTAATACGTGTGTCAGTCTCTATGGATTAGACATAAGATTACCAGGGTTGCAGTGATATTCTGTAATAGCGTTATAGCAAAATATAAAGAAAAGTGATCTATTTTTAGCCTGTAATTTTCCCAGCATGATAGGCAAATCCAAGCCACATCTTAACTTGTTGATCTAAAATTTCCTCGAGTATATTTAGATATGAGGTAGTATCAATTTCAACACCTGTATTGTTGTTAACAGCACTCACCTTTTATCATGTTAGTATGTTCTTTCTGGTCTGGACTGTTTACTAGAAATGCTATTCTTATTTTGCTGTATTTTTGTGTACTTCAGCTTTCCTGTGCACATCTCTTTCATTTTATGAACTCCTGTTTTTCCATAGTTTTATCTCTCCCAATGGGAGGTAAGACAGAGTTTTGTTCTTTCACATTTGTTTCCTTTACATCTGATTTACATTTTACTCACAGTAAGAATATTTTGTTCACTGCATGACACGATTTTTACCTACTTGTGCTGAATAATTATATAGCTGAACAAAATATTATTGGAACTTGGCTTGCAAAATTGTGTCCAAACTCATACTCGTTGCATTTCAAGTATTGGCATTGGATTTTTCTGACAAAATGAAGGTGTCTACCAAGGCCTCTTTTTACAGCAGCAGTGGGCTCATCAATGTAGTCAATATAGTCTAGGGTGCAGTTCTTATTCTGGTGTGGGGACCTGTCTCTGCTCAGTTGAATCACACCTTATGTTGTTCTGACTACATTGACTAGCACTCTGTTAACTATGATGGGATTCTTCCCCAGGCAGAAGGAGAGACCTCTCTTGCAAACTGCTGCAGTCAGGGGAGACAAATCCCACCTGAAACACAACTGCCATTTGAACAATTCCCATGAAGAACCTCCCATATAGAGTACTTCTTTTAAAGACAACTGTAGCCAATGATGGGAAGCTTTTGCAAAATGTTTTTACTTCTTATGAGTTTAATTGTGCATTTTCTTCCAGTCTCTTCCATTACTTCTTAAAAATTCACTCTGGTTGATTACATCTTTACACTTCACCTCTGACTATTCAGACCTCTTCTGCTTCTTTATGTTGAGATGAGGTTCTGTAGCATCAGCTGGCTTCCCTTTCAAAACTTGTTACCATATCTAGCTCTGTTCTGCAGCCAACTTAATTTTCACAGTCTTTAATAAGCTGAAACTGTGTACTTCTAGCAACCTTTTTTTGAGGATCTCTTGATCCCTGTAGTATTCTGGTCTCAGATCTGATTTTCAAAATTACATGATCAACAGTGCTTTCAAACATTATAAGTATCTTGAAAGATTTCCTTTTTAGTTTGAATTCTACAGTGGCCACGTCTCAAATATTTCAGTCTTTCCAAGAGCGCAATATTTTCTCAAATCTCTATAGCACAGGATTTCTCATTTGCAATCTGGTGCTTCTGGTCTTTCAGTACCTTAGTTCATCTTCCTTTTCATCAGTTCTGTCTCCTTTTTAAAGAAAAATGGTGTTATTTGATTGAATCTACTCCAACTATCCTCCGTTTCTGGAGAATTTAATCTGCTTTGAACTTTTTTAGTTTCTACGCCATAGTGTTCTCTACTTACCACTTCTTCTGGTCTTTTTTTTCTCTACTGCATCTGTTGTTTTCACTCTGATAGTGCTTACACGTATGGTTTTTAAGTTGCATCGAAGAAAATGCTAGATTAGTGATATAAAGGCACCTTTAATATGAAGAAAAGGGTAACATGCATACGTGTAAAAGTAATAAAGACAAAAGAGAGGAAGAAATTTGTGAAACACAAACTAAAAATGCTCCGCTAATCCGGTTTCTGGCACCAAATATCCCCAACAACAGTTGCTGAACTGGGGAGTGTTCCAACCTCTAAGGCAATGGGTCACTTGGTTACAGCCAGAAACCCACTGTCTCAGTTGCTCATCTGTGCATTGTTTTATGCTTGTGTAATTCTGTCATACTCTGTATATTCTCGTATACTCTTGTCATTCAAATGGTTTCCAACTTTTTTTTTTTTTGTTTGTTTGTTTTGGTTTTTTTTTTTGTGGAGCTCTCTTTTCCAGGGGAGGCAGAAGCCCCGTGTGGCAGGATTGTATTAGCTGAAAACAGGGTTATCTTTCGTTAAACACTTAGTGGTTCACAGATCACACGCAGTCTGTAGCTCCCCTAAATATTGCTGTTAATACACCTCTTTTTTCCCCCAGCTATTTCCATTTGTCCCAGATTGTAGCAAAGGTTAACCCAGCTTGATTTGCAGTAGTTTCCTTTTATCCTTATGCTTTTGGTTTTCCAAAATTACATTCTCTGCATTGAGGAATTTTCATCTCAAACTTTTTTTACAGATTTTTGCGTGTTTAAAATATCTTGTCTTTTCCAATCTAAATAGTTGTATGATTTTGTGATTCTATTTACTTTCTGCCTTGGTGCTCCACTAGCTTTTACTTTCTCATTTTACCTCCCTTTCTCAACTGCCTTTTTCTTCCTGTGAAATGGCTGGTTCCCATTCTGTCTTGAACCCTACGTCCTCCTCATCATCTTTGCCTTTGCCAGCATTCCCCTTTAACTCAGCTGCTTTCCCCCTCCATTTACACTTCTGCTCCTTCTCAAGAAGACAGAAACAGTAAAAGCTGTGACAGGATGACCTGTCCTCTGCTCTTCTCTTTCCCCCAAGGCTGCATCTTCTCTCCAACGCTGGCTGTGCACCTGTCCTCTCTTGTGATAATTTCTGCAAAACTCTACTCCTCCAGCTGGTCCCCAGAGGACCCAGTTTCGTGCTGTGAATAATGAGGCTTCCCTCCCTCCTGTCTGTTCTGACTATCACTTCTTTTTTTTTCTACCTACCCACTCATTTTCTATGTTTAATGTCCATGTGACACCATTCTTCCCTCTCTTGTACTGAGCCTTCCGTTACAACTGACTTCTGGCTTTCCATTTTGCTTTCTGTAGCTGATGATTTCATTTTCCACACTGAAATCTGTGTTCCTCTGTAAATGTAGATCAGCTGCTTTATTTTTCCAGATAAGCTCTGTTTGTTTTGCTTTCCTCATGACATTTCAGCATGCTTATGTTAATTCCATCAGCCAAGCCACTGAGAACATTAAACATGTACCTTTTAATATATCGGGTGTCAGAGAGGACAAGAAGGCACATGGTAGACTTGCAGGTTGCAGAGATTAACTTCTTGAAGCTTTGCCACTATGCATTATTATTCCTAAAAACGTCCTGAGAAAAAAAAAAAGGATACTATTCTCAAATTAGAAAGAACGTAAGAAAATCTCAGTGAGATCAGGCTGCTGGGAAAAGCTTGAAAGAAAAACGGGAGCACTCTGAAACTGAAAGAAATTAAGTAATCCTGAATCTGTGGAAATGACAGTGAAAGAAAACCAGAATTCCTCAGTAAGAGGAGGGGGAAGGGCATTTAAATAGAGCCTATAATAAAGACAACTGCAGAGGGGATTGCAAAAGCGCTGAAAAATGAAGCAACCCTGCTCAACAGAAAACAGGAGCAAGCAGAGCATGCCAGAGGCTCAAGGACTGCTGGTGTTTCCCGGCGAGCTGCAGCAGCAGAGCTCTCTGCCACAGGGCCACCATGCTAGAGGAGTTGTGTAAACCCCTCATGGGTGTATTAAACTGCATTTAAAGAAGCCACGAGAGCATCAGATAAATGTCCTGATGTGTGTGGTAGGAGATGGGACAATGCAGTTGTTATCTTCTGCGTGTCCCTTTATTCATGCCGAAAGGAAAGGAGAAAGTTTGCAGGGAAAAGGACGTGCTTGATTCCTGCTTGATGATAGACAGATTTTGTTTCTAGCACCACTTATGAAGATTGCCTGGTGCAACAAAAAACAAGCAGAAGAAAGGATGTTTTTTTTAACAAGAGTTGTTCAGCGCTGTTTATGTGATTGTGAAAGAAAATGGTTTACTAGTCCAGCTATCCCAGGGAACAATTTCTTCAGTGCTGTTGACCACTAGTGAAAAGATCATGTAAACCAGCAGCACTGTTTATGCCACCAGCAGAATATACAACATTTCCAGTAATGCTATTTCCATTAATGCTATGAAGTCAACAAAAAAAATAAAATTGAAAGAATAGAAATGCTCCCAGAGGAGGTAACAATAAACTGTAGAAGAGGCTGGGATTACAGGCTGCATCCAGCACAGGTGACAAGAGGAAAGAAAGGCAACAGTGTGTAACCACATTGGAGTGACATGCAAATAACCAAAAATATTAGAAGCTACTCAAAAGGGACTGAGATCAGGACATGCTTCCATGTTGCCACAGGAGATAACGGAATGGGTTAGACAGCACCGTACTGCACAAAAGATAAATCTAAGTGGTTGGACATTCAAATTGATTCTGGAATGGTTGTGCAAGGGACAGTTGTGCCGAAAGAGTACAAATGTTTCAGTCATATATCTGAAAAGAGTATGTTCCCCCAGTAAATGTCAGCCTGTGTTCCCCCAGTAAAGCTATATTAGATGTTAACTGGCAGTTCCTAGGGAAATGCTAGAACCACAATACTGAATGTGAGTGGAAAAAAGATAAAATTGCTTTTAAAGTAGCTGTCACTGGGAAAAAAAATACAACCAACCAACCAACCACCAATAACAACAACAAAAAGGCAAAATCACCCCTCAAAGCAAAACAAACAAACCCCATACCCACAAAAAGACCCAACCCAAGCCTGTTCAGTTGCAGACCTGACAGAGACCTGATTCAGTTCTGGACATGTGCTGTATTATTATACTTCATATATAAGTTGTTTATAGCCAGTTCCTAAGGAAACTAGAAAAAGGAAAGAAATTGTTCCAAGAAAAATACGAGAAATTATCATCTACTTTTACTGTGATTACCAGAAATGAAAGAGTTAGATGTAGAAAGATAGCTTGGTTACACTGATGATAGAGAGGAATCTATAAATAAATGGATTTCACAGGTCTACACAGGATAAGAAAAAAAGGAACAAAATAAGATTGAAAAAATTTGCCACTTCTTTTGGTGTCACAGCTCTTCATTGCTTTTCACTATCAAGGCACTGTAGTTCTTTCCAAGACAGGAAGTACTGGATAAGTACTTCTTAAGTAAAAACCCAGTTACTTCCATAGGCATCACAGAACTTAATACAAGTATGTTTTTGGAATGTTATTGCTTAATTCAGCACGTCACATATTTGTTGGGTTATCCAAAGCCAAAATCCTATCAGAAATAACTGACACAAGAAACTTCTGGCAAATGCTTTCCTGCAAAAGCATCAGTGCTAACTACAATCCCTGTGTTTACAGTCACATCCCTTAAACATTTCTTCAGGGCTCTGTTAGTCTTCAGAAAGGATCAGCCTTATGGGGACCAGATTACTAGTGTAATATCTGACTAGTAAAGCTGACAGAGAACAAAAAGCTTAACAAAATGTATACCACATGTAGGTCTAACAAGACAACCTTGCCTTACTTAGAAGGAAACATAAAACTAGAAAATCCGAAGCAGAAATGAGAAGTCTTTCAAGCCTTAAAATACATGACTTATAAACAGAATCATAAGAGTTACTTCTTGTTTATTTATTCATTTTATTTATTTGTAACAGATTCTGTATGCACCAAAAACTGTGGGGAATCTCAAATGAAGGTGATGCATCATTGGTTCATCAAAAAGGTCTATTCACTGTGTGCTTCAGGAACTGTAGAAAACAGGGCGTCTTTGTAACATTTAACAACTGTGTTTAAGAAGAACAAATGAAGAGGAAAACCAGAAGCCTGTCACGTATTTCAAGCGTTGCAAACACACAAACAAACCCAACCCGGCGCTGTGTCCCAGTGGAAATGAAAGTCTTAGTAATGACACAAACTTTTGAACAGCTTACTGAGTGTTTGGTATGGGGGGGGGGTTTTAAAAAAGGCCTCTTTAAGCTTTTAGCAGCGCGGTGGAGTCCAAAATCATTTCAGGAATTTTTACCCAGAATACAAACGCTGTTACTGCAGCTTGGCAACTTCCTCCTTGAGCCCGGCACTTCCCAGAGAGCGCAGTCTCAGGGGCACGTGTTTTGTCGAGGGCTCCAGTTACGCAATACCACAACAGGAAAGAGCTCAGAATCAAGGGAAAAAAAAAAAAAATCCAACAAACAAAACCCGAGGCCTTTGCTGACCTTACCAGAACAACAACAACAACGGCAATTTCAGCATCAGGCAGCAGACTGGAACCAGTTAGGGGTGCACGGCTAAAAAGCCGGCTGGAAGCTTGCGCAAGGCTGGGTGGAGCTGGAGGAGCAAGTCTCTGCCAGGTTTGCTCTCATCTTGGCAATGACCTCCCTATCACTGACAAAGTGTTTCTGAAAGAACAGCCTATTTTTACGGTTTCGGTGCTCTGAGAGTAAGTGCTTTGTGCTTTCCACAAGGGATGCAGATATAAACAAATGTAAGACAAAAATACAACAGCCAGGTGGACGGCCTTGACCACACAGGCAGACTCAGACTCTATCACAGAGCTATAAAATACAAGCTAAAGAGAAAAAGCAACCTCTTTTTCCACCCTGCAGAGTCACTTAATGGATTTCAGCAGACAGTAGGCCACAAAGCTGTTTTTCTGAAATGGAAATGTTGTAGTTATTTCCTTCTCTAAATATACAAAGCAGGCAACAATGTTGAAAGAATCACATCCATAAAGAAATTGAAATCAATATTGCAATACATGATACTCGTGAAGTCCTGATTTGGCTAAAAGCTCTTCATTTCCAGTATGGCATTTGTGCTGCTGGCAGGATGCTGCCCAGCAGTGATTTATCAGCAAAGAAAATGAATATCTGAATCTGGGCTCCTATGTCCATACCTAGTTACCAAAATAAATTGCCTGATTTTCAAGCTTGCCAGGAACCAGAAGGTCCCAGAAGCACGTGTGATAGAGAGTGAACAATTACATAGCACATCAAAGCTAAAACAGACTAACTACAGTCCCCTAAAGTACAAAGGAAACCAAGTCTGTAGTGCCAATTGGAACATATTTTATTTCCTTTTGCTTTTCAGTTCCAGGTCTCTCGTCTGTGATCTGCTGAGAAAGCTACTACTCCAAAATTACCTGCTGGTGACCAAATTCGACAAACTGGAGACCAAATCAGGGAGTTTTCACCTGACATTTTAGGACAGTTTTCTGAAGCTATACCAGATCACTTACATGTTCAAATATCTTCTAGTTCAGGATAATGTAATGATTTAAATCACTCTCTCTGGATGTCTTAACTCAGACCAGTTTAAGAGACCTTAAACTTATTTAGATCAGCTTTCTGTGGAAAAAAGCATAACATTTTGATATTCATGCATTATCTGCAATGTTTCCTGCGTGATGCAAACATAAAATTAAAGGTCTGTCTTCAGAAAGTGTCTGATGTTGTCAAAGATCCATGTTAAGTTTTATAGCACCAAGTGACCAGAAGTGAAATCAAACTACCTTGGGCAGATGCCATTAACTATAACTGGTGTCACTCCAGGCAGAAACATGTGGCCCCAAAACACCGCAATAAATCAGGATATTACAAATAATTTATTCCCAAGTAAAGCCTCAGGCTCCTGTGGGCTAAAAACATTCATTTTTCAAGACATAAATGTGAAAAAAAGGGTCTAATAAATTCAGGCCTGTTTGTTGCAAAGTAAGTTTTTCACTTTGGTTCAAACAAATCGAGTTGGAAATGACTTAGTGAACATCCAGAAAACAAACCCCAAATGTTTCATCTTTATCACACATCACCACCCACATAAATGGACCCAAATGCTAACCATATTGGGATCAGCAAATGCCCAGTGTCATTAGAGACTACGCATGCCACTAGAATAAAAATCATCTGAGTAATATTTACCACACTAGAATCAAAAAGCAATTTAACCTCAGAATAAAAAATCCAGTGTTCTGTGTTTATTTTGACATACTAGAAAAAAATACTTTTGCCAGTTTCAGCTACATCTGATCCAACATTGCTTTAGTATACTGTTAGAAGCACGTTGTGTAGCTTTTTAGAGCAAAATGTGCTAATTAAATAGAGTCATAGAAGATTATTCATAACAAAATTATATAGTAAATCTGTTTTGGTAGAAGAGCAAAAAAGAAAAGTCTCCTAATTATATCCCATTTTTGTTATGTATTAAACTTAGCTCGCCTTTTCCACTGTAATTTCTCATCTTGACACAAGTATGATGGATTTTAGGAAGACAAGAAGTTAAAATGCTCAGTGTCAAATGGACCTACACTAACTTACAGCATACAAGGTGAGTGCAATTCCACTCATATTACAGGAAAGTGGATTAGACCTGCAGATCTTGTAATACTGACTGTATCTGTCATGATGACTACATTTTTGGTTTAATTTAGTCGTGAGGAGCAGGCAAGGTTCCTTCAGTGAGAGATTTGCTCTTGTAGAAGAGTGACCTAGAATTTTTACATGTAAATCCATGTCTTTATTACCATAAGCTTATGACTTTTTTGGGTGGTTCTCTTTAAATTTGCATATCTGTATGTAAGGCTCAGGCATAGTCTCATCCATCTGCTTTCCCATTCCTTGCACACTGTTGACACCGTAAGGTTCTCAGCTCTTGCAAAAGCATGACTCACATGGAAAAAAGTTTCCTTTTGGGAAGCTCCACTTTGTTAGGTCTGGTATGAGCCAGCCTCTTCTGACCATTCCAGCTCAAATATTAGGTCACATTTGCTGAGGGAGTTCAGCTCTCTAATTCTCTGCCAACTCCTGCTCATGAAGGAAACTCATAGCTTCTCCAGGGAGCCTCGGCCACAGCCTTTGGCTTCCCTCTCTAATTCCTAGACTCACAGCTTTTATTTTGTTGAGGGACTCTGCTACCATCCCCTTTCATTAGCTTCTTCAGAGCACAGTGTTCTTAAAGCTCATCAGTGCCCAAGTCCTTGTCCGTGTCCCCACAGAGAGAGTGGATCCACCCGAGCCCCACCTGAAGACCCTTTTCCTTGCCCTGCACTAACGACACAACACCCATTCTCATCTTGTCCAACCATTAAAAGAATCTCTGGTCAAATCCTACAGCAAAGGCCTGTATTTCACTAACACTCAGGTGCTGACCTAATTACTCAAGAATGTTGGCATTTGCACATCTCAGATTTTGGTGTGAAACTTGCAGGCTGCCAGTGAAAGTCCTCAAATCTATTCTGCACCTTTTTTTATTCTTACAAATCTGTGCTGAACATGCAAACCAAGTCTTCTAACAGACTTGGAAAAATACACAATGAAACAACCCATTTGAGTGTAAAACCTGATCGTGGAATTACCACTTGTTTTGTTTTAACGAACAACTGAATTTTAAACATGCTGAAACATAGTCATCTCCAATTTATTTTGCTGTTTGTGCAGCCCCAGTATTTGTTATCTCAATATTTGTGAGCCAGGGTTGAATATTCTTGAAAATAATTACATATCTTAAGGTTCTTATTTTTTTCTCCCTAATTCTTATTCGTTATCAGGCTGGATGGAGTTCTGAACAACCTGGTCAAGTGAAAGGTGTCCCTGTCTGTGGCAGAGGGGAACTGGATGATATTTAAGGTCCTTTCCAACCCAGGCCATTCTATGATTTTATGATTTCTTTAATAGATAAAATCCTTTCTCTGCTCTTGTGCCATCCAGTGTTTGTGTGGAAAAAAAAAAAAATAGAGTTGCCTTATTTGTAAACTTCTGTGTTTCCAGAAAATCCAAATGCTTAAAATAAGTCTCACAAATGAGCTGAAAAACATTTATATTGATTTTAATGTTAACCTAGAGATGCCCAAATAAAAACTCCAGTGCTTACTGAGGAATAATTTAAGAGACCACAACTGAAAAAAACCACCACCAGAAACACAGAAACATACAGACAAGAACCCCAGCAACCTTACAGTATAATATTTTGATATAATAAGACAGCAGAGAGAGATGGGTCAGATTTCCCATTTCTTGTGCACATAACTCATAATGATATTTGCTCCTTGGCAATGCTGCTTCACAGATATAGCCTGTAGCATATCAACAAGTGTACTTGAAGAAATCAGGATGTTAAGAAATGATTCATGAGCAGGAAGAAAGGCTGCATTTGTAACAAACATTCAGCCATCTCTTCATGTTTGCTGTTCTCACCTCCTGCTTACCAAGTAGCTTCTGTTTGGGAGTTTGCAGTATTCCCTGTGCAATTGGCAGTGCTAGTCCAGTTGCCAACCACACCTTTTTAGTTTTAAATACATATATTTTCACCAGGTGACTAAGGCTTTTCTTTCACAGTCAAACAAAATGTTTTCCTACCCTGTATTTTTGTTTCCCACTTTATAGCATCACGGAGACAGCAAATTCTTATTTTACTGTGAAACATGGCAGGCGGAGTCACTTACAGGCATGTGATGTAGTGTCGACCTCACTTTTCTACCTCTCAGGGGAAGTATAAGGGTTTCTCACCGCTGGGATTTTAAAGGGAGATAACCCCTGTGACACACTTATCTCCCTGTAAAAGATACAGCAGTGGAGAATAATCTTGGAGTGTGAATTAATTTCTTACTCATCAGCAGGTACGTGGAGCCTCTAAACCTCGTCACACACGGTTGCTGAGCGCGTCGCGCAGCGGAGCCGCAGGAACTCAGACACCCACCGTGGGGGAGTCTCCACTCCCCAGGCGTTTCCACAATGTCATCAGTGTCAGAGCTGAAGAGGAGGTGTTGGAAAAGAAGATTTGAATTTTTCTGTAACAAAACCAACGAGGGGAGGCGCGTCGTAGACCACGGCAGGAAGTGTGGCTGTGACTTGCCGAGAAGATCAGATCCTTGGAGTGTATTAAGCCCCGTGATGCAGTAACACTTTATTTCAACAGCAGAAAGAACCCTCAAGTTATAATCTAATTAGAGACATTAAGATTCATTTGCATGTTATGGGGCATATTTTAGGGCCAAGCTTCTTTGATCTTTAAAAAGCAGGCGATAAATGGCTGTCCTTTACCGTATCTAAATCAGGTAACTCGAAGTTAATATGAACTAAGTTTCAGTGTGCTAGAATTTACATAGAGAGGATTAACATTTCAAACGGAACAGAGCAAACATTAAATGCAGGCATGTTATGTGTTTATGACTGGCAGGAGGGATAGCTTAATGCTGTCCTAGGAGATGAGTCCTGGGTGACTTCATCATCTTTCAGACAATATTCAATTGTATTCAAGTCCCCCAAAAATGGGTTATAAAAAGCATTGCATGCTGCATATAAATACTTGAGAGAGAGAGATTTTACTCTCTAATGGAGACCATTTCACTGAAATACGATCATGGTTTTTTATTCAACTCTTTCCCTAGGTTAATATAATCAGGTAATTCTTCTAATCTGTATTCAGGACGTTTGAGTCAGTAATAACTTAGGAATCAGAAAAACTATTCAGGTCTCACTTCACCTTAGCAGAGTCTGGAAATTGACTGCAGACTGTGGGCCCAAAAGGTTCATGTTTTATCTGGGAGCAAGTTACAATCAATCCTCTGGTTTAGTGCACATGTTTGTGTGAGTGAGATTATTAAAGTTCATATATAACAGGGCAGCCTGTTTGTGGCTCCCAGTAAAAATAAGAGGGGTGTATGGCATACAGCTCTCTGCTCTACAACTGCTTTTAAGAGGGGGAAAATTCCCCTTTTTCTGTTTATCTTGCTGAACAATTTTCACAGTAAGCTCTGTCTCTGTGTGCACTGGTATTCCCTTTTTCTGTTTCTATGCACCTCTCTTTTCTGTACCCTATCACTAGTCTGGGGTTCTCACTCTTGACATCTGAGGTTATTTTCATATTAGTCATTTGTTTTGGAACTGTGCTGTCTGCCTGTTTCTGAGGCCATTAGCTGTCACAGCACCTACAGTACACCTAGCAGGCTTTTCATATACGAGCCAGTTGCTGCACTAACACAGAAATTGTGCTGTGCTGGAGATACAAGTGCTCTGGGGTAAATATGGGCTCTTATATGAAAAAACTCACCCCTAGCTGTCATTCACTGCTGCTCACATTTTGTACTTGCATTCAAAAAGCTGGGTGAGATAGTGCAAAATAATGCCAGCATCTTTCCTCATGCATGTTTACCTTCTCCAAAGAAGATTTAATAGATTCTTTGTGTGTTGAGAAAGGCTCTGCATAGAAGCATGTAAGGACTTTGGGTAGACAAACTACAAAAACAGAGAGAAAGGAAAGCTTACAGTAGAAAATACAAGTAAATTGAAATCTACTAGTAGAATTTTTTTTAGTACTGTATTATCTCCAAAGTCCAATGTCACTTACAATTGCTTTGTAAGATTATCATGGTTGAGAAAGACTTTGACATTCTACTGCACCAGTGGCCTTCTCTATTTTTACACACAGGCAACAAGCCCTTTGAGCCTCCTAGCTTTTTTGTATTCCTACTGCTATTAATAATGATGGACAAATTACATGGGCCATAACAAGTGAAATGCCAACTGCCTAGATCATGCAGAGGTGAAAACCAGGTCACTTCTGAGCTCACACTTTTCTCGAGAATCCACAGATTCAGATTGTGTTTCGTGTCTTTGAAAAGGTTTAGCTGTGTCTTATCTCAACTTGTATCTGTAAACACAATAATAACTAATAACAATACTATAGGACTATTGCAAATACTAAATGCTTTGGGAGTAAGGACACAACATTACTATTACCTATGATAAATATTGCCTGTAGCACTGAGTATGCATTCATACATTCATTCATTACATTTGCTTCCAAAGAACACACTGGGCCAAAGCCTGAGGTCTCCATCCAGGTTTTAACCTAAGTTTTACTCAGATTAGCCCTAGGTAAAATACAAGGTTAGCAAAATTTTCTAATAATGCTAAATGAATGATTCAAGAGATGCTTCTTGGCTGTGCTAGCCTTTTCTCTACAAAGATTACCAGAAAAGGAAAATAAATAGTACCCCTCTCATCCAGTTTTGTTTCTTGATGAAAAGCAAGGAGAGTCTGAAACACCCATTTTTGTGGTTGTTGCTTCTTTTTCTGCTGTGCTTTTTACATCAGAAATTCACATTCTTTTTACACTGCCAGACCAGTGAAAAAAAAATTACAAGGCAAGGTCTTAATAAAAGGTCTAGAACTGAATGCAAAGGTTTTTAGTCGATATTATATCGAAATCTTTTTGCCACAGGAGATGGTTAGATACCCCATCTCTGGAAACATTCAAGGTCAGGTGGGACAGGGCTCTGAGCAACCTGACCTAGTAGAAGATGTACCTGCTCACTGCAAGGGGGTTGGATTAGGTGACCTTTTAATGTCCCTTCCAACCCACACTATCCTATGACACCCTTGACTATTCCAGACTTTATGCTGTGTAAGTTATCCAAAGGAGCTAAAAAAGTACCTGGCTCTGGCAAGCTGGCAACTGATTTCATCAGTCACAGCATTCCTGTGTCCTGCACCATTTTCCCTCTTGGTTCCCAAAGGAGGAGGTCTGAGGCTGGTCCCTGGAGCACATATGGCTCCCCCCAGCCGGTGTATTCCCTCTGGGATCACTGCCAGTTGGTGTAGGTTAGAATAGCCCTCGGGCTTCGTATCACCCGCTCTCCCTTCGCTGAACTGACTGAACAATCTGCCAGCGAGTGGTTCCATTTTGAGAACAGTGTGTGTGACAAGCGTGGGGGTGATCCTGGGTGATTTGTAATAGTTTGGGAAAGGCTGTCACTCGCCTGGTGTGTTTGTATTATGAGCAGGATAAATATTTCACTCTGAGAGGTCTGTCTAGTTAGCAGAATTACACATCGAGGCAGTAGCAAATTGTGCTTCTGTCTGAATAAAAGAAGGGTCTTTAAGATGCTGAGACAGAGTAAGTAACAAGGGAGGGAGCTGCAGCAGGCAGGTGCAATCAGGCTGGTTCATGGGACATGTGCTTGGGTCCCTCCCTGTGCTTTGCTGGCCAGGTGGGAAGAGTTTGCAGAAAAGGAAAAGACTGGATGACCTTTAACATGCTTGAAATGTGTATGCTAATTTTGAATCTTTCTTGCTGCAGAGCTACTAAAAGTATTCATTATAATAATGTGTTGGTCATTATGCATATGACTGAAACACATTATACATCCTCCAATGTCGACCTGAGTTTCGGGAGCCCAGCAGTGGGATCCAATTACACCTGTACAGACAGTGAGGAGGAGCATGAACATGAGCTGGTGCCTGTGCCTTCCATGGCACAGGACAATAAAAAATAGCTCACAGAACTGTGTCCTGTCCCTGAGAACAAAGAAAAGTCCCTTTCTGGGGAAGGGGTGGATTATCAAGTGTGAAAGGTAGGGGTCAACGGAAAACTTTCAGGATAAGACTGGAAGAATGACAGGATTATACCTGGGGAAAAGTGCATGGGTGTCAACAGCATAAGAAAAGGCAGAAGCAGAGCAGAGTAGTTCTTCCTGTTACCATGACAATAGGCAACAGAATATCTGTGTGCAGAATGAAAAGATTAGCAGTCATCCAGGAAAGATTCTCATCAAAACCCTACCTTTCCTACAGTTTAATGAGCGGAAATTTAACCTTTTATTTGAAAGATTGTCAACTCACTGGGGTCTCACCCTCCCATCCCGCTGGCAACTAATACATCCTGTAGCACTACAAATTTTGTCTATTACAACATTTTTCACATCCATCTGAAGGCATATTAGAATTCGATGAGAGCCCTAAAAGTGATATGAATGTGAGGAAGAACTTTTCCGGGAAAAAGAATCTCTCTGTAGTTTAAAATTTTGCTCTATAACTCCAGTGAGCCCTAAATAAATCTGTATTTTTACTCTTGATGTGACTACGTGGCTGATCCATTAATTCATTATTGCCTGTCATATATGCAATCCTTTGCATAAGCATGAAATGGTTGTAAAATATTGTGACACTGAAGAGGTGATATTTTACCTCCACTTTGCATTGTTATAGTAATGACTTCTGGTTCAGGGCCTTGGTTTATAAAATTTAAAGGCTTTTTCCGCTGGAGCTGTTTTTGTGATCTTTCAGCTACCTCTGCTCTCATGTGGTGAAGAGAATGATATATCCAAGACTGGGATGTTCTAAGGCCTCAAACTGTCTGCCATATGCTTAATGGGAAATGTGAGCCTAAAGTTAAGCAAATGGTAGAGTAACCAGGGTGATGGGTTGAGCTTGATAAAGGCACAGCTAATTAAAAAAATCTGAAGATGAACAAATTGCTCTCAAAGTATAATGTTTTAGTGGATGTTAATGCTCTATACTGTAAATTAATTGCTTATTCTCAGGTAGTAAGTCATTCTAATTTGTGTTTGTCCAGCACATATGAAACAAATCTTATGAAACAAATAAAAGGGATGAAAATGCACTGATCCAGATGTACAGACACACACAAATGAGCAGCTTCATTTGAGTGGCTTTATACAAATACCTAGGAGAGCTTGTTTGAAATATTCATGCCAAGCTATTACTCATCTTCCCAAATAATCATTTAGATTTTTTAGGCTCTTAGAGGAGGTATAATCAAATATTTGTGAAGCCTGCATGCAGCACTGCTGGTGGCAATGTGTTTTGGATTCTCTACCACGAGGGCAGAGCTATGTGGGCTGTTTCTGTGCACTCTCTAACAGGGTCTGTGAAGCCTTCTAATTTGAAACACAGCTATTATTTCCCCAAAGCCTGACACAGTGAGTGTTCACATCCTGATTTTCATTACTTTCATTTTTGGTGACTGAAAGCCTTGATCTGTGTGCTGCAGAAGTTTTGTTCTAATCAAACTTTGTTTTGTTTTTTTTTTTACTTTGCTCAGCTACTGTTTGCATTAGAAGCAAAAGAAAGGCATAAGGATTGAACTTTCCAATCAGTTCCTTTTCAATCCATAGCATGTCCAGGTCTCATTACTTTCTCTTCATACATGACATTATTCCTAAGACACATTTGCTGATCACTTTTTTGGAAGTTTCCTAGTAGTTTTAGAGAGACACTGTTTGGCCTCACTCACACTTTGTTTTTTAATCATAATAAGCAGCGACAGCCTATTTCTTGAAGTTTAGACAAGATTTTATTGTAATAAAGGTTGCAAATAGACATTTTATTTCACAGTCCTCTGCTCGAACTGGATACAACAAAAGAATTGCAACTCTACACATTAGTATATATATTCTGTATAAAAATCTATAAAACATAAAGAATTATCATAAGAGGGAAATAATCATTCTGTTTCTCAAACATAATAATCTTTAAGTACCAGCAGGAGGACTGTAAACTACATCTAAGGGGCAATTTCTGTGGTGTAAAAATTGACAGGTGCAAAATTTGCCTAGAGATGCTAATAATTTATGTGTTATGATCCATGTAATGTTTTGCAGATGATTCTTCGTACTCTAAAGTAAAGAGAGGTCTTTGTGAAACAATGGCAGTTATTGTACAAGAGTCAAGTTGGCATGTAAGTGTTTTCAAACACTACTTCATGTCTCAGAAGTTCAAAATGTGTCAACATGAAAATCAACATTGTAGTAAATTCAGAATCCTGACGTGGTCAAACACAAAATGGACCAATTAATTTTTGGTTTAAGAACTTAATGTGCTTTTAAATGTTGGACTCTACTAGGGCTCAGTTTAAAGCTGAGTGTTGAGGTGAATAGAAGAAAATTATCAAAAATGGTGTCAATATTTTAGAAACACTGACTCTGACTAAGCCATAATTCAGAATACAGAAATATGGAAGGAGAATTCAAAAATCACAAAACCCAACAAGGCCCTGTGTGGAATGCTGTGTCCAGTTCTGGTCTCCTCAGCACAAGAGAGACCTGGAGATCCTGGAGCAGGTCCACCAGAGGGTGACAAAGATGGTTAAGGGACTGGAGCATCTCTCTGACGAGGAAAGGTTGAGGGAGCTGGGTCTGCTCGTCCTTGAAAAAAGACGACTGAGAGAGACCTCATCAGTGTTTGTCAGAGTCTACAGGGAGGGGTCAAGGGACCAAACTCTGTTCAGGGATGCCCAGAAATAGGACTAGAGGCAAAGGGCAGAAACTGATGCCCAGGAAGTTCCACCTGAACATGAGGAAGAACTTCTTTCCTGTGCAGTGATCGAGCACTGGAACAGATTGACCGGAGAGGGTGTGGAGTCTCCCTCAGTGGAGATATTCCAGAACCTTCTGGATGCAATTCTGTGCCATGTGCTCTGGGATGACACTGAATGAGCAGGAAGTTGGACCACCCACTGTGGTCCCTCCCAACCTGACCCATCCTGTGATTTTGTGCTAACTGCCTTTTCAACAGTCCCTTTAAATTCTGCAGCTCCACAAATATTCCCCAGATCTCAAGTCCAGATGCATATCCAGTCATGTCCAAATTCCTCCTCAAAATGAGACCTGAGTGTGCACCTGTAAGACCTGGATGGATGGGGCAGGAGGCAGCTGCAGTGCTCTGGAAAAGTTCAGTGTAACTGTCAGACCAGGAGTGTAAAACATGCCATGAAGTAAAACTGCCCTGCAGTCTAGACCATGTCACTAAGACCTAGGTCCTTAACTTCTTGAATTCCCATTGAAATTCCCTTGCTGGTGTCTAGAAGAAGGAAGCCACAGATCTCAGAGGGGTTTCATTTCTGCTTCTAGTGACATTCAGCAATGTCATCTTTGCTAGGGATCTTTAAAGCTCAGTTTATCTCATTGCAAAAGGGCAATAATGAAACCCGGATTGCAAAATGAATATTTAATTTTAAGATAGCTCAATCACTTTGTTCCAAAGCATTCAAATATGTAAAAGAGTTTTGCCTTGTGAGCTGCACAAATGTGCCCCATTGCTCGGGGAATGGCTGGTGCCTGTTGTATTGCAACTGTGATTCAGTGAGCTGTTCTTGTAGTTCAAGATAGAAAATGTAAAATGTAATCAGCTGGGATCCTGATTACCTTTGCCCATGTTATAATAAGACCTTTGTGACAAACCAAAAAGTTCTGAACAATACTGTCTGCATCATCATCACAAGCCAGGATTAAAATAGATGTTCTGTTATGTTTGGGAAAGTCTGGTGGCCTGATTTTCCAAAACACTGTGTGTCTGGAAAGCAACCTTTGTTTTCAAGGTGCAAATGACAGAGAAAGAAAAAACTATTTACTTGCAAAGAGTGGCCAAATTGGAAAAAGTTAGAAATTGACTTTTACAAAATGAGTCCTTCAATAAGCCATGGTCAATAACAACTTCAGCAGAAGGGAGACTAAATTTACTAGCATATATGGAATGAGTGATTTAATCTATCACTGAACAACTGCCAGTGCTGGGGTGGAATGCAGCAGATGTTTTTCATGGAAACTTTAAACATAATTTTCCAATAGAAAGTGAAGCATAATATTGTCTCTAATAGAAATAGCTGGAAAAACTTCAATGGGTCCTCTAACCACTGCCTTCTTTCATTTACACCCTTCTTTCTCATTTCAGTTTTAATCCTTTTTCTGGTAAAGAATTAAGATGTTTATGAATAAGGGAAAATTATCATAGTAAGATAAAGGAATTAATTCTGCACAGTAGCATCAGAATTAGCTACTCTGAGGTGAGTAAGCTTATGTACTGTGCAAAGCCTATATATTTAGACCTTGTTACTTAACTGCTACCTAGATGGGAGAACAAACACCTGAAAAAGGTACTCCACAACTGCAGCCCCAGGTATTAGAGGCAATGTAGGTAATTATTAAATGAAATAGTGACCTCTGATGCAGCTGCTCTCATCACTTCTGCAGAGGATCCCTTTGGGGTATATCCAAGATGGGCTCTGTCCCTAAGGCTGTGCAATACCAGCTCAAATCCTCTGAAATATTCAGTTTTTAACCTAGAAATGTCTATATTAAGATGCACAATAGGAGAATGCAAAGGATTGTGACCCATAAAGGTCTTGTTTTACCTAAAGTTTCCCAGGATTAGACAAGAGAAGAAGTATTTAGTACTATGCAAAGTTATAGGGAAAGCTTTCCACAGATATGTGTGTGCATGGGGAATCCACATCACAAAATGCATTCAGAAGCGAGCCAAAAGTTTTAAATTAACATTTATATTGTATGAATGCAGGAAACAGAAGAATGACAAACAACAGTACATTAATCCTGTTGGTAATCGTATTAATTTATTTGGATAAGTATCTATGCAGGTTTTAAAAGTCAAATACATTTAGGAGTTGATATGGATTATCCCACAGTTCATGCCATGGAGATATAAGGGGAGCGTGCTTGATTAGTTATAAAGAGAAAGAGAAACCCTCAGCCAGTCCACAGCCCCCACAGTGTTGCTCAGTGTAGAGCTATTCCAGCTCATTTAAAATGGCTCAGTGATGAGGTTTTCATTACTTCCTCTGGGAGACTATTCTACAGAATTGCAAATCTCAGAAACGGGAAGTGTAAATATTCCCTCAGTTAATTTAATTAAGCCACTCTCCACTCTTGCCCTCTCACCACCTTGTAATTTCTGCCTTTCCTCGCTTAGCATATTCCTCTAAAACTACATGGTTGGATGGCCACTAATCTGGCTGGGGACAGGGAGTAATCATTCTTTCTCTAGTTCCCCCATGTTTGATCCGCTGCTTGACTCACGCTGGGAAGGAAGGGAGCAAGTCAGGCAGGGTACGGGGAGGCCAGAGGGAAGTGCCCGGAGAGGCCGGCTCAGCTGCACCACCCACACAGGGACACGATGTTTGCGTGGCTTCTTTCCCCGTGCCGGGTGCTGCGGGGCTATGTGTGACTTTATCCCTACAGCACTCCCGTAAGGAAGCAAAATAACCCCATTTTAAGATAATGCGAGTAGCATAAGCTGCTAAGCAGGCAATAATACATCTCCAGCACACCATGCAGTACCAAGCTGAGATGCTGGAGACACTTCTCACAGATTAGGTGGGGTGCCGGACGCGGCATCTGCTGGTTCTGTCTGCACGGAATAATTTGCTCTGCAAAGAAGCTAACTTGGGTGTGTAAGCATGGTGGCTGTGACAGATGTTAAATGAGCTCAGCTCTTGTTAGGCTGCTAAGAAAGGAAAGACTAAGGGGGTCTGGTGGAGTCCTGGTGAGAAAGCTGCTGACTGGCGTGAAAATCACAAAAGATGATAGTGAAGCAGGACCTTTCTTGTCAAAAGCCTGGGGATAATGTCACCTTAACTCTGGAAACTTAGAGTAAAAACCAGTGAATGTTAAAGCTAAAGTTTTCATAGCAATAATGGCTTGCCTCTGTTGCTTGGTTACTTATTAGGCTGGTAATTTTCCACTTTTTTATATTCAATAGGCTACAATCTCTTGCCTTTGTAATAATTGGAGTCAGATCACCTCCTTGATCCAGTAGAACTGCTGAAATTTTTCTCAAGTTTCACTGAAAGTCAGCCATTATATGTAAGGGGGGAGTTAGGGTTTACATGCCCTGCCCACATATGGATAAGAATGGATATGCTCAGCTATCCCTGTCTCACTACTGTTGAGAAAACTGTATGAAACTAATAGGATAGGAATACATGGAGGGATTCAACCCTCCCTCTGTTTCTGTCTTTAGTCAGAGCAATCAAGATTAACAGATGTCCTATATCTTTTGCCCTAAATACCTTTTTTTTTTTTTGTTAAAGAAATGCTCTCTCGCACTTCCTGACTTCCTGCTTATGGCTAAAATCTAGTTCAGAGTACCAGTAGATCTGATGGTTTGAAATAGGAATTGCTGGCTTTATTAAAAAAAAACAGCCAAAGTCAGATGATGAAGGTTGCTATAGTTAAGTCAGTAGAGTTACATCAATGTTAAGCAATTATAAATGAAAGAAACAAACTCTAACTACACTTTGTAGGATTTGACCTTTAATGCACAACTATTAATACTTTAACTCCATCCTTTGTACTTCTCCTCGGATTTCCACTCTTGTCTGTTGTCTCCAGTTCGTTTTTCTACTTGGCCCTAACATGTTCAAAACTTAATGTCTACCCAATGACCTTCTCTACCCACAGATGCTTTTTCCCCCTATAACTCTCTCTTTGTTAACTTTCTTTTAAATTTACTAGATGTCAAATCTTGTCAAATATTCTTCCTTTCAGTCCTTTACTACTTTCAGACCTCCTTCCCCTCCTCTTTCAAACCCTACTGTTCTTCTCTGCCTGTCTCCTGCTGGCACTGGTACATGTACTCAGTAACTTAGGGGAGGCAGTTCTGCTTCTTCAAGTTCAGTAAATGGATCAGCTCAGCATGGAAGATCAGGAGAATAGCATGGAAGTGACAGAGAGATGCTTTCAAAATTGCCGAGTAAGAAATGGAAGAATGAGCATCTAAGGGTGCAGTAAGACAGGGTAAAATCAGGTGGGAAATCTCTCCTGGATTTGCTTTATTATGTTAGGAATACATTCCTACGACAAGTAATGTGCAATATTTTCTAATAAACTACATCTCATGTTCAGCATTTTACCCTTCGTGCCTGCAAGGCATGTTTTTTTAAATTGGGCTTGTGACCTTTCTGATTCATGAAATATAAAAATAGAAAGTTCTTATAGAGTTTTTTATTTATCTGGTAGTGTTGAATTTTGAAAGCGTATTAGTGTCGAAAGATTTTTCTTTGGGGGTTACAAGCAGTGTTTACTCTGACATTTATTGAAGGGGTCTTCTATTCTCATGGCAGCCTTTGCTCCAAAATGTTAAGGAACCACAGAAATTAAAGAACTTACAGCTGCCAACCCTGTGTTTGGGTATATGTTCATATTTTGGTTTTGCTGTGATGCTCACCATTTCATTAATTGTTTTGGGGTTTTTTTTCATGTATAGGTCATCTTTGAAAAGAAAGCACTTTTGCAAAGAATGACCTTTACCAGCACCATTTTCAAGTATGTAGCAAATGCCATTTTGCTCTCAAGTGAGGTGAGATTCATGTGGGAAAGGCTGCTGCTCTTAGATCCTGAAAGCAGTCCCACACTTCTTTCTTCCTGGGCAGGCTAAGCAGATGTTTTCTGCAGGCCTAAGAGGAGGAGTGGCAACCCCTTCTTAGTCAAGACTAGAGCTGGGGCCCCAGCCAGGCCTTTCCACAGATATTTTGCACTTTAGAGCAGTCATATCAAACAAAATGCTTTCATGTTCTTACATAGGCTGCAGTATTGACCTCATCGGCTTATACTTGACCCCCTGATGGACTTCAATCCTTTTACCTGCACGATGCTTCTATGGTATAAATCCAAAACTAAAAATTACAGAAATTCCCCAAAGGGCACAGATTCATTCTAACATGATCAAAACTACCCTGTAAAAAAAAAAAGAGGCACAGTGTCATCAAGCCATTGTCTACCACATATTCTAAACCTTTTGTAGAAAATCTCTATCCAAAAGGATTGAACAGAAATTTCAAAGAAGAAATTACCATAAGCCTTCTAAGATGTTTGCCACCGAGTTCTCTTTAATGAAAAAAAGATTAGATCTTAAAGCTGTTCTTAATTCAAACATTTTATGTCAGTGCCACGATAAAAAACTCGAGAACTGTTAATGTGTGGATAGAAAACCACGTAGCCAGTTACACATCTCTTACTATCATGGCTGTGAATAGGTCATTTACTTGTCAACAATATATTTCACTCATTTATATACATATATAGATGGATCAGTTATTTACAAAGGGTTACAGACTACAAAAATATAGCCTGATTTTTCTTGCAAATTTTATATTTCCAGATTACTTCTAACACTTATGTTTTTCCTGTATTTAGTCAGTAGTAACCAGTGCTGATGTGGTCTCAGATCTCTTAGATGTTTAGCATATGCTTGAGTTTTTACAACATGAGCATTCCTGTTAGCTTTGATAGGACTAGGCATTGGGCATTAGCCTGTAAAAGTCTTAGTGAGAGCTGATGCCAAGTCCTTTGCTGTCTAACTCTTGGCAGGAGAATGACCCCAGACTGGATGGGAATAGGAGGGGGAAAAAAAAAAAAAGGAAGTGCATAGACACTGTTACTATTCTCCTGAGTCATACAGACTCTAAAAATATTTTAAAAGTTGTACACTTCAAAATCAGAGAGCACATTAAAACTTTCAAATTATTTGTTTTAACAGAGCGTGTGCAAATACGCACCTCTAACTTTGTTTTTCTATCTTTATTGAAAAGAAAGTCCTTAAGTGAAAGACGTTTTTGTGGTTAAACTCAGAGGAGAGTGTCTGTTTATTAACTAATAGGAAAACCGTAGTGCTTGATGGCAGCAGGAACAGGGTCGTATTTCAGTTTGAACAGCTGCTATCGCCTTGGCCAGTCCTGGCAATCCTTTTTTGAATGTGCACACAGAATAGGCCCAGACAAGAAGACGTGATTCAGCAGCGTCCCTAGAAAGCCTTTTATGACCTATCCTGCAGCCACACCCATGTGGCTACACATGAGTCAGCAGAGCAGAAATTAAGTTTTCAATGAGTCTAGTGAATTCAGCAAGCAAACAGAACTCATCATTTTCTGGTAATTCAGCTCCTCCTTGTGTCACTGACCTTGGGCAAGTTATTCGGCTTCCCAATATTTCGTCTTCTATGTTAAATGGATTTAACAACCCTAATCATCACACAGTATTCTGTAGACCTCAGTGGAACTGCAACCATACAAACGAAGGCAGAATTTAGCATACAGCCCTGACACAGTGTTCAGGGGTTCTCAGATGACTTTTGACCAAAATGAAATTTAAATTATGCAGGGATCTGCTAACATTTAATTAAGTGAAGCCTCTTACTATTTTGAGAACAATTTCTTAACAAGCAGAATTAGCAGAAATTTTCTGCTGGCATAAACCAACAGTTTCTCCAGGCAGAACTGGCCTCTTCCCACCCCAATAAGGCTGTAAACTCTTTCTGTGTTTTATGAATCATTTATCTCCTGATTTCTCATATTTTGGGTGCAATTTTTCCTTTGCTTTGCACTGAAGAACCCGTGCAGCTAACAGGTTGACGGCTGTTATTTTTTGTACACCCATGAGCTGAATTGTTGAGTAGTTTAAGCCACTTTGCAACTGTACAAACACAGTAAGAGAAGTAGGAATGCACTTATGTCCCCAAGGACCTAATCTGGCTTGCAAAACTTCCACTAGTAGCACAGATGTGCAAAAAGCAAAAATCCATCTTCTCTCTCTGTGCGGAATGTGGATGTAGATCAAAAATAATATATTAGCATTTATATACTGATTTGTATTTGTGTTCTCAAAGCATTTTATTTACACTGAGTGGTAAGAATCATATCAGTTTATATTTCATATTTGGAGACTGAGCCAAGAAGTGACAAAGTGCTTCCTACAAAATCATGCAGCAAGTCAGCCTTGGAGAGAAATGTGCCTGTTTCACTAGACTGTGTTTGTATATGTCTCCTTATTTATGAACAGCTGTGACTATTAGAATCTATTATTTATATTTCCACCAAGTTTACTTTTTCCTCTGCAGTAGATATTCTACAAAGGAAACTTGTTGTCATTTTTTCTGCAGGTACTGTGATTCACTGGAGTATTATGGGCAGTAATGAAGTATCACTGCAGATACTGTTAAGCAAGGATCTTTGTAAAGCCATTTAAAATTTGTTACCTAAAACCAATGTAGCATTTTGAAACAAAAATGCACGGGTTGTGGATTTTCAGTAATAAAGTCACTCAGAAAAAGTTTGTTCTGTCTGCATCATTGACCCCACAACCCCACACCATCAAGCATTTTCAAGCAGCGTCAGTGTTTATCCTCGCTGCTAGAAGTTTGATTTACATGCACACACTGTACTAACAACACATACACTGAGAGCTGGTTACAACCATGAGGAGGGAGAATTTGTCACCTGTCCACAATAGTGGCTTAAGGTTTACACCGGTGACAAGCAAATTGCAAAAAGCCCAGAGGATTGGCTTCAGGCCCGGAATTTCAAATCATCGGAGGTTGGTGGCCCACTAAAGAAAACAATAATAAAATGACAGAAATGATCACTGCCAAGGTAGAGAGCTGCCTAGCATAGAGGAGGTGGGTGTTAAGGCACTAGTGCTGCATGCCCTGTGATCAGTGGTGGAGCTGTGTTTTAGGAGGTTGTGGCTCTGGGGAGATGGTAAAACAGGTTGTGTGAAGAATAAGTGCATAAACTAACTAGCATTGACTGAAGACACAGACATCTGTTTCTAATTTGCATGAAGTTGCTAATTTTTAAAGGACGAATTAGCATATCTCTAATTTTAACTAGGGAGTTGTAATTGGTATTTTCCTGAAATGTGGTAGTTGCTGCAGGCTTTGGAGAGCAATAACCAGGTCTCAGTTCTGCACTGGCCACCTGGAGAAACAAGCCCCTTTGGCCAGCAGGAGTAGGCGAGACGCAGGAACCACTTCACAGGAGGAAACAGCAGGAAAAAACTTTGAAATCCAGCCCCACTTTTCCTCCCTCTCTCAGGAAACAACTTGATTTTTTTGTCAGAGACTGCAGCATTCTGATTTTCCCCCTGAGCAGCAACAGATGGATTTCAAAGAAATCTCCACTATTAAAACAGTATTTCAGTCCCTGTGTTGTTTCCTCCCCTTCAGAAAACTAGTAGCTGATTTCATCCAAGGCAGTTACTCCTTCAGCTCTAGAATTGATGTCCTGTTTACTGGACTCCTCAGCTTTGCCCTCCCAGTTTTCTCAGCCTCAGGGGTCCTGTATCTCACCATAGAGTCGCCTCACAGTCATCTTACAGCATCCAGCCTGGTCACACACCAAGAGCTGGGGAACTGTTTCCCTGGTCTCCAGTGGCTGTAGGAGTAGGTTTGGAACAGAGTGCTTCCTTGTGATGTTGAAACATGAAAAACCAGCAGTCTAATGCATTATCCACTCCTGACAAACACTTGGAATACCTTCTTTAGGCTCTGGCAACATGCCTTTAGCTTATCATGCCAGTAAGACATTTTTAAAGTGAATTGGAATTGAAACATTAACTCATTGCCAGAGGGAATAGTTTAGTCTTTTAAGCATCGTGTTTAAAATACCCAAATGCCTTCAATCTTGTGAGATCCACCGAGCCTTTCACTATTCTGGAATATCGATGGTGAATCTCATACAATTTACTTTTCATGTTTTTTTTTCACATGAGATCTTGAAAACCTTGTGGTAATTTAAAGATGTATGCTTTTTGGCTATATACAGAAGGAACTTTAAAATTCCAATCATTATTATCTCTGGTCATCTCCACACTGTTTACTGAATCACACCATGCAGCGATAGTCACTTTTTAGGCTGCAACCTGTTAGTGTTACATAGGTTATCAAACTGAACCTTGGTCACTCCTGACACAGCTTCAGTTTTCTACAAGCTACATTTACCCTACCAGTACTTTACATTGGTTGATCTTGCCCCTGTCAGCAATTGCTTTAAAGTGGTTAGGCAGGCTGTCTATATAATTTGTAAAGTAATTTGCAATTCTTTGGAATGAAAAATGTAATATAATGTAGTATCATGAGCCAGACACTCAGCATACTCTTATTAACTAAAGACCTACTCCGGATGAGGATGTGGTGGATTAAATATATTCCTATGACATCCTATGACATGCTCTTCAAAATGGAGTCTTCCTAAGTTCATAATAATTGAATTCATCCAGGTTTATAGTATCTTTTTTGTTTGCGAAGTTTTGAATTCCAAAACCTCAGTCAAGTAAGTGGGGCAGCCACTTCCCCCACAGATGACTCCGTTAATCCTGTGGGATAAATAAGGGTGGTCCTTCCAAAAGAACATTAGATTCTCATATCTGCCTAACATCAGACAGATACCAGGCTCTATTCCCATGCCACAATATCTCCATTCATCACACTGCTGTTTGGTCATAAAGGAATAAAGGCGGCTTAGAAGTCCTCATGGGAGGAAATGTGTGATTTAAATTTTGATTTAATGGCCGGATTGTGACTTTTTTTGATAAGAAACATGGGAACGAAAATCCTTAGAGATGCCCTTAAGTCCCTGCACAGAGAGGCCAAGGCCAGAGCTGTGTCCCTTGCTCTGAAAAGCCAGGGCCTCCTTCTCTGCCTGCTCAGTATTCTGGAGACCTGCTGGAAGGCAGAACACCCACTGTATTTTCCCACCTTCTGGCAATACACTTTCTTTAGAGCTACATGAGTTAGCTAAGGGTGTTTTTCCTGGATATATTGCTGACATGGCATCTCTTTTCTGGTGTAGTCCATCCTAGCTACCAAGCCTTGTTCTACCCTTTCCACTTTTTCTCCCTGGAGGATGAATCATAGATCACAGAGGCTGATGGGGAGGAGGAAGAAGAGCTGCACAGAGATATCTGATATTCTGGCAGAAGAGCAACAGTGGTTCTCGTGGGGATCTCTGTGTACTGAACTCGGGCAAAATGTCTGTATTCCATTTTTAAACAAAAAAGCTCCAACCAAACACAAAAACCCCAGCAACAAAAAAAAATGCAGTTTAGCAGTTCGCTTTTGCTTTCACCCACTACCTTTACCTATGCTTTTCTCCTTCTCTTCATAATCCCAAATATCATGACCTCCTTTGTTAGATTTTCTTTTTATAATGTATTATCTGCAATCTATAGATAGAAATTAATAATGTCAAAATCTAGCCAGACTGGTGATGGGAATTGTAATCCACTACATAACACTGCTATAAGAATGTCAGCTGTGGTTTTTAAGAGCGCCCTGAAATTTTCTGTAATTGTTTATTCTCAAAAGAGGAAAATTCATCTTCTGTTGTTTTTGCTATGTTTTCTTGTCCTCCACCTTTTTACATTATGCCTACTTGTGTAGAAAGCATGATTTTTTTTTCCTAAATATCTGTAGCACATCAGTTAGGTGAACAACAGAGTAACACTTTTCAGTGTCTTGATTTTAATGTACGTGTATATATCACAAAGCAACTAATATGGCTACTTAAGCTTCCATGACATCTGGATTTTGTAATTGGCAATTTTTGGCTGCCTGGCTTCACAGCAAAGTGACAATGAAAATACATTTAAACAAAAAGAAGGAAGAAAAAAAACCTGGTTTAAATGTTTATCTTTTTTTGTTGTTATTGTCAGGCAACACAAGCATGATGGTTCTGCAATAACCTCACAGTCTAATCCTCTGAAACCAAAGCTCCAATAGCTACATGATTATTTTTAAACTGCCTGCCAAGATCCCGGAGTATGATAGTTAATGAACTTTAACATATGAGACAAAAATCCTAATTGAAGTAGGAGGGGTGCAGGGATCATTAATGAGATGAAACTGATTTTTTGAAATATGAGTTTTGAACCTTTCAAATTTATCCTTAATTATTAGTTTTAGGGGATAGCCTTGAGAAGTTCAGTGACATTCATGGCAGAGTCGGAGGCGTGGGGAACTGTGGAGAGAGACAATATCCCCTCAAGAGAGTTTTCAATGAAGTTGCCAATCTTGCAAGTCTTCTCTGTTTTTTGCAGACTCAGGCCCTAGAAAAAAGAAATGGTGAAAAGCATGAGGAGATGAAACAGCTTGGGTGTACTTCACAAGCAGAGTAGGCAGGAGAGGCAGGAACAGGATACAGCTGTTCTGATGCCTAAGCCCAAGGCACAACCCTTCAGGCCTTACTGACTCTTACCCTTCAGCACTCCCATTCATATTTACAATGGAAATGTGATTGCAACAGTGATTAAAACCAAGTTATTTTGGGTAAGTTAGAAAAAGACTAATCCCAGAAATAAATGATAGAGTAGTTCTTGCATGAACATGGATGGGATTTTCCCCCTTCCCCTTCCCCTTCTTCTTCCCCTTCCCCTTCCCCTTCCCCTTCCCCTTCCCCTTCCCCTTCCCCTTCCCCTTCCCCTTCCCCTTCCCCTTCCCCTTCCCCTTCCCCTTCCTCTTCCCCTTCCCCTTCCCTTCCCTTCTTCCCTTTTTTCATTTATTTCCATTTAAAATAGTCCTAATGTAGAATAGAATTTTATAGAAGAAAAAAACCACTACTGATATGACAAAAGGGGCCATGTTACCTTCTACAAACCTTTTTTTCATCTGCTTAAATTGTTGGTTATACTGATTTTTACACGTATGTACTACCCAGCTGATAAAATATATGCTACTCAAACAAATAATCAGTATTTTAGACTGTCTGGTGTACAGAGAGTGTTCCAGAAGGGTGATGAAGGAGTGAAGTAGGGGCCCAGTGAAGCTGTGGAGTCTCCATCCTTCGAGGCCTTCAAAATTTGCCTGCTACTTGACTTACTGGGATGACCCTGCATTGAGTGGAAGGTGGGAGCAGAGGACATCCAGAAGTCCCCTCCAGTGTGTGCTGTTCAGTGGTCTTAGTCTGTAGAACTGGTGCTGCTCTGTTCACCCTGAGTCTGGATTCAGTTCCTCCTGAGGGAAGTGGAATCCCTTACACAGCATTTCATAGTAACGGGAGCAGAACTGGCTGTGTGTTTATGCTTGAGTCAGGAAACTGAAAGGTAAGTTTGAACAAAACTTCACAGTTTCAGAATCACCTTTCTCTTTTATCTATTTGCTTAAATAAAACCTGAAGAAAAAAATGACCTTTACTGCTGTTTTCATTGCTTTCATTAGAAAATGCAATCCTTCTGGCTTGTAGAATTTGCTAATATTTAAAAGGATTCTAGACATAGTCCCTTAACTGAAGAAAAAATATTAGAGTTTTTAAAAGAGTCTGGAGAAGAAAATCCTTTTCTAGTACCCCATAGCATTTTAGAAAACATTAAGACCAGAAGGATGATTTCTCTCAGAATCATTGTTATATACTAAAGACGAGAACACTGCAAATATTTTGTTGTATGTCCTAGGAACTGATTCAGGCTGAAAATTAAGAATGCTACTTGCCTCTGAAAATATATATTTTAAATTATACTTTAAATCATAACATTTTTCTTATCAAGACTAGAGATTTACAGGTTCCTTCAGATTATTTTAGGGAATCGGAAAACATGAGAATGAAAAGAAAAACAGAAATGCAGCGGTGCACTAACAGTCACATTCCCTTGGAAAAGAAGCAAATGCTGCTATTAAAGAAACGTTGAAAAGAAAGGCAGAAAACAAGCCCAATTCTTCGTCATTCTTTTCTTGCCATCATATTTTCTCCAGTGAGAGACTTGAATCCTCAAGGAGTGTGCAATTACTACTGGCATTTAGACTCTTCTAGTGCCTGGAGGTCTCAGCCGGGGACGGGGCCCAATTGTGTATGCTCTGTACAACCACATGGAAGGGCTCATTGTAAAACTCCTCCAAAGCAATAGCTAAGCAGAATATGAGAAACAACTGAAGAGCAGACGAGGGGTGGTGCGCGGTCGGAGGGAGGTGATTGTGATCACAGCTGAAGCAGCAGTCGGTGCAGCCACAGACTAATCACTGCTGAAGGGCTTTTTGGCATTTAATCTATGCAGCCAACGTTGGCTTATATAGCCGCCAGCACTGCAGTAAAGTGAACATCTTTAATATGTTTATCTTCACTCTCCCTCCCTCTGACAGGAAAGCATTAGCCTCGTTTAAGGCAGAGTTCACATACTTAGCTCAGTTGGGGCACTCTGTCCTTGCAGGAGCACCCCGGGCAGATTCCCTTCCTCTTGCTTCCGTCCTGGCCACGCTGGGGCTGCCCAGAGCTTCCAGCCTACCTGCCAGCGGGGAAACCTCTGCATGACCCCACATCCTGAAGTGTTTCAAGCCCTGACCTCACAACCCCACCAGCACCTTTCCCTCAGGGTTGAGGAGGAGGGGCCCGACTGGGATCTTGGCCGTAGTGCTCAGGCTCCAAGCACTGACCGGGGCAGCCCAAACATCAGCAGCCCCCAGCTCAAGTCGACTAACCCCATCTCCTTGCTGCCACGATCATGTGGTATTTTAGAGAGCAAAGGCAGTAATAAAACATTATGACTTTCTATATTTTCTCCTTCTCTTGTCCTATCTCAGATTGCATTTGAGAAAATTTAAGTGTGTATGCATTCATATCAACTGCTCCAAATGTCGCACTTTTTCGCTGTTTTGGGGTTTGTTTGGGTTTCGCGTTTATTTGAGTGTGTGTGTTTTTTAATTTTTTTTTGCTTTGTTGTCTTGATTTTTTTTAATAGCTGTCAAAACCCTACAAAGCTTGATAAACCAAGCTGGATTTGCAAGAATAGGTAGAACATAAACCCAGCATCTCCTCAAGGTCTCCCAATAATTTCCAGCTCTTACTATTTCAAAACACAACTGCGTGAAATTCTTGTGAATAATATACTAGATAGGGATTCATCTGCTGAAATACTCTCCAGTTTAATTTTGCCTTCCTTCTTTCAATTTTAATAACTGATTATCTTCCTAAATATACAATGCAGATTAATTGTCTCTATGGTTTAACTACAAAAACTAGAGGCGTAATCAATACCCTTTATCCAATTTATTAGGCATGCATGACATTTAGGTAATTAGGAAGCAAAACATAAGAATCAAAAGAGCAGAATAGTGTATTAGTGACAGTAAAAGGGACTCTTTTCTCTCCCAAGTGAAGTGGTATTAAAATAGCTTAAAAGAGGTAAAAATAGAAAGTTTGGCAGATGCATTTTGCCCTTTGTGTGCTGTTGAATCCCTGTGCTTTCAAGGACATTTAAAAGGTTTACTATCATAATTTAAGACTCTTATTCCACACTGAGCAGGAAAACAAACACCAAAATAATCTGGAAAACGTTATGCTAATAAGACAAAGGAATTTTTGCTCTTGCAGTTTGCAACCGCGTAGTATTCCCACCGAAACTGCAATTCCAAGTGTGGCCATTTGGGGAATTTCTACCTTTCCCTTCAACTCTTAATTGTCTGCTTAAAACTGTTTTAAACACCCATTTACACATGGGTGTATCGAACACCTTCTACAGTCATTGGTTCCCGATGGATAATGTTTTTTCATTATCCCTTGTTAGCATTTGCCACAAGTGCAAAATCCCGAGCTGTCAAGGCTGCAGGTGAGCTGATGGTTTGTTGTGTTGCCCTGACGGCTCCTCGTGTGACTCGACCAGCCATACCTAATGCTGAAAACTAAAATACCACTGAGTAACAAAATAAAGAAAACTGTGCCCCTTTACTGGGCCTCCTTGTTTTCTTTTCATCTTGTCTTCCCATACCCCTTTCCTCATAGCCCACTGTACAGAGGGTTATTGTGCGCGAAACAGAGCGCGTCGGTCTGATTATATAAAACCACATGTGCCTATCACCAGCTTTGTCACTGGCATGTGGCACCTCTAAGTCTTTTAATTAGGGTTAGTGCACATGTGGAGTGCTCCTGCTCTCCAGGAAGACCAGAGGTTTCACCCAGTTGTTCATGTTTGATACTCAGACCGGTCATGCCGACCCTCAGCGAACAGCTCCGGGAAGCTGTTGCTGCTCCATGGGGTTATGGGAGTTTCTACTCAGTTTTTTGCCTGTCAGCACACACAGCTGATCTCACTGCATTGCGTTTCATATTCTGGAAGACTACCAAAACTTTCTGCTTTATGTTGGCCAGAGAACTGGAGGCCAGGACACAAGTGTTGCTGTGCCCTATACTGGCTGGATTTCTAGGAGCGATGTTTGTATGAGGAAATATAATAAGTGTTTCGCTGGATAAGCATCAAACTGCATTTTGGTTTCTCTTTCTGCACTCCATTCAACAAACTGGGAGTTTTGTTTGGACGTGCTCAAAGCATGAGGAGTAAATAACTTCTCTGCTTGTTGCTCCAGATCATGTTTGCCACAGAGGACATATCCCTAACACCCAACATTTGTGTGTGCCAACCCTCACATTGGCCCTAAGCATCTTGGCAGAGATACTACTAGCTTATGTCTGTGATATTTCTGTAAACACAGAACCTTCAAAAGCCTCTGCACATTTGGCTTTACTTGGATTTGCTTCCTTCATGGAGGTGGATTAACCTGCGTTTGCCTATTTCACCTCACTGCACTTTGCACTCCAAACACTAGGCAAAGGTAGCAGGTTAGAATAACTCCTCCCTCACAACCATGCAAACACACACATTTGCATTTATTGAGCAAGATTTGATGCCAGGATATCAGCCAGACTACTAAAAGCAGGTAAACAAGCAGAGCAAACATAGGTGCAGTCCTAGGTTCACTTAATCGGGTATCTTTCTAGTTGCACTCTGCCTGTTAGCTAGAACACTTAAGAGGCTCTACAGCCTTTAAAAATTGGAGGTTAAGGATCTCTGCTAACCCAGAGACTGTGCAATCTTTCTTCCTGATGTACTGGATTATCTTCAAAGTTTGAATTTCAGATGGAAGTGGGTACTCCTGACAGTTCCCTTCGGAAGGCTTACGAGCCCTTTGGGTACTGAACGGTACATAATCACTCACATAATCATTTGGGCAGATGCCAGTTGTTACTAAATGAGTCTGAGAGAGTGCAAGTTGAAAAACTTCATCTCCTTTCTTTTGAGCTTGCTGAACCCATGACTGCCTCCTCTCTGCACCTGGGTAGGGTCTTTTGTCCTGATGATTGGTATGTTCAGAGTAGCAGCCCAGGCACTGGTGACACAGGATCACTGCAAAGGCTGAGGTTGAGGCTCTGCTGCAAATTTTTTTACAAAGAAAACAGACAGAAGCCTAGTATGAGCTTTAGGGGTGCAAAGCCCTGTGTAATTTAGAGCCTTTAACATTTTCACATGATTTGAAAGACTGTCTTCTGCTTCTCTAAGTCTTTTTTTTTTCACTTCTGTCACATTGCCACCAGTGGTCAAATGTAATTGAGTAACTACTGACTCATTTCTGTCAGGTTACTCTTTAATGTCTCTATTTTTCAGCTGGTACTATTCTGAAAGTAAAATGCTATCTACTGGTTCAGAAAAAAAAAAATCCCCAAGATTTGCAGGTGGATGATGGATGAATTGACTTTCAAATTCTTGACTTACAAGTGCAAATGACTTTTAATTAAGTTTAAATACATTTTCCCTCTTCTGCTTTCCACTCACTCATCCTAGAATCAAGCAGTTGGCCACATGGTGTTCCTTGTCATTTTTTTGTGTCTGCTGTTTACAAAGCTACAAACTTGAGGGCTGACTGTATTACAGATATCTTAACCATTACAGAGAGCAAATAAAAAATGACTTGGTGAGCAAGTTTAGTAGAGTTTAGAGGAAGTTTTGGAACCACCTGCTGTACTTAGAATCCAGAAAAAAAAAATGTGATCGATTCGCTAGTCATACTGAAATCTACCTGTACTCTAGTTTTGCAGATGCAAGTAATTTGATTCAACACAAAATTATAGATCTTTCAGTGTAGGGCCTTGTCTAATTAAGTCCTATACAGTGGTCAAATTATGGGAGTGTCAAGGCACTTCATCTAATGTAACAGTAATATTAGGAGTAGGCAGAATTCTGATGATTCATTATTAAAAATATTTAATCACAATGAATACTCCAGCTTGTGAATCACAACCAAGTCTTTCTTTTCCTCTCAAAGCCTCAAATGCAAGATGGAAGTAATAATACTTACTGATGTATCCACGTGAGGTACTGGATGACTCTTATGTCTTTTTAAACACCTGTCCATGGGGAAAGCTCCCTACACTACAAAACAGTTCAAAACTCTTTTTCTTTTCAAGTTAAAGAGACTGTCATTTTTTTTGTGATCAGAAAACAGGTGCCCTTTCAGGCTGATAGCACTGGAAGCTAAATCGTGGTTTCAGCTGCCTGAAACAGTGACCTTTCCTGTAGCAGAAAGCAATAGCTGTGTCAACACAACGAGCCTAACCAGTCTTGGCAACCTCAGCTGCTTATTGATGCAACTCTATTGCTAGTCAATGAAGGTTAAACCTCATTCAGTGTTTGTGAACACTCCTAGAGCACCACTGGACTGTAATTCAGGCACTTATCTTCTAAGAAGTACAGAATTTTAAAATAATCAAGTCTTCTCTTGTGTGAAGAAAAACACATTTTGCTACTTAGGCCGCTGGCACTGTGCACTTCTCCTGCTCAGCTTGGCAGCAACAATAAGTGGTTTTCTAAGACACATAGAAAATTCAATGAATACCATTTTAAGTACTCATACAATTTGCTCTTGTTCTTTCAGGATTTTGCAACAGATTCTCTAAATTGTCAGCGAAACAAAACGTTCAGGCATGTCATAACGAGACTTTTTGTTATCTAGAGGTAGCATGGTCTCAGTGATTCTTTCATTCAGGTATTTTATCAAGACTGAATATTTATAAAGCTCTTGTATAGCTCAGCAAAAGAAAAAGTGAAAAGGTACCGGTCATGTGATCTCAATTTAGCCTTAATTACACAGGTCGCTGCTCAACATGTACCAGAGTTGAGATGAAACATCACTGTTACCCATAAAAATGTTTATTTACATTTCAGAGCCAAAATGTCCTTTCCACATAGCAGTCATGCAGGAGTTTTTACTTTGCACAGACATTTTGGAGGCCCGTGTTGATAACGATACTGAGAAAGGAAATGCATTAGATTAGGCTGTGGTCTGCTAAAGATCTGTGTTCCAGTTTTCAAACATTGTTTGTAGTGTCTCTTTTAAATATGTGGCTCAAACATTCTGATGTAAGTGGGTATTAAAATGCTAGATCCCAATTTCAAAATTAGAAATGCTGAACAAGATAAGCCTATTGTACAATCCAGGCACTGCCAGTGGCACACTGATGTTTAAATCTGAGATGCTTGTAGCTGTCATGATTTTTTCCGTTTATTTGCTGTATTTTCTTTGGGTGTAAGAGTGTGTGAGTATGCAGAAAACAGTGCTTTTTTTAGATCAGATTTGCTTCTGTTTCTTAACAAGTTGGGAAATACACACTGTGACTTCAGGTAGAAATCTTGTTCTTCTTTATTTTTTGTTTTGATTAAACTAAAAAGCAATTAGCATTTTCAGCTGCTCCAAAACATCCCTTTGTTTGAAGATGTGTTACACAGCAGCTTTAACAGTTACAGCTATTCATTTCATAGTCTGGATGCCACTGAGTTACTGAAACTGGAGAGTCTCTCTAGATTTTTTTTTCACAGCCTGTCCTGGTTTGCTGTTGATTTTACAAAAAAAAAAAGTTTTCTTTCCCTGTTTGGAAAGGAGAACTTGGTCAGTTCTCTCTTTTGGCCTTTCACAGAAGAAAGACAGTGTTCAAGTTTTGTGTCAGCTTGTTTGCTTTCACATATACCTGTAGCTTGTTTTTCTAATAAGTAAATTTTGTTGTTCTTTTGGTTTTGCTTAAAGGAGCACAGTTGGAAAATCCCCTTATTTTATAGAGCAAGTTCTCAGCTTTATGAGACTTCCACATAAACTCTGTGGGAGTGTGACAGAGAAAGATAGAGAATGGTCTCTGTCTTTCTAAGTTAAATGTGTTATGGAAGGTCCAAAAGAATTGGTTTCACACCAACCAACAACTCCCACACACCCCTCAGCCCCCAGTCTGTATTCTCCCCTCTTTGTGCAGAACTATCTCCTTTCATTTACAAATTATTAGCAAGCCAGTGTCCACAGATGGTGCCGAAGAATTTACTTTGCATATGCAATTCCTACACCCTAATGAAAGGTTCTCCTTCTTTTTCTTTTATATATATATATATATTTTTTAGAATTTCTTCCTGCTTTTCTTTCCTTGACTTTATTACCAATTGCAAAACCACTTTTTCTTCTGGACTGGGGGAGATACTTGTCAGATCAGGTCTTTCAGGCAAGTGTTGTGTTGAGCGGGGAAACCACAGTGTAAGAGTAGTGTAAAGCACAGAAAAGTCTTGCTTTTTGAAGGAAAGGTGTTAGGTCAGGCCTTGTGCTCCTTTGAAAGTCATTGAAGGCTCCTGAGCAGGGAACTGTGGCTGTGAAGTGGTGGCTGAGTGGCCACAGTCTCTGCTCCTTTCAGGGGTTACTGAGTACTGGGAAGCAACAAGCACATCAAAGCCACAGCACTGGTGTGACCCCACTTTGCCCATTTTGCACTCCTGTCTTGTGTGATCTAACTCTGGTTTTCTAGATATTACCAGATGCTCTGTCAATTTGCAGAGAAATTAAACAGTTTCTGTTTTACATAAGCTTCTGCAGGATGAAGAATTTCTCCCTATTATGAAATGATTAAAATTAATTTAGTCATCTTTGCCTTCACTTAAAATAACAATTTCTGTAACTTATTCGTTAGGAAAAAAAAGCAGCTCTTAGTGACTAATGTTGATTTCACTGTGAGGTTTTCAGCAGATAATTATATTTAAATATGTGGGTTTATGGCTAAATAATTGAAGGAAATTAGTGCAAACTAATAAAGTTATTTCTAGACTGAAGTAATTTTTTGAGGGAAACACTGTGGCAGTTGTTTCTCTGATTGTTTTTACTGTTTGCCTGGGAACATGTTTGAAATTGTGACACTAAGCAAAGCAAAATAATAGAAAAAAGGTGATACATTAAGACTGAGATTATTTTTTGGAATTCCAATGCAGTCTTCAACAGACTCACTTTAAACTAGTCCAAAAGAAGAATCAGGCCTTTTGTCTTCACATCAAAGCGACTTTTGAACTTGATTTTTCACTTTGCAAAGGAGGTTTCGATATGCCATGTAGGATTACAAACAGGAAAGATGAAAAGGTGTGCACCTAAGCCTCTCTAATTGCTATCCATGAACAGATGTGTACTCTGGAGCTCTAAGCATTTTGGACAGTGACCATATTAAACTTCTCCCCTCAGATCAGTGCATAGAAGAATATAAAAGACAAGTCAGTTAGTGTGGAGTGATTAGGGCCGTGCAGGGCAGGCTCTGTGTATAACTTTCAATGCCCACCTCAGGACAGTAAATTCTGCTGTTTGCACCAGATTTCTATGACAGTTCAGCTGCATCTGAAAATGATGCAGAATGAATGTAATAAAGAACAAAAGAAATGGGCTGGCTCTCCTTCTTGTGTTAAAGCATAGCAGCAAGTGGTAGGAGTCACTCTGCCTTGCTTTAGCTGCGAGCAAAAACAGGCTCTGGAAAACAATTGTTCAAGAAATTGAGAAAACTTTCCATGTACTGTTAATAATTTTTATTTTGGTTTGTATATTTGGTTGTTCTTTGTCTGTTGTGTATACTTAAAGATACTTTCACCAAAACCTAAGAAACTAACAAAGTGTTTATGCTGTTTGGATTTGAAAGATGAGTACAACATGTGTAAGATATCAATTTAACCCACAGAAGCTCACACATTTTAAGTTGTTAAAACTAAAGATCTTTTCACAATATCTCTGCTTCACTTTAGGCTTTTGTTGCAAAGAGTTTGGTGAATCAAATAAAAACATCTATGATTCTAATCATCACTGAAGCTGAAAAGAAAAAAGCATCCAGAAGGCAATGGAATTAAGAGCAAGATGATGCTGGCTTTTTATTGTACAATGAACTTTCAAATACAACCCTCTGCAGCCACACTGTAAGAACACATAAAAAAATCACCGAAAACTGTTAAAAGTAAAACAAGAGTTTACAGAATTAATGGAGTTATGCCCAGAGTTAGGCGAAATCAAGGGTTTAGGCAATCTAGGCTAAACTAACACTGAAGAGTCACGGGTTGAATGTCAGTCAGTCATTACATATTAGTTCCAGTACATCTGCCTCAAGAGATGCATCCATCCAGACACCCTTCAAAAACTGAGCGAAGATTTTAAGTTTTCCCTTCTGCAAAGAGAAAAGCAAATTCACTCCCCTCCATCCCCTCCCATCCCCTCTCCACAAAAAAGCTTTTTAAGTTTCTAAAGCTCCAAGGACCGTTACAATCATTAACTCTCACAAGACTCAATGGAGGCTGCCAGTATTATACAGAGTGTATAGAAAAATTGTGGCATGCACTTCCAGGCTAAACTGTGCAATGGTTTGAACTTGTGACACTGCCTGTGTCTGTACTAATCCAGTCCCAGTGCTTGTGGGAGGCTTGCCTTGAGATTTGCCTTTCCCAGGGCTCAGGAATCTGATCTGTCTTTGTGGCAGGTGCCATTAGGGCTCTTTTACAAAGAAAACCAGAGTTCAGAGGGTGGATGGGACAGCTTGAGATCCCAAACCCTTTTACACTGCATGCAACTGCTTTATTTTTTGGATATTGTTGAAAAGTCCTCTATATGTCAAGGTTTTCTCTAATAATTATAGGAAATCCTCTCCAGAGCTGGCCCTGGGAGTGCTTTAGATCTCATCTCCTGTGGCCAGGTACCAATTTTGGCTTAGACAGCCTTTCTGGAGCATTAACTTCAGCAATGCAGATGTATCCATAAGGCTATACTTTCAGAGGGAGTGAGCACAAAATGTGTCAGAAACACCCAAAGAATTGGAGTGAAAATATATGCTCCTGTCTGAACTGCTAGAAGACAGCAAAGATGGAAAAACAGAAAGCTCTGTTTGGCACAGTGCTTAGAAAATGTGGTTATAAGAAATAGACACAATAATTGTGCATTAATGGAAGGCCAAGAGCTTTTTAAAATTTTATTTACACCAAAGAAGTTTTCTGTTTTGATGCCCTTAGCAAACTTGAAGCACTGACAGATGGGTAAAGGAAGAAGCAAAACGTTTTGTAAAAAGAAAGTAAAGCCTAATGTTCTACTTGGAATAAAGGCTCATAATATTTTGTATTTCTCACATTTTTTGCTTGTGTTCCTTATGGAACACATAAGGAACACATAGTTAATGTTACAGGGGTTTTTTATATACCTCTTTGAATAGTTAGTCTTCTCAAATGTGAGCTATGAGATTGATATCCCCTGCAGAAAAGCACAAACCTGAGAGTTTTATTGCTGTATTGTAAAATATTGTAGGGCTAACCAGGTTTATCATTCACTTTCGAAGGTAAATACCCACGTGTATCCAGTTTTCTTTTTTTTTTTCTGCCAGTCTTGGGGTTTTTTTACAAAAATTAAAAATTTGATTTTTAAATAGGTTTCCTCATAGAGCATGTTCTAGGTTGCTGACTAAATTCAGAGAGCAGAAAATTTGTTTAACACACAGTAAACAGGCACTAGTTGATATCTGAAGGGTAAGAAGGAATGGCAATTCCTGGAAAATCTTCAAGCAGGAAATCTTGCCCCTGTCTGAACAGTGCGAATGGTCAAAAGGAGAACAGATTTTTACTGTGTCTAAAACTGAACATTTAAAGCTTAAATAAATTTTTAAATTGTACTTGGTTGAGTCTAGCATAGGAAATAGCTGTTGTTTTTTCAAATGTCTGTTATAGGCACTGCCTGGGAATGTAACTGAGCAATGAAGTCATTTTCGTCTATAAGGTTTTTTTGGGTGATGCTCAGACTACTCTGAGCTTACATAAAACTATCAATGGTGAGTGTTTTAGGATGAAAAGCTAAAACCCCCACATGTCTGGATAGTCTTTGAAAGAGGATTCCTTAAGATTTTGGACACCTAAAGAGTTTACCAGTCCATCCCCAAACCATGGCTACCTATAACCATTGGTGAAAGACTTTGAACACCGTTGTTCTCTGATCAACAGGCCATGAAAGCTAAGTAATTTGCTCCACTTATTCTAACATCTAGTTAAGTAATTTATTTTCATTTGGACCTTTCTTCCCTTCACTTGAATTTCCAGTTTCTTTTCATAACAACAGAAGATACTGAGGCAGTTACAAATGACTGAATATCTCACCACGTATTTGAGAGTTTAGAGACGATTCAGGCTGCCAGTGTGTCTTACTGGCTTACAATTTTCAGCATTAGAGTAGGATTTTTGGCAGTGCAGAAGGATTGTGTTGTGACAAGAGGAGTCTGGAGCCGTCTTGACATACAGGTATTTCCTAATCAAACCTCTGCTGACTTCCAAGAACCTTCCAAGTACCAGGGGCAGATAAATCCCAGTGCTGCTCACTCATGTGTAAAGGGATGGAGGAGTAAGTGATGTTGGCAAGGCAAGGGGTGAGTGAGTACAGCTTGTCCATGTGTGGGCTTTTCTCAGGGGCAGCAAACACCTCCCAGCTCTGGTTCATATTCTGTGCTGCACCAGCTGTAGCAGACACCTCTGATAACAGTGTTTTCTGTCTGTCTTGGTCTTCTGTCATACAATATGTTGGCAGAGATAACTGTCTCCCTCTCTTCTCTCTTTCTTCATGAACTACAGGAAGACTGTGGATTAGCAGCTGTGAGGTGAAGCCTCCCTTGAAAATCCACAGGAGGATCAGAAAAGTGGACCGAAACTACCCCCTTCTCTTCAGGCAATGCTTCAGAAGGAACAAATAAAAAAGAAAAAAAGTAGTTCTTGAAAGGAAAGAAAATCTATTTCCCAGCACCTCCAAGGGGCAAGGTTGCTGTACTGTTTTCCTGCTGCTTGGAACTAACTTGTGGCTTGTTGAGTGTGCTGGTTTTTGACATACTGCTAATTTTTGCATAGTAGCAGTTCTAAATGTTATTGCAAAATACCTCATATTCTCTATGCAGCATACTGGCAACTAGTATGTGCCAAGCACAGCCTAGGGAGGGGTAGGTGCTTGGGAGTTGCAGACCTTTACTTCTGGATAACAAAATCCTTTATTTCATAGGGATTCTTAATCTTACTGGACCTCAGTTCCCAACTCTGTAAAGAAAGGATAAAACCAGCATGTTAATACATGCTCACTAATACATGGAAACAATATCTTTTGCATCCTACACCAGCTCCCTAGAAAAATCACCACTGGTTTTGGAAAGTTAAATTACAGCCCTCACCATAAGCATTTATTACTGAACCAATGATTATGCTCATAGAAGTCATAGCCATTTAGGTATGAAGGCCTGATGCCAAAATGTTGATGCTACCCTTATTGTTGTATGACCTTTCCTATGTTTCCAAGAAAGCTTTGCTGTGCTGAGAAGAATCTCCTGACCTAAGCTTTTAAAAAGATTGGCAGACTGTTCCGAGTAGGAGGCTGCATGAGAGCAAAGGATAAATATTTGCAATACAATGGAGATAAAGAGGAGGCTGGAAATGTTACTGAAGCATCAAGGCTTTACTTTACTTTTGAATTTGGCTAAGTGCCAAGAGGACTAAATCAGCACACTGGAAAACGCAAGAATGAACTCTCTTGAAAGAAAAAGATAAGCTACTAACATCAGGAGTACAAATTTTACCCTGAATGTGACTCTTGGAATATTTTCTCATCTGAACCTGAAGTAATGCTATTGGAAAAAAGTATTGTGTTTTTATTTCCAGCCCATATATATATCTGCCTTTATAATTTACATAAGTATTGTAGTGGAATATTAACTTCCATTATTTATGAATATATTGAACTTTGCGAGGATGTGCTGACAGTTGAAGGATTATGATTTTAAAGGCAGTTCAGTTCACATCATAAATATCCTAAAAGGTCACATACTACCTTACAGTATCAACTGAAGGAGAAGGAGCTTAAAGTCAGAGTGATTTCTGTCAATTCAGAAAAACTTTCATCAACATTATCATTCTAGAAGTCAACACGTGCCAATTTATCACCCTGTGGGAATAGTTTTGGACACATTTTTGTGAATTGCTGTGCTCCCATGGGTATTGTATTACTCTGTGGAGTCCCTTCTCTTGATTCTTACAGGACCTCTTCACTCTGGGGTTAAAGAACAGAGCTGTGACCACAGTATTCAGGATACCCTTCATACAACATGGATATCGAAATATCATAATCTATGGATTCTTAACATCTCTATTTCCCATGTCTACCTACACTTGAAGTAACATAAATAAAAAAGGCAATTAGGTCAGCTTTACATTTGTAAGGTGAGGAATCCAAAATATGGAAGCAATGAAGCTTACTCTTTGCCTGAAAACCTTATGCTGTGTGAATAAGGGTAAGCCTGTACAGCAGTTCAGTATAACTAGTTTAGATGTGAGTTGTTTCCCCTGATTAGAGATCACCACACCAGTGATCACCACACCACACCATTGTATCACTGGAAAAACTTTTCCTTGGCCACAGATAAAATTCACAGGTAAAATTGAAATAGTCTGTACAAGTCCACTGACTGGAGTATCATATTTTATCATAGAATCAGAGAACCATAGAATATCCTGAGTTAGAAGGGACCCACAGGGATCATCAAAGTCCAGCTCCCACCCCTACACATGACCATCCCTAGGGGTTACACCATGTGCCTGAGGGCACTGTCCAAAATCTTCTTGAACTCTGTCAGGCTTTGTGCTCTGACCACTTCCCTGAGGAGCCCATTCCAGTGCCCAGCCACCCTCTGGGTGGAGAACCTTTTCCTTATATCCTAACCTAAACACCCCCAACACAGCCTCATGCCATTAGTAATTGTTAATTTCTTGTTTCTTGATAATCCAAATGGCAAATAGTGACTTATCATTTCCATTTACCTGCTTGCAAGAGAGAGGGAAAAAATGAATAACTTATTAAATTGCTGTATTAAAATGAATGGATGGGTCATACTGAAAAAGTTGGGATATTTCATTGCATTAAAAAGGATGCCTGTAAAATTTCTTGTTAACTCAGTTTTATACAATTGTGTTATCTGCCACATTTAAAAAGTACTAAGACAGATTTACAAGGACTTTTTGTTATAAAGATGCGAAGGAGACTGACAAATCTAAAGTGATGCACTTTGGCTGGGTTATTAAATTTTCCTAAGAGAGTTTAAACAGTGTGCTACATTCCCATTTATTGTCAGCAATGAGGAATAAGTGCCAATATCTATATGAGTCATATGCAGACATATTCTTGTTTCACCACTGAGTGAAAGCCAGAAAAGACCTTGTTTTTTATTTAAGCAGTTCCTAAATGTGAGTCTCTCCCTCTGCATCACTATTTCATATGGCTTAAAGGACTGGTCTGCTGGTGCAGAACAAAGTAGCAGATCAGCCTTTAGTGGCTGCTGACAGTCTGTATGCTGCTGGGTAGCAGGTGCTAACAGAGCAGGCATCAAGTTGAGAACCTATTTTATACTCTCTGGCTTAATACAAACTCACCTGTTCAAATATGGGGAGCTGAAGTATCTGTATTTATGAAAAGCCTTGATAAAATTATTTTTAAGGAGATAAATGCCACAATTATTTTAGTATATCTTGCTGATGACAAATTATTTTTGTTTTTTAGCAGCAGAACACATGCACATCAGTTACAGATTGCAAGGTTTCTGGTTTGGGGTTAATTAAAATGCTACAAACCTTCCAAGAAATAAAAAAAAAAAAAAAAAAAGAAAGAAAAAAAAGAAGGAAGCCTGTGGCTCTCATTTTTTCACTCTTATAGTTGAAAATAAGACCAAGCAATCAATGGGTTCTCAGAGGGGATGGCATAAACTATTTGGGCTAAGGGAACAGCAAAGAGAAATACAGGACTGTCCAAGTGAAACTCCAAAGGAATTTAGGTAAATAAGCTCAAGAAATCAAGATGGATCCACAATATCAGATTACTGTACTTCAACATTTTCTTTCCTCCAGGAAACAGTGTGATGCAAGCCCAGAGTCCCTATTGAAAATATGCACTTGCTGACTCCTCTTAACTATTTCAGAATCAGGATTACACCCACTAACTTCAATGAGACCACTTGCTAGATAAAGGAAGACAAATCTGGTCCTAGAGTGGTAGACTCCCTTGATAAGTGTGCATCCTAATTCTCAATGACATTTAAGTGAGTGAAACATATGTACAGAGAGAATAAAATGCCAAAATGTGTTGCTTTGCCAAGTTGCCACAGTTGGAAGCTTTCAGTGCATTTCCATGTGTTTGTTGATAAATCTTCCATTTTGAATAAAACATTATTTCATTTTTAGATTTAGAGTTAGATTTCACTCAGATTTAGAGTGAAGTCCTCAAGGCTAAGAAACACATTGCCTTTTTTTCTTTTTAAACACCTTTGAAATAAAGTGATTTCTTTACTTTTCTTCTAGGTGTCTGCAAGAAATGTGAATTTTCTGGTAGCTAACTTATTTGTTATACAGATGTACATTGTTAAAAGCTGAGAGGCAAATATCAGTTCAAAGGTCTTAAATGTTTATTGCTAGAAGCAGAAATGAACTTGGTTAATTGTTAAACAATGGACAATTTCCTGGTTGATTCAATACATCACAGGAGTTAGGTAGCCTTGATTAAGAACTCAGAAATAATTGAACAGGATAGGTTACAAAAGCAAGCTTAAAATGCAAAGAACACAAGAGAGGAATTCACTTAGCATCAAGACTATTGTCTTTAAATTCCATTATGGGGGTGTTTGTATCAATTTATAGCATTTTCAAAGCTGAAAATACTGAAAATACAGTGAGATGGCAGTTTTTATCTGGAACTAAAATGTGATTCTATCACTATTTAATTTTTTGGTAGTCAAGAGAGAGCTCTATGCATTCCAATTAAAATGTAATACTGTAAAACAACAAACACTTTTAATTAGTATTAGATTGCTCCATAATACTAGTTGACATAACATCAGCTCCTTCACAACCTTAACAAGTGATTCTGTGATGCAGTTCACATAGCACAGCAAGCCCTGAACTAACAATGCTGCTGCTGTTTCATCTGTCAGAAACCTTGTGTAAGTCAGGGGGGTCTGTAATGACTATACAGGAAAGTCACAATATTTGGAAACCGACACTACACTTTTCTCAGTTAAAAAAAAATCCATTCTCACGTGCATCTATTAACCTCTCACCCTCCAAATCTGAGTCCTCTATCAACTCAGTCTGCAAAATCCATCCGACAGGTAGCTGGGATGGCAAGGAGAGCCACGGCAGCTCTCAGCAGGGCCTGTGCTCTCTGACCAGCTGCTTGCAGATGTTCAGAGAAGATGGAAATATACAGTTTATACCACCAGACTACTCTCAGCCTCCTCCACTGTGACTCAAGAGCTTCCTATTTATTAAAGTTAAGCAGAAGCCAGATTCTTCACATCTTGCCCCTTTCAAATGGTTTGCCTCAGTCTCTGAGGCAAACATCACTGTCCCATGAGCCTTTCCTGCTGCCACTACGTTCTTAAGGTCACTCCCTGCTTTGCTTTTATGGACCAGTATGAATTGTTTGTGACTTTTGGCTTCTAACAGCAGGTTCCTTCCCCTTTTCACTAGCAATGTTTCTAACAATAAGCAGTTGTTGCATTTTCTGTTCAGGAGGCATCTTTGTAGTCCCCCAGTTTAGACACTGCCTCTGTTACTTGATGAAAAACCTTGAAGTTGCAAGGAAAATTACTGTAAAGGAATGGAAGGTTGGAATGGTTTGCTTACCAGTTGTTTTTATAAACCTTGAAAATCTGCAGCATCTCAGACCAAGTGAAGGCTTATTCTGACAGAAATCTGAGTATTTATCTGCAGAAGCTTATAGAAATTAATTGTAGCCAATTTAGTTACAGAAAGAAAATCAAAGTCTTTGAAGTGGCATTTTTTTTGGTTTGATATAGCATGGGTATTTAAAAATCTCTTGTAAACTGGAAAACTTCTTAAATGTAAATAGATTAATCACAGTTTCCCATTTGTCCAAATATCCCATTAAAAATGTCTTATTTTAAACATATGTGATCACTTCTGAGCTCCACATGTATTTTCTTTTGATATCTTTGCCAATATCAATCTTATTAGCATTTAATTCACCAATATGACTGCAAAAAGCTGGATGTTTGCATTATCGAAGGAGATGTTAGTAAATGTAGTAGATCCAGAAGCTCCTTGTAAAATCTATGCAGTCAATGAGCAGATCAAAGACAGTTTTGCCAAATACATATTAAGTCCTTAATCAAAATAAAGTTAAAATACATGCCAGCTTTTAATGTACATAACGAGTGAAGAGTGATGGAGTTCTAGGAACTCATTCTTAAAAAATATTAGCTTCAATATACTGATCATATGGCAAAGAGTATTACTTCTTGCTTGCATCTTGCTTTTATTGGGTTGTCATCTAGTTTTTGCCACATACAGAGATAACCATGATACCTCACTGTTAGTGTTCATGCCAACCTCTCTGCCTTGGGGAAGGGTGACCTATTCTCTTGGCTGACAGTCTCATATGACAACTTGAGCCAAGAAAACAGCAGCAGTAGGGATGTTGTCTGCAGAGGAACCAGCTAATGTCCCAGGGAGGACACTGCCCTCTCTCTGTACTGACTAATCAGAGCAAACACACATCCCAGTGGATAAATTTCCTTCAGGAAGCCCGTCCGTGGCAAATGGCACAAGACCACACATGGGATTGAGTGATTATGGATTAAATATTTAAGAATGTTTTCTGATTTGTTCCTAACCTGAGATGAAACTGTTCCAGAGCAACCTACTCTGAATTAAAACACTTAATACTGAGTATTCTGGTTTACTCCACAGCCTTGCATAAGATCATGCTAGCTTTCAAGTAATTTAAGGCTCAATTTGTAAAACATTAACACATAATGAAATATTTATATATTTATTTTTTAAAATGATCCCAAGTGGCAAAAAAGTTTTGATTTCAGACAAGGACTTTCACAAAGTTCAGGGTTGTCAGAATCAACAGTTTTGGTTCAAGCCATTCTAATAATGGCTATTTACAGAAGAGATGGAGTGACTCACAAAAAGAGCTTTCGAGCCAAACTGTGGCAATACATTTCTAGAAAGTAGCTAGTTTCTCCTCAATTGTCAGCTTTTCACTGTGATCTAAAAGGTTTCAACAGCAGTGATTTGTAGCACTCTTCATCTTCATTGAGGTTTCACAATTCATGAGTTTCAAACCTAAATAATACTGTACCCCACTGCAAATGTTCATATAATCTTTTCCTTCTCCAGTGACCTGATCTGCAGAACTACAGGAGAAAAATCCCTACTGTTCAGCACTAAATATAAATCCTGCATGAAACAGATGTCTTCCCTTTATCTTTTCCATTGCTTTGTTATTGCATTTAATGATCTGCCTATGACTTCCCTTATTTTTTTTCTTTTAATAACTAAAGAAGAGCAGGCAAATCCACTGTAATACACTCATCTCTTTGAAGTCTCCCACTTGATAATTATAGATAAAATGGTGTTAAAGAATATAAAAACCCCACAAGTTTAAGGGAACAAACATGCAACGTATCTGTAAAATTATACTCCATTGTACCTAGCTGTTTATTATAACCCTCCTTCTCAGAATGTCATACAAGAACCCTGAGACACCAATTGGTGTCAAATTTTATTATTATCATTTTATGGTCTAGCTCCTGCCTATTGCTGGAGCTATTTTCAACATCGAATATTTTTGGGTTTAGAACATTATTTAAAGAAAAAAGGCATCCATCCAGGATGTATATCTCCTTTCCCAGTGCTCATCTCTTTAATAACTGGATTCATATACTCTCCAGGTCTGACTTTCAAAAGAATTGAAAAAGCAAGGCAGGAAGCTGAATGTCCTACTTTCCTTGAAATTCCTGTTATTTCCTTAGTTTTGTCGAAATTGTCAGCATATCCTACAGAGACTTTCAAGGTGTTGGCTTCCCTATCAGTATCAAAATTCACCACATATCAGACAATTGTCTCCCACCTCTACTTGTTCTATGTGACTGTGGGTTCCACAGCAGCAAATCAGACTTCATCCTTCAGAAAGGTCCCCTGCTTGTATTAGTGCAGGGCTCGAAAAGGTTTTGTTTCCTGGACAGAATTATGGCAGAACAGTGAGTTAGGTTCCTCATGTTCTATAAGCAGGGGTAAGCTGCAAGGGCACCAAATGCAGAGGAGATGTACAAAGTCTGTCTGGAATGAAATCAGTTCCTGCAGAAACCCCGTGGGATTCAGAGGGCACCTCACATCCTCCCTAATCTCTCCTCTTGTTTAGAGAGCAAGGCTGCTGCAGCAGGTCCTTGAACTTGTGCAGCTTATTATAATTTAGATAGGAATTCTATATCTATTTAAGTTACAGAAGCAAACTTTTTTAGATAAGATCCTTTAGGGATCCTATTGTGAGGCCTTAGCAGGATGAGTCTGTTCTAGTTAGTAACAGTTCAGAGTCCACTGCCCGGCTCTATATCAGGGAATGTGGCAGATTTGTCCAAGTTTTCCTTTGCCCAAAACGGGATGGTCACCTCCAAAATCCTGTTCTGAACAATCTGTGGTGTATGGTATCCCCTAAATTGTGCCCAACAGTGTTGGCAACTAGCATATTCCACCCAAAAGTGAGATAGGTAGTGTAAGTTCATTCAAAACAATTGCATTGTCTCTGCTATTTCTTTCCAGATATGGGGCAAATTATGCTTGCAAAGTGCTAAAAACAAGGATTTCTCAAATGTTATTCAAATGGGAGATACATAAGTCAAAGGATCATAATAATTGGAAGGGTCCTTAAAGATCATCTTGTTCCTGTCATAGGCAGGGACACCTTACACAAGTCTGGGTTGCACAAAGCACCATCCAACTGGGCCTTGAGCAATTCCAGGGATGGGACAACCACTACTTCTCTGGGCAACCTGTTCGAGTGTCTCAGCACCCCTACAGTAAAGAGTTTATTCCTAAAATCTTATCTAAATCTATTCTCTTTGAGTTTAAACCCATTCTCCCTTGTCCTGTCACTACATGCCTTTGTAAAAAGTCCCTCTCCACCTTTCTTGTGGACCTCCTTTAGGCAGTGGAAGGTGCTATAAAGTCTATGCTGGGGCAGGGCTCTGTCTCCAGCTCTGCTGGATGTCCCTGGGCTCCAGTGACCTCTTCCCTCAGCCTGTCTGGGTCTCTGACCTGACTGCACAGTGTATACCCTTTGACCAATGTTTCAGTTAATTCTGTTGAAAAAATTTCCCCTCTCCCCCTACCAATCTTCCTTCTTGCATCCTCATTCTCTCTTGTAGGCCTCTGCCATTGGTGATGTAAATCCAGCAGATGACCACTGTGCTCCTCCAGATACTTCCCAGCTTTCTTGGGGCTTTGCTGGCTGTGAGACTGTGTCTCCCGACATCTCTGAGGGCATAAATTATTTTCTGTCATTTCCAAAGGTTGTGTGAGCTATCTATTACAATACAAAGAGGAATTATTTGGCATGATGTATTAGTTATTTACATAAGATGTGAAAAACAACAAAGATTTAAAATCTGTTGAAAACTGCCATCCAACTTTCAAAGGAAATTTTAGAATGAGCAAATCTGGTCCTCCTATTTAACCTGAATATACTTTAGCCTTAATACAAGCCCTTCCCTGCTACTACCAGTGTCTGGTCCTTCAAGATCTGAAAGAAGCTACATCTTTCAAGTTGGAAAGCTGATAGACTGGATTGGCAGTTTGGGAAAGCACAACATACAGAAGAAGGCAAGAGCTTGATATATTTGCTGACATTTCATCTTTGTTCCTCTATTTGTTGGACTGACAAACAACTGTGGAATGCAAATGTATAAGGAAACCTTTCTAAAGAGAGCAGTGGATCAGTGTTTGAGATTGATGTTGCATATGATGACAATTTCCTGGCTCTCTACAGTATTTCTCCTGTCTGAAACTCTGTTCTGTATGTCATATCCCATAACTTGTTTCCCTTTACCTCAAGTCCCCTCTTCCCTAGTTATCCTTCGCTCTAAAATATACACCACTTACACTGCTCTGTTCTGTTTTTCCTACAGTGTCACTAGTGCCCTCCCTCTCATACAGATGCATCTTGAGCACACAGAATTTTAAAAGTGGGAGCAATAGCTTGGAGGTCAACATCAAACCGCTCAGTGTGCTTCCCCACGGAGAGTCATTGTTGGCTGCACAAATATAGTCGCATGTGAATAAAGACACTAATGCTTCATTACCACTACATCAGAATAATTGGCGCTCTAATTTACATCCTCCCAACAATATCTATCTATCGAGATGTAATGAGATGTTTAACATGTTGTTACTCTACATGTTTTATACATAACAACCTGTTATCTGTCAGCTTAAACCAGCACTGTACAATACAATTAGATTCTTTCCCCTATAATTATCCTAACATATGTCTGGGCAACCCCAGCAAAGACAAATAGTATGCAGAGCATATAAACCACGACAGAACAAGGCCATGAACTATTTTAGTTTGGTGCTTTATATTATTTCACTTTCCTGAAACTTCAGATACTTGAGACAAATAGATTTTTAAAATGAAAAATCTATCCATTTTTCTAAACAGATGGCATAATTCTTATAAATGCCTTCCTTACATTCTTATTCAATAGGAATAATATGAGCCATCCAGCAGAGTAGAATATGGATCAATATGTGTTTTCAACGGCTCCTGGTTTTATTTCCACTGAAGTCAGTTGGTGTTTTGCCACTCATTTCCAGGAGTGCAAGATCAAGTCCAAGCTAGAATTTGTGTCAGTGCTGTCTATTGTTATAGGTGCACAAACACTACAGAAATCTTGAAATTCCATTGCCTGTGAGCAAGTTGCACTCAGAAATATGGAGTCCCTCCATAATATGAAAGTTCTGCCATCACAGCAAATTCTTTCCAATTCTTCCATCCAAATGACTGCTCTTGAAAATAATCTTTCTCAGTAAAATTAAAGCACTAACTTTTTCCTTGTTGCCCTTGATATTAGCATCTGGTTTTTTCCATGGTCATATACAGTAAGAGTTTTCTGCCTTCTGTATCTCTTTTGTGCAAAGAACTGCAGTGAAATGGTACTTGTATACTTAGTGGAGATGATGCATGATAATTTCAGGGATGACTTAAACCAGGATATTCTCTTTACCTTCCCTGGAACCTCCTGCATGAGCAGAAGGTATTCATGTCTGATATCAGGTAACCACAGTGATTTTTCAAAATGCTACGTTACTTCAAATTCAAAAAACCGGAAAAATGGAATTATTCAGATTAAGAGAGTGATTCATTAAAAAATAAAGAAGAATGTGCACTATTTTGAAAAATATTAGGTGGAAAACCCCCAGACTACGGAGACTGATGGGATTGTTCTGTTCCATAAACATGCAGTATATATTCACAAAGTGATTTTAACCCTCACTTTAACTTTGTTTCTTTTCCTTGAAAAAGAATTTATAATTTTTTTTGGAATTACACCAACTTAGTTTAACTGGACTGAGGCTAACATAGTGCATCCAGTTCTTTTGGATTTCTCATAATATCCTTGTCTATTAGCTGCTTAAACACCAGTAACTAGCAAACTGTTATACTATTTTATTTTCTTAAAAAAGAAACCCCTTACTTTAATAATAAATGTTACCTTTACAGAGGCATTAAATTTGAATTTTTAAGGACTTCAGAGATTAAATAATTTTTAAAATTAGACCCTTCACAATTTTCAACTACTTTTGATCTGCAGACAATAGCAGTTGATACAACACTGGGTGCACTCTCAGAATGGAGCAGCATTAAGATAGGATTAGGCAAATGTTCTAGAAATTAGTGCCCATCCCTTTGGTATGACAGATTTACATCTTAATTTCCCCTTTGTTCAGAAAATGTTCAATATATTTCCATGTGGTTTTGTCCAGTTAGCATAAAGTGTTAGGTTGTATTTCATATGTACAGACATTTTTCTGAAATACAGCCATCTGTAGCTATTTGATAAATAGGTCTGGAGGCTTTCTTGTAAAAACATTTCATTTCCATTTCCAATTTCAGATCACCTCACAGGGACTCTATTTATTCTCCTACAGTCAAGAATGTGAGAGAGATCAGTCCTTTCGTCTCTACAGTAAATACTTTGGAACAGGGACTATAATTTACTCAATATTTGTATCATTCTCAAAATAATGTATTCTCAAACTGATTGACTTCTTGTCAGTGACACAATATGAATGTTAAAACAGTGCTGCATTTCATATTAAGGCAGATATTAGCCAGTATTCATGGAAAGCAAATTTAATACTGGCTTGCATGAGTATCTACACTACATAGTTCAAAGTTACAGTCATCAAATGTCTGAAAGGAAGCATATCCAATACCTAACTGGGCAGTCAAAACAGCTCAAATTGCAACTATCAGACACTTACGATGAATTGCTCATGAATAAGCAGCAGGCTAAGAATTACTGACAGAAGCTATTCTGAGAGGCATTTTGAACAAATCCAGGGGAAAAAAAATCATGCTCTTTCAATGACAGTTCACAAACAGAGAGTTGACATTTGGCAAACAGATAATTCAACATGAATTACTCAGTCAAGACTAGTAATAACACCTAGCAATTATATAGTGCTTTACACATTCAGTGGATTATACAAACTCTGACATTAATTAAGTTGAACTGCCTCTTCTCCTCTGCTCTTTGCCTTAAAATTCTCCTTAGTAAAAAACTTGGTTTGGCACACACAGATTTGCACACAGACCTGCTGTGTGACTAGCAAAATCTCCTCCACCTTTACAGGTAAAAGCAAATACACAAAAACCCCCAAGGTTAAAGTCTGAGGTAAAAACACAAGGCTGGCTTGGTGGTTTACAGTACAGCATAAATTAGGAATGAGGTACAGTTGTTGTGACAAGCCAAAGATGGACTTGTTATTTCTCAATTACTGTCCTTGTCACTGGGAGGAGGAGGAGGAGGAGGAGGAGGAAGGATTTGTCTGCTGAGTTGGTACCAGCTGAAACCCTGACAGCCAACTCAGTGGAGGTGGGTGGTGCAGAGCCCTACAAAACTCATCTCCACCTTTGTGTAGGAAGAAGCATCACCATTATTGCTGGAAATGCTTACAGATTATTTAGCACATGAGGTATGTGTCAAAATGCTTCAGAGGGTCAGGAGATAAGGCCTTCACATGGACTTTTTTTCTCCTTCACTTCTCCCTGCTTCCTTTTCCACTGTACATGTAGAAGTCATACAGGAGAGTATGTGAAAAAAAAGCAGAATTGCACAACTAATACCTGAGTAAAACCTATTGGAAAACAGGAAGACTAAGAGGCCTGGATCAGCCTCATAACTAAAGGTAGCATTTTCTATCATTTCTCCTTAGACTTCTACAAAATTAATTTTGTAAATTTTGTCTGAACAGAGAGGGTAGATGATTTGACAAAATTTACAAGATTAATTTGTCTGTAACAAATATGTATCAAAATAATATAGGGCTGCTGATACTGGTATAATCCAAATTCTGGAGGATGTGTTGAAGAGATCAGAAATTAGAAATTGTTCTTAATACACACAAGAGAACTGCATATCAATTTATAGAGATGGTACATACTCTGAAGAGACAAAGAAAAATAAATTAGCCCCATCGCTTTTAGCTGATGGGGTTAGAAGGCAAACTCATTAGCACATTCATAAGACATTTGCTTATCTATACACCAGCCTTCTGTTGCTGAGCAAACCTCCAGAGTATCCCCTGGTTCATTTCTCTGCCATTGTCAGTGGTGCCACATGTATGGAGTTCAATATTGCCCTAGTTATTCAGCACTGGTGAGTAATCAATGTGCCCAGTAGCCACTCACTTGTGTAAGAAAATCAAATGGTTCAGAGTCTTTGATCTCATTGCATTTCACTGCTTGTGTAATTTATAGGGCTGATAATTGAAAGCGGTGCAGGTTCCCTGACTTAAATTCTCTGCTCATTTTCTAATGTGCTTTGATAAATGAAGTAGGTTGGTAAGCATAATTGCAGTCCTGGATTTTGATATTTTTCTCTCTCTCTCTTTAAGATTATATTTAGATATAGTGGCAGTACAATTTTAAAAACAGCTTTTCTCTAACTACCATATGCCAAGTCTCTCCCAAAGCTCAAGTCCTTCGGGTACAAACTCTTCGAGAACATATAAGTTTCTGACAGACAACCACCTGCCATGTATTTGAATGTATGCATTATAAATTGCATATCCCTTCTATGATTACAGAAAGTGAACACTCCGACTAAACTTTCAGGGTTTACTAATAATCAACAGCTCCACCTTTTCCTGAAATTTTCCTGGTCAGATAGAAGGAAATACATTCATGATGGTGTTCAAGACAAATGCAAAGTATGTCTGGCTGCATCTACATTACCCAACTCCTCTGCTTCAGGAGGCAGTTCCTGGCTCTGTGGCCCTGAGACATAACTAGAATATTTTGTGTTTTCAGAGTGATAATGAAGTGAGATAATATGGGAAAAAGAAAAAAGTGAGATCTGTACTGCAGCCTCCTGGAGCAGTGTCTCCAGAGCATGATGCCAAAAGCATACACTGCTTGCCCTGCAGCCTGTCCTCGGGGTATGTGCTTGTCTGTGGGTACAGGCCCTGCTGGCATCATGTCACAAGTCTGTCCGAGGCTAAAGGAGCCTGTTTCGGCACCATCTATTTCATGTTTTCTGCCTGGAGTGAACCCTGAAGCAAATTGCTGTGCCAAGTGTCCCTCGGCTTCCTCCTGGAGGAAACAAGTTTAGTCATTTAGAAAGGAGCCTGGAAAGGCCCTGGAATACCTGCACTAGGAATAACCAACAGCCAAGGCTGGGGACCTTACTTAGCACCATAGAAGCCCCTCAGGATACCACGTGGTCTTGCTATACTGACTAAGGGCTATAAGTGCTACCATGGTCAAACAGATAATAAAAGAACACCCACATCACTGTTTCCATGATTCTATGAGCTTGTGGAGCTTCTGATCCTCATCTGTAAGTTGCAAAGAGCAAGCTTTTTGTCACCTTCTGTGTAAGATCCTGGGTTTAATACAACACCTCTTATAGAAAGACATTGTGTACTCTTTTCTTCCTATACCATGATTTTCCATTGAATATTAAGTAAGTCCAGGAGAAAAGGGAGAGCAGAAGTGAAGAGTACTGGATGCCTGCAAAGTGACTATCAGCATCAGAGATCTGCCTCCCAAACACTAACCAGGCGTTACACCCCTTTTTTGGACAGCTCTTTCAGCCTGCCACTTTCACAAATATTAAGAGTATTTAAAATGACAAAACCAAAACCATTGACTCCTACACACCTGTTTTTTTAACTGCTGCTTAATATTGTCTTAATTTTCTTAATAGTATTTAGTGCATTCACTTCTTTAGATGGGTCTGTAACCATAGCAACAACATCGTCATCATAACACATTCTTTAAAATCACACTCTGGAAACAGTGCATTGTTCCAACTTGTATTGTTTACTCTGTTATTTTGGATAAAAAATGACTGAACCTATTCAGCTGTTGCTGCAGTTCAGTGGCCCCTTGCAACTAAAGCACTCTTCACATATCACCAGGTGTCCCTCAAAACTTTTGTTAAGGCCAGTCTGCATTGCCCCCGAGGGGAGGAAACTAAGGCACAACTATATTATCTGACTTGTCCACTGTCAGAGAGAGTGCATGGCCAAAAACAGGCACCAGTACTCGTTTTCTACACTTTCAGGCACAAAACTCACTGTTCATCAACTAAACAATGAGACACTCTCTAGATGGTAATTAAAAAAAAAAAAAAGAAGAAGAAAGGAAAAGATAAAAATGAGAGGTTTTCCCTTAAAAATCAGGCTGAAGCAGAATAATTCCGGAGGTCTGAGAGCACTGCAGTTTGGGTAAAAATTTGTTCCAACATCTAGGTCACTGGCCATAAAACACACTCAAAAAGCCAGTGTGGGATTTCTTTTGCTTACACTGCTATTTGTTTACTGTAACTGTTGAATTTCAAATTTATGCTGATTTGAGAGCAGAACTTGACCTCTTGTTTTCATGCAAACATCCACCACAAGAAAAAAAGAAAGAAGCAGTAAAAACATCTGAAAAAAGCCCAATAGTTTCTCAACAGCATGAATTTCACAGTTCCTTGTGAGGCCTCCCCGAAGGGTGCAGTTGTGCTGCTTTTTGTGTAATATGACATATTTTTTGCCCTTACCCTTTTATTGCTATTCCCATTAGAATAGAGTGGTAAACATTTCTAACAATGATACGTTTTCACCAATTATTCAACAAGTATAGGCAATGTCAGGTTAGAGAAAATGAGGCATGAAGTACTGCAGGCAGAGTTCATACAAAGCACCACAGAAGCATGAGAGCAGCTGCTGAAAGCCATTGTGCTAAAATTTCACTTTGAAAACTGTGCACTTTGTACAGTAGGCTAAAATGTTTCTAAGGGAACCATTCAGGACCTTTTATGTAAATGATTTACGTTCTGATTGTGAAAATAATTTCATTTAAAAATATCTAGGCAGTTGAAAAGCCACAAATATTTGTATGATTGGCATTTGTGCCCGAAAACGTGGAAATACAATACAAATATCCATTGCAAAGGCTGCAGACTGTCTGTTCTCTCTGGTTTGGACACAGAGCTTGTAGGATAAGACACTCAAAGCTGTCTAGCACAATAAAATATCTATTTAATTCGACCTGGGCACTGAGATACCTGTATTGGGTTTGCATGGCAAGGTTTTGAGGGGCAGTGGGGGGCAGGTACAAGAATGGCTTCTGTGAGAAGCTACCAGGAGCTTTCCCCATGTCTGGCAGAGACCATGTCAGGAGGCTCCTAGATGGACCCACTGCTGGCCAAGGCAGATCCCATCAGCAATGGTGGTAGTGCTTTTGGGATAACAGATTTAAGAAGGGGGAAAAGACCTTCACAACGGCAATTGCAGCTTAAGAAAGGAGTGAGAATATGTGAGAGCAACAACTCTGCAGACACCAGGGTCAGGGAGGAAGGAGTGGCAGGAGATGCCCCAGGTGCTGGAGCAGAGATTTCTTGCAGCCTGTGGTGCAACCCATGGTGAGGCAGCTGTGCCCCTGCGGCCCTTGGAGGTCCGTGGTGGAGCAGAGATTTACCTGGAGCCCCTGGAGAACTCCACACTGGAGCAGATGGATGCCTGAAGGAGGCTGTGACCCCATGGGAAGCCTGTGCTGGAGCAGGCTCCTGGCAGGACCTGTGGAGAGAGAAGCCCATGCTGGAGGAGGACTTGTGACCCCACAAGGGACCCATGCTAGAGCAGTTCATGAAGAACTACAGCCTGTGGGCAGGACCAACACTGGAGAAGTTCCTGGAGGACTGTCTCCTATGGGAGGGACCCCCCCTTGGAGCAAGGGAAGAGTGTGAGAAGTTCTTCCATTGAGGAGCAGCAGAGACAACGTGTGATGAACTGAGCACAGCCCTCATTCCCTGTTCCCCTGCAGCACTGGGGGACAGGAGGTAGAGAAACCATGAATGAAGTTAAGAAGAAGGGAGGAGTGGAAGGAAGGTGCTGTAAGATTCATTTTTTGTTTCTTAGTGCCCTACTCTAATTTGATTGGCAAAAAATTAAACTAATTTCCCAAAGTCAGGTCTGTTTTGCCCATGCATAAATATGGTAAGTGATCTCTCCCTGACCTTTTCTCAACCCATTGTCTTTCATTATATTTTCTCTCCCCTGCCCAGCTGAGGAGGGCAGTGACAGAGCAGCTTTGGTGGGCACCCACCACACCGCCTCAGTAAATCTCTTCCTTTCATATAACTAATCCTTCTTTAATGCCATTGATTTTAATGAGACATTAGGAGCTGTTTATATTTTCTTGTTACCAGATTTAGAAAGTAGCACAATGATGTCATTTTTATACTAATATACCCTCTGGCCATGCTGACCATGGACTGTCAAATGCCATTTCTGATGACTCATGCTCATAATAGCGGTTCTTTTGCCTGCCTTTTCCTTTGATGCTCTGGCCTTTCAACTTTGTGATTTCTCTGCTCTTCTGAGCCATTCTGTGTCCCCATGTGACCCTCACTGTCTCCAACCTCTCTGCCTCTCATATTAAGCAACCTGCTTCCCATCATCTTAATTTTTTAATTTCTTTATTTCTGCTTCTCAAGACCTTAAACCATCTTGTCCGGGAGCTGCTTTATGCTGATGACGCTGCCCTTGTTGCCCACACAGAAGCAGCTCTGCAGCGTTTAACATCCTGCTTTGCAGATGCTGCTGAGCTCTTTGGGCTGGAAGTCAGCTTAAAGAAGACAGAGGTCCTCCATCAACCTACACCTCAGGAAGTCTTCCATCATCCCCACATCACCATTGGCCAATCAGAGCTCAAATCAGTCCAGTAGTTTAATTACCTTGGTAGCCTCATCTCCTCAGATGGTAAGATCGACGGAGAGATAGACAACAGGTTAGCTAAGGCATATAATGCTTTTGGAAAACTCCACAAGAGAGTATGGCGTAATAAACACTTAAAGAAAAGCACCAAGATCAGTGTTTACAAAGCCATAGTCTTGTCTACTCTCCTATACGGCTCCGAATCATGGGTCATCTGCCGCCACCACCTGCGTCTCCTAGAACGCTTCCATCAGCGCTGCCTCCGTACAATCCTTAACATCCACTGGTCAGATTTTGTGACCAATACATCTGTCCTAGAACAAGCAGCTGTCACTAGTATTGAGGCCATGTTACTGAGAACGCAGCTGCGATGGGCAGGGCACGTCTCAAGGATGAAGGACCACCGCCTCCCTAAGATCCTGCTCTATGGTGAACTTGCCACTGGCTGCCGCAAGAGAGGAGCCCCGAAGAAAAGATTCAAGGACTCCCTGAAACAACATCTCAGCCTTGGCCATATTGATCACCATAACTGGTCTACTCTGGCCTCCAATCGGGAGGCCTGGAGACACACCATCTATAATGCCGCTGCTTCCTTTGAGAACGCACGCAGGGTCACTCTCGAGGAAAAAAGGCAACGCAGAAAGAACTGTATCTTGCAAAATACACCATCTAAGGAGTCTTTCTGCTGCGCCTTTTGCAATCGGATATGTCTATCACGTATTGGCACCAGCGTGCCTGCAGCAAATGTGGATAGTGCCTTCCCAAATCTTCGTTCGCGAAGCCTAGCCATGATGATTTCTGCTTCTACTCGTATATGGAGTTTGTCAGACTCCTTTGGGGCAAGGAGGAAAATTGTCTTTCTTTACTGTCAAGAAGCACAGTTTTAGAGCTGTAGTATTAGAGCACAGTATTAATGAGAAATGAATAAAAAATAAGAATACAAATGTGAATGTGACATGCTACCTAAGTGAGTGTCAATGAAGAGAAAGAAACTCTATGAAATTTGCCCTCTCCCACTTTTTTTTTTTTCAATTTAAATAAAATGTTAAAAGGGAATTCCATTTAATTGAAGACTGATGTCACAGTCAGCAAGTAGGAATGTACTCCAGCACTTTCCACAGAGCTGCTCTGTAGAAGAGTGGGCAACTCTGGCTTTTATCTGCTGATAGTAGAAAAATGGGAGTACTCAGAAACAACCCTAACTGGGCCCAACTCCTTCCCAGCTCTTCCCCTGGGCTCCTTGCCCAGCCAACCTTCAGACCATTGCCCCCAGATTCTTGTTTCCCTGTTACTCCCATGCCCGTTCCCAGCCACAGACTCTCTCTTGGGGCTGGTCAGGGAGTCTCCTCCCTTGTGCCCTGCCCTATTTTTTCTCCTATCCCTGTTAAATGTTCTCTGGAATCCAGTACTACATCAGGTCGAGATAACCCTCTGCAGCTCCCTTTCCTTGCATCTCTTTTCAGTCTCCTCACACAGTGAATCTTCCCTCATGGCAGAACTACCCTTCACCAACATTTACACTCTGTGTTTCCCTTTCCCAATGAGCAAAAGTGGAAAAAATATTTTTCATTATCCTTATTCAGTAATATAGTTGGATTATGTAGCTCAGGCTGTACTTAACATTTAGACTGAGGCAGATATCTTGTATGGCAAATTTTAGCCCTTTCAGTAGGAGACTGTCACATTAAAAAACCCCAGTATTGTAGCAAATAGTGTCTGGCAATCTTAATAATAAGCATAAAAACTTTAATAATAATAATACCACCAGCAGCCACTCATAATATGCGTATTTTCCTTGAACGTTATGGAAGATTTCCCCGCAATATTCTTTTGAAATTATATTATCTTTTCTCTCTATGAGTAAATCATAACTGACAGTAGAATTTATCATTTGAGAATAGCACCATGGCATCACATTTTTTTAAAGGCTGTTTTTATTCCCATCAACGGGACAGGTTTTATACAACAAAAAAAGGTAATGTAGTTTCTCTTTCTAGGTCATCCAGACTACAGTGACACAACCAGATTTGCTCTATCATTGAGAGACTTACGCCATACCTCTGTTTAAAGATGTTTGTTACATTCTTAAATGTTCTGTTTCAGCCAATATCTGCTTTCTCTGTCCATTCCTTTCCAAGTCCTTTCCAAACAGGTATTTGCAGAGATAAACAGTTTCCAACTGTTATTTACCATCTCAGAGGGAAAAAAAAGGGAAGACAGAAGGTGAAATTTAAACCAAAGCATACAGCATTTACTGACATCAAATATAGGTGGATTTTTGCTGTATGTTTTTGGGGGACTGACCAGAAAAATGTCAGTATGCAATCCAGGGTATTAATGGAGGTAATAATTTTCAATATTTCTTGCAATTTAGGAGAGAGTTTCCCAAAAGTGTGCAGGAATTCAGAGGCTGGGATTATCCCATTGCTTAGATTACTGGAAGGAAAATAAAGACAGCTTCAATACCAGTAGTATAATGGATGTAATTTTTTTTTTAATCTTCAGTTTACCCACAAGGTATATAGATGTTGGCAAAAATGTCTAAATAACAGAGGTATTATACAGCTTTACTAACGTGTGATCAAAGCCTTAGAGAATATATACTAAGTCTTATAATTACTTTCCTTTCTTTTCTTCAGACATTTTTAGTCTTAAAATCTCTTATGTAGTTTCCCAAATCAAATTAATACCCCATAGTAATACTGAGCACGACGTAGATGTTTTCCCTAAGTAAGTCTAATTTAGGATGTAATGTGCAGAAAAGTTCTGCACTCTTCCTATAGGATATTTTGCTGAAATTACTCGCAATAAATCAAAGAGAAGATACCAAAATAACTTCAATGAGTCTCCTGTTTTCTTAATGTTTCCACGTTGGGCGTAACTGATTTGCTGTCTAGTGTGCCCTGGAGAGTTATGAAATCCAAAAAAGGAAGCATTCTCTGTCGAAACAGCATAGTATTATTCATGAAAATAAAACTGCATTGGGGGAGAAAAAAAGGCTACTAATTAACACAGGGCTACTGCAAGCAGATCTATTATTTTCCAATATTGAATAATTAGCATTTTTATTACTGTACCATTATATACACTATTTGCTTATTTATTAAAGAGATGTAAGGGTTTTTAAATTTTCATGGATAAGGTTTGATTGCAGCAGAGAATTGCTTTACTGGAACAAACTCTTCCAAACCCTTTTTTTCTCATTTTTTTCACCCACTCTGAAAGGAATGAGAGGCGATGAGCCCAATAAAGTTGAACTTATTGTATCTTTCCATATGCACGTGTGTTATTACAGTAACATTGCAGTGTGTTGCTCCTATTTCACAGTTATAGTTAACACAATGCAAAAGTAAATTAATGAGCTCTATTTCCCTACAAGAGTGTCTGGAGTTCTTGGAAGTTTCACTTGGAAACCTGTCTTCCAAAGATGCTCACCAGGAATCACACATTCTGTAGTACCCACATCCATTGACACAAGCCTGTGCCCTGTGAAAATGTTCTAAAAAAGGGCACATGACAAAATATACCCGTATTTCAACACAGTCTGAGAGAGACACAAAGTTCTTTATCCTCTGGTGCCAAAGAGGAATGCTGCCCCTGTGTATTCTGTTTGTTTCTTGGAAAATGTTTGATTGTTTTTAATAACTGTGCATCAGTTCTCATTGAATAAAAAATGTCAGAACAATTGCATGAACTATGGTCAGTGTCCAAATAGCATTTGGCAAACTTCTCTGGATTATGGTATTTTGCCCACAATTGGGTTTTCTGATCAACCTAACATCTATTTTTTTATTAGCGGTGGAAGTAGGATGAAATTCTATTTATAAGCTATGGAATATTCTGACTTATTGAACTGCAAAGTCACAATAGCAGCACCAACTAACAGCTACATTTCATTTTTATTTTTCTTGGCTTATCTTTGCAAGCCTAATGCAGCAAGAAAGTTGAACTATTCACTGTCTGCCTAGTTATGTCCAGGCATGCTAAAGCACTCCAAAGACTGCCTTTCAGAAGTGGATTTCTTACTCCTTTGCAAGGGGACTGAGTTGGCAAAGATTGTTATAGCTTTAGCATAATTTATTTAGACATAAATATTCCTGAGAAAGAACATTGGCTTGCAAAATGGAAGTATAGCACACATCTCACAGATAGAGCACATAATTGTAGAATCCACTCATATGGGACAACCTGCCCTCCAATATTTAAATATTGATCTGATTGCCAAGTCTTTGTAAAGCTAAAAATCATCATTATTTATGATCTCAAATGAAATTTACTCTTAACTGGCTGTAGATACATATTCTAGTATTTCTGAAGATCCTTGTCTAGAATAAAAGTGGTTGAGCAGTTTGTAATAACAGAATTACAATCAAACTGAAATACAGAGCTATTCATGGCTTTCATATATACTTAAAACTTATTATTAAAGACCTATGGTATAGGGCAGAATTCAGCTTGCATAGAACAGAATATGTGTGTGATTTTGTATCTTTTGTATCTTCTTTTTTTTTCCCATGGTGTTTTTAGAAATCTCATCTGCAGTTAATGAATAACCGTACAAAAATAACAAAGCCAACTAACCTAATACAGCTCTTAGGTTCTTTTGAATAGAGTGCCATGAGCTGGGAAAGATTTTAAAGAGATTATGGGCTGAAGATAAGAATTCCTCTCTGACAGATCCCTCTGGAGGTCATGCAAGGAAAGCAAACAAGAAGCCATGTGGCCAAAAGATGATCCCCTAACAAACAATTAGAGGATATATGGGTCAGAAGAGGGGGAGGGAAGGAAGGCAAAATTGAAGATACTCAGTGCTGCATTATGACTGAGATGCTGATGTAAACAAATATCAGATCCTTTCAAACTGAAAGAGAGAATGTTCAGATGAGACATTATGGAAATAATTCTTTACTGTGAGGGTGGTGAGGCACTGGGGTTGCCCAGAGTATCTGTGGATGCCTCAACCACAGAAGTGCTCAAGGCCAGATTGGATGGAGCTCTGAGCAACCTGGTCTAGTGGAAGGTGTCCCTGTGGTGTCCCTGTGGCAGGGGGTTGGAGTGAGATGATCTTTAAGGTCCCTTCCAACCCAGGCCATTCTGTGATTCTATGATACCGGTGATGTCCCAGCTCTCCAGCTGTTGAAATGCCATGTATTTTTTCCAAGGCATTTGTACCTGTTCTGGTTGAACATTTGTCAGTGACTCCCTCTGTGTGGCACACAAATAGCTGTGCAGTAGCTGTTCCTGTGCTGCATCAGTGTCCAGCCCCCCAGGTCAGGCTGCTCAAGCTACTGCAGAGGTGACAGAAGCACCACACACGCAAACCCTCCTCCTACCTCTCTGTGGGATCTTCCTGGCTGCAGAATAGTCCAGCTGCAAGTGAGCAGCAGCCTGGTGTTTCCCCAAACAGTGGCCAGGCTATTTGTGTCATATGGTCTGGCTATATGTGCAGTCCTGGTCTCCACAGAGGCACAAGCATATCCTGGAAAGATGGTACCTGCCAGGTGTCAGGTATGGACAGGGACTAAATTATCTTTCTGAAGGTATCATCCACTTCTATCTGATTTCTCTTTCCAGAAGCCTTGGTGCTAAGTCCTCTTGTAGGGCCAGCAAATGCTCTGAATGAGTCAGTGAAAATGATCCCTCTGGTATCCATGATGTATCACACGGGGCTGAGCTGAGAGTGCAGGGGCTGAGTGGTTTCACTCCCTACAAGATGCCAAACCACATATGAAGTATGGAACCCTCTGGAGTAATTATCCCAGAAACCGTGACATCTCTTTTTCAGAGAGTTCCAAGCTAATGTTAGTGCCCTGACCACTCTCAAGAAGAGGGAACTGCCTCAGGAGGAAAATGTCATTGGAAGGAGATGTATCAGCATTATAGCTTTGGGGAGAGGTTGTAGGTATGGGACAGAGTGACTGAGGACTGTTCAAACAGGAGAGATTTGTATAGTACAGGAAGAAATAGCATTTACCAATGAAGTTTTGAGCTTATGGGAAAAGAAAAAAATCTTAGTCTCCAGCTCTTGAGATTGTAACAAATGTGAATTCTGTCTGAAGACCTCGAATGCACTTAAATCATTGCTAAATTAATTCTGTGAACAACCTGAACTGAAGCTAGGAGGCTGGAGAGAATCAAAATGTTTATGATTTTGTTTTTTTTTTTTCCACATCCTGTGAATGCATACTGGCTCAAGTAGAACACTTGAAGTAAGATACATTCCACAGAATAAATTTGCAGGTGCTGGACTGAAGGTTGGAGTGTATTTTCTGGCTGAAAGGACTCAGAAAATAGGAATGTCTATTTGCAGAAGAGTTTCCAAAGAGAAGAAGAAAACAGTGAAGAAAAGGAAAAAATACAACTGGTTTGAAGTGATATATTGGAGATGAATTTACTATTTAGGTAATCTATATGCTTTTACAATATTTATTGTTTCTCTGATTTTTTCTTTGTCACAATCTTGTTTGTTTTGTTTTAATGTAGGTTTTTCTTCCCCAGCATACAACACTTTGGTCAGCTGTCCTATATTTAAATGATGCCTTGGCCACTCCTAGCTTTACATTACTCAGAAGTAAAGGTAACTGCAGAACTGATTTCTCTCTACACTTTCCGAGTAATCCTACACTAGTCTGTAAGAAAAAAGATACACTGAAAAGTGAGTTGGGATTGAAGGCAGAAAAGGGAAAAAGACAGAGAAAGAAAGACCTAAACTGCTGAGAGCATCTTAACTTTCTTAGCAATTGCACAGGAATTTTATCCAAACTAAAAGGATCACTGGCTATTCAAGATATAACAAATGAACTACAAATGAATACAATCAGAAACATGGAATGTCAATTGTTTATTTCTTTTTTTCACTCAGAATAATATTCAAAACCACTGGACTACTTACTAATTTGCCCTTTTCCTCCTGCACTTGGTTTCATTTTCATTTGCTGTCATGCTGAGGTCTATTTACGATATTTAGATAAAGTTAAAACTGGATCCTATTTAAGGTAATTTTTTGGTGCAAATAAATCATACAGAAAAAAACCCCCTTTATTATTGTTACCATTATAAAAGGAAGAAAGGTTGCTTTTAAAAAATATATTTTTCTCTTACACACAAAATGTTATTCATATTGGGAAATCAGACTTTTGTAACTATAATCCCCAAATCAACCATGTAAGTACTAGTAAACTAATTGCACTAAATTTAGATTATTTCATAAGCTACTGCATGTTTTCAGTAGTGTTATCATCATTACAGTCTAATTACATGTAATATATCATCATTTTTGCAAAACTGATTTTGTCTCTGAGTTCTTTCCCTTTCCAAAGCCTCTGCTTATGCAAGTGTTGTTAATTCACATTTCTAACTCATCCAGTAAGACTGGCTACAGCATCTCAGTGAAATTTGATGGAGTAATGGATTTATGTAAAAGGGAGGTGGGTGTATAACCTGGGTGGTTGTACCCGCTCAGGATTCAGAACTCTGTTTGCATCACTGTCTTGATAACCAGTCCTGGGAAGGAAAATGGTGTGTTTACACTGCTGGCTGCAAACACCCTGCGTAGCTGTGAACAGCAACTGGGAAATCAGTCTAAATGTGACTCCAACCTGTCACAGCTGGACCATTTCTATGTTTGAGCTAAATTCTTTGACAGCTGGTCTGGGCAAAACATCCAAAGTAGACATAATCAAAGGAAAACCAGCAATGTCTTAGTGCATCCCTGTGTGGCTAATGAAGGATCTCGTTGACCTGAGAGCAGTTTTGTGCCTGAGTTTTGTGTGGATGAGGTGAGGGTGACTCTGGAAAGTTTCATCAGTGTAACTCAGCGGAGCAGCTCCACTCAGCCCACACAGACACATCTTGCACAACTTTGTTAATTAGCCCAGGCTTCATAGCACAGTTCCTAGTGTGGTTTAATGAGAAGGATTGCTGGACAACAGGTATGTGATGTGAATCACTGAGTCACCTCCCCAAGCGTGGAAAAATATGAACAACATGGAAATATAGCGTGAAAAGAAAGAGTACTACAAGGAAAATGTATTTGTAGTCTGAAGGCACAGTCAGGATGCAGGAAGGCAGAGTGGATCAGAAAATGACCACGTAGAAGAAAAGCATCACTCAAGGAAAATGGAAGTGAGCATATTGTCATGATGGAACTAGAAGAGACAGCTCTCTTAGGGGCTGTATGGAATATGTTTGTGAATGAGCAGGAAGCATAAAAATGCTATGCCATGGAAAAGAACTTAGATGACAAGTGAAGAGACAGTGACAGGACTGAAAGGAGCTGTAGATTGAAAAAGAAGAAATGATAAAATAAAAAAAAAGATATTAAAAGAAAGAGTAGAACTTGTGACTCGGCTGTTGCACAAACTCTTTGCCTAAAATCATAGGTCCTGGACATATGATGAAATATTTTATGGCAGGCCTTTTTTCTGGAATCAGAAAAAGAATATTTGTCTCATGGAAAGGGCAACAGGTGAAGTACTCCAGTGCTGATCCTTGGTTGCTGAAATGTCTCATTCAAGCCATAGCAGCTACACATAATTAGAGGTAATTGAGGCTACTCTAATCTGTGACCAAGGGGTGTCCAGTCTCTTGCTACCTCTCCACTTTCTCTTGAGTTGCTCTACATGCCGCTCTTTTTTTGGCATAGTTATGTTCCTCAGTGAGCATAAGATGATCTCTAAAAGATAAAAAAATTGGAACTGCTGTTTAAGGAAATTAGGTTAAGGCAGAAAAAACAGAAATGCCTTTTCTTCTCATCATTCAGACACCAGCAAGGTCTTCATGGTAGAAAAGGTGGAACCAATTTGCAGTTACTTACTGAGTGGTAAAATGCTACTGGTGCCAGAACTCTTCAGTAGGAATTTTGAAGAACAGAGCTGTTGAAATAATTTCACTCATATGTTATACACACACACATATATATGAGAATGACAAACAGTGTTTTATGAGGAACAGCAAAAGAAGGGCAAAGAAAAATCCAGAAAGATCAAGACTCTGTGTAAGACTTAAAACACCAGAGTTTTGTGCTTACCAACTGCAAGGCACTGAGGGAGGATGTAATGTGGACCACTGCTAAATCTCCCCACAATCTAGAAGCTTCAGTAGCTAGAGTATGGAAAAGATTTGTTGGATCATGCTGCTATTAAAGCAGCATTGATGATATATCTTTCCCTCTATCAAGATTCATTCTCTGAAGACTATTCTGGTATGTCCATTTAAATCATGTCATGGGTGTCATCAAATAGAACAGGAATTGGGCTCTAAGATATGTTGCAGCTGGGGACAATAAGCTCATACATTTAATGGAGGAGGTTCATTCCTGCCTGTCTGACAGTTGTTCATCCAGCAAGAAAATGGGGGGTAGGAGGGGAAGTGTGAAGAGAATGCAATTTCTTGATTTCTCTGTAATAAGAAATTGTCCTCATCAGATTCTGAAACACATTACAGGCATTCTCAAAGTTAAAGACTGTAATTTCCACTGTCTACCTGTGAAGAAGATAGATAACTGGACTTCTTAGTGAATGAGGAGAGAGCCTTCCACTACCATTTTAGGGTATCTGCACAACAGAGGGGTCCTTTGCCCTAACATCAGACACCGAAAAATGTATTGCTTAAATTCTTGTTGAACAGAGCTGTCTGCAGATATAGGTACAAGCTCAGTGACAGCTTCCCCAATGAGAATAGTACTCTGAAAAAGTATGAGAGTTGACCAGGAAAAAGCAATCCATTTTCCAATAGTATTGGTCAACAGAAAGTGTCCTCACCCTTAGTAAAGGTGAAGAAATGATGGATTCTAATACAGGAATGGCTTGTTTAGGTTTTCACATCATCCCTGGGAACAGAGGTAGTGTGGCCTTATGGAACTGTAAACCTACAGCTGAATGTCAGACACTAAAAAAAGTGGTGCTGATAGAAAATAAAAGAATCAGCTGCCAGAACATGATTAGAATTTTGTGAAGTTCGCTTTGTTCATTTTTTTCTTTAGTATTTTAAATCACAGTACTTGGTATTAAAATGTATCAGTTCAGGCAGCTATTAATATCCTTTGAGATTTTGAAGCAATTACATTTAAAAAAGGAATTTCAGAAGATGTACAAACAGGAATGATGTTTTAAAGAAACTAAACAAAGACCTTAATTTCAAACCCAGTCATATGGCTGAGAACAGGAATAAACCTCTGCTAAATAAAGTCCTAGTGACATGAAGAAGTAATAATCTGACATTTTATTTCATGAATTACACGTTTCTTTCTAAGTACTAAATACTTGTCTAATGTTCATTTGCTGTCATATTTAGAACTGTAAGTTCCACCAGAAAAATGGAGTGTGTTCAATGAGATGCATTACTTACTATGTATCTGGGACAACAGCACCAGGGACTATCATGGACTGTGGTCCTAACACAGACTGTGGCCATACCACATTAAGTTTCTTTCAGTAATTTCATTATAATAAATAATGACAATAAACATTTGCAATTCTAAATGATGCTGAGAACAGTCTTAGTCCTTTTTTTGGTCAGGTATTTTTCCATAGCAGTCCACGATGAGAAAGTGTTTCACTGTAAGTGAAACTGTGCAAGTTTTACTTTCATACTCCAGATAAAAATTGAATCCTATTAAGTTCTGTTCCATTCTTTCCTTAGAAATTCCTAAACTATATGAAACTATCTTGGGTTCAGATCTTGTTACAACTCCAGATTTAAAACATTGTTCATATTTGTGCACTTAGCCAGAATCTTCAAGGAGGTTTGGGTGAAGCACAGAGCTTGCATTACATCCAGAGGAAAAACAGTGGTTGAATGTTTGGTTTGGCATTACAAAATGATGGTTTTACAGCATAACAACTGGTTGGCAAATACCACAGTTCTTTTCCCATCAATATTTATCTCATTTTTTTATGAGACTTCTCATCAATTGTATTTTCCCAGTGATTATCTCTATGCTTGAGAATCCTGTAGTCTTACTTAATTTGATATTATAGTCTGCAGCAGAACACAAATGTAAAGATCTGATGAAGCAAATGAGGCAAATGATGAGGATCAAGACACTAAGAACATGAACATTTATATCCCATACACATATACTTTCCTGACCTTAATCCTTAAAGAATGGTTGCACTTTTTGAAATGTTACAGCAATTCTTTAGTTTATATTTCAGGAAGTTCATACAAAATTGAGCAGAAGCAGATGTAGGATCATTCTAGGTAACCTTTGTGTACAGTCAGGACCAAAATAGCTCCAATATTAAAAACTACTCAGAATAAATAGTTGAAACCAGTGCTGTGAAATGACTGACTTTCAAGAAAAGAGTTACCCAGCCATATACAATCTGTAATGTGAAAAACATGGAATTAGACAAAGAAGTTAATCTAATTTGTTTTCTCAGCTCAAACTGTAATGTAGTATCAAAAGAACAGTGTGGCAATCATTTAACTTTGTGGATGAGTTGCATACGTTGGATTCCACTGTTTAAAGTTTGAGTGAAAAATATTTTTCTGAATTTATTGAGCAAAGAACTGGATTTTTTAAAAGTAATCTTTGTGGTTATCAAAGTTTTCACTTGTTTGAAAGCAAATCCCTTTAAAATCATCTAGACTATTTCTTGCTCTTTTGGTAAGAGAACATCCTAGGTTTTAAATTCCACCTTTTATTAGAGGATATTTTCAAAATTTTTGAGGCTGCTGAACTAAATACTATGAATTACCATAGTGTTTCACCTCTGACTATAGAGGAACAGAAATAAGAACCTCCAAGTTTTCTGCCTGAGTGGTCTGATTCTTCTCTCAGTTACCTGTGTATATCTGCTGAATTTTCCAATTTAGAACCTGATCTTGCATAACTGAATTCAGCGATAGACTTGCTGATGACTTCTGAGAGATGTGTTGATGTCTTTAATGAAAAGTGAACCACAAATTGTTCTCTTTCTGAGCTGAGCTAGGCAGGAGTGTAAGCTGAAATTACAGCTTCAGTGGAGTCATATTGCCAGTCCTGTAAGAAGAGAAAAAGGTGACCAAGAACGTGAGAGCGGCTGTAATCACCAACCTCTATATTTAAAGACATCAGAGGTGGACAAAAAAAAAAAGGAATTTTTAAAATGAACGAGTTATCTTTGTCCTTAATAATAATAATACCTGTGAACAAAAACCTTTTTCCGTGCTCTGCATTTCACTTCTGAGCAGGTAGAACTGAGTACCCTGCAGCACTACCCCAGGATAAATGTACATATTCTGCTGATATTATGACAATACTTGGGGTATTTTTGAACATTTACTGTCAGGGCTGTTTGTTGAATTTACACGATGTAGTATCAGCTCTTACACTATGCAGTATCACCTACTTTGCCCCAGCAGCCTCTGAAGACAAGTGTTGACGTTGCTTTTGCACGGGCTTAAGCAGCAGGATCCGAGCGCTTGGAAATACGAGGCAGCAGGAGATTGCCCTAGAACGAGGTGTAAAATGAGAGTAAATGACAATTGCATTGTGAAACACCCCTTGAATATTTGCTTGTTGCTCTGGGGTATTTCACAATGCAATTTCCGTGAACAAAAGCCTGCTAGAAGATAAGGAAAATGTACTAATTATTGATACCAGTATAGGTACAGACTGTTCGTGCTTGTTTTTTTCTCTGCAAAGGCATATTCATGACCACTTTCTCAGTGGGATGAGCTATCTGTTGCAGTATATCCTAGGAAAGTCAAACTGTAAGTGGTACTTGCAGAAAGCTTGAACTGTACTCTCATATCATTAATAAAGTTTTGAACTTCAATAGAGCTTTCAGATGGGAGTTTATATAAATTATATTTATTATAACTAATAATAAATCTAATACAAATAAATATAAAAGTTTACTTTTATATACAGATTTTTAAAGATTTATTATATAATAATAAATCTAAAAGTTTATCCTTTAGTCCAGTCACAACACAACTAACTCCTAGCACTCCGCAGGTTTTAATTCTGTACAAACCAAGCAAAGGTGAAGTAGTGTTGTAAGGCAATCACCTAACATCACTGGGTTTGCAACAGAGACGTGTCCTTCCTGGTGAACTAGAAATAATTCATGACTTCTGCACACAGTGCTAGGAATTTCAAAGTTCAAGCATATACTTAAGAGCGTTAGAAGCCTGGCAGATAAGGTGAAAGATTTGGACTTTGTTTTTTGGATTAAAGGACCAAGAAGTTTTCCTTGCTTGAAAGAAGGTCGAACTGTTGTAGAAGAGTAAATGGGCAATTGCATTCTTTGTTGCAGATTTTACATTAACATTTAATAAAGGGGAAAAAAAATCAGCTAGTACTCCTACATTCTGCTTTCCTTTATACATTATATCACATCGAGTAAAACTACAGTGAGTGAAAATAAAGGCTGCAATATTAACTACTGGGGAAAAAATGGAATTAAGATTACCTGTATTTGAAGTTATCCTTCCCCTGTGTATGTTAATTATTCTACAGTCTAATTACATGATCATATATTAATTTTTTCTCTAGACTCCAGAGTCAGTCATGCACAGAATGAATGGTGCTTGCTGCCTAAGGATTTTTCTGCATTTGGTTCAGTGTGCAGCCTCAGGCCTCTCATGGATTCAAACCACGTTCTGAAAACAAAATTTTTTCATTCCCACATGGACTTTTCTACCTACATTACAATATCTCAGTGCCTAACTGATATTAATTATTAGTTCCTACCACTTCTGTGAGTTGAATGGCCTCATGGCTTCCTATTTACAAAGGGAAATTGAGTCACAGCAACTTCTGCCTGTGGCAAGTAGTGTAGAAAATGTCAGCCAACATGGTTCAAGTCAGGTGATGTCATGAGTTGCTAATTAGAGGATCTAGTGATAAAAAATATCAACACATTTGTAAGTGAAATTGTGTTCTGTACTCTCTAATACTTTTTCAGGGTTTTTTATAGTTACTTCCAGCACTCTAGGTTATATCAGTAGTAAGAACACTTTAGCCTAGAATTTCAAGAGCAATTATATAGTGCCTTCTTATAAAGTACTGGAGTAATAGGATCAATGCCTAAAGCTGCTATAGCTTGTTTATTTGCGAGCTGTGATCTCGCAAACAGAACAGGGTCATTTTAGGCAAATACTTCAGAGTAACTTCAGGAGACGTTTCCAAGGAAATTTTAAATGCCACAGGGGATTGTAGGAGCATGCTCATTCTTCAGTGAGTACTGCATAAAGCTATACTTTCAATATGCTGAGTATCTCCACCTTGCTGTGAATTTTCTGAGAGATAAAATGATCATAACGTGACTTTCATGTTGGGCTTGTGGTGACATCTCCATATAGATCACCGAGACCCCAAATTATTGTGTCACAAACTGCGCCATGTGACAGCCACCAAAATAAATAAAAGATGTACTCAGCCATCTGGCACATTTTGCAAATAGGTAGCCATTTTCCTGTATTATTATTATTATTATTATTATTATTATTATTATTGTTTTAAGAGTGTGTTATTGTAGGTGTGAAGGGACACACTGCTGCACGCTGGAGCTGACAGTAGTGATCGTAGTTGGTGATCACAGCTTTGCTTTTCAGAAGCAGAATATGTTGAAAACAATTCAGAATAAAGATCACAAGCCCTATGTTTGAATAGACACTTCCAGAAGTGTGTGTGTGTACAAGGGCTGGTGTAACAGGGTAGGAGTTGGTTGTGTTCCACGTGTGCCACTCACTCTTCATGTGTCTGTTACTGTTACTTCTGCACTTCCATCACCTAGATGAGGATAATATTACTACATGAGGCTTCTGTGAAACTTAATATAAAGAAAATGCTTTGAAATGGCAGAGGGAAAGGTATTATATAAATATCATAAATACTGAAAACTGTGAGATGCTGCTGATGGTTGCATACTTACTCCTGGGTAAGAATTAAGAGCCTGTTCCTTTTCCTTGTATTGTTTATATTTCTCACAGTATGCATGAGACACACGTTTTACCCATGGAGGATCTTGGGATTTTATTTATTGAAAGTCATTACATTTCTTTGTTTTAAAGGAATGTTGGGTGTATTTACCTGCATGGAAATGTGTTATTCCACTCAGGTGCCTAAAGCCTTTGGTAATTGAAGCTGTAGTGTAAAATTTATGGTGTTATTTGTAAAGAAGCTTACTGGTAAGTAAACTAAAAAATTCAAGTATTCTCTGCCTTGAATCTAGAGCAAACAAAATTTAGTTTTCCTGGATTCTAAACTTAAATCTACCTCCTAGGGTCTTAGTGTAAATCTCACTTACCTTATTAATAACACTGGCCTGAATTAGTAGGATAAAGGCAGCTGTAAAGCTTATCTCCTGCTCCTCAATTGTTAAGTTGTAAAATCAGGACGCTTAGGTTAAGATTAATGTTACTAAAATGCCCACTCCAGTTAATTGCCAGAAGCATTCTGGGACATATCAGGACAACAGGACAAACACTGTAAATAGTTGTAGCAAAATTTGATTTTAAGGTAAGAAATATGTGCTGCTCAGTTTATGGCTGGTTTTATTTGTACCAGGATAGAAGAACGAGAAATTCCTGCCCTGGACACCTGTGCCCAATATCTGGGTGTTGCAGTTGCATAATATAGAGCATATATACCCTCACAGCCTGCAGGAGTCATGATTAACGCCCTACATCAGAAAAAAACCTACAATTACTACAACATCTTAATGATAGAGATGGTCTTGTGGATGATGAGTTAAAAGAAAAGGATTTGAAAATTATAAGATGAAATTAAAAGTATCTAAACTGCTCCTGCAGTCTTCTTCTTCCAAGAGAGATTAACCTCTACCTCTGATTTTTTTGACTAAAATTACTTCTGAGGCAAATTCTTTGGTATCAAAGATAACTTGAGAAGTTTATGGCCTCCCATACCTTTGTTTCCTTTTTGGAAAGGTATATTTAACTCCAAAAAATTAAGTGGGTGGTTACGAACTGCCCTTCTCAAGAAACATCCGAAAATCTTTCCGAGATGAGATGTAAACAAAGGTTGGAGCATGCAATTAGGGAAGCTGTTTTCTGGCAACTGCTGTAATACAGCTACTGTGCATGATTTAGCTACTTAAAGAGCATTAAGGGCTGAGCAGGACCAGCTCTACCTACACTTAAGTCTCTGGATCAGTCTGAACGTGAGTCAAAGCTTTGTGCTTAGAACATTAAAGCAATCCACTACACAGCATGTACCAAACTAAGGAGCTGTGTGCTCTTTCAATGTTATTCCAGTCCTGTGTTAACCCAGCAATTCCTAGGCAGGTGTGTTTTTGCTGATTATTTCATTATCACATGAGAGACTAATTGCATGATCTAGGTGCCGAATATCTAATCCCATCGGGGGATTTGGTAATGCAGATGTCAATGACCTGGCAGAGTATTTATGTTAATGGTTTCCAATAATGGAGCAGGGCTCAAGTTTCCTGTGTGTGCCAAAGGCTCTCCGTATTTTAGGGCACAGCAAACAAATCTGCTGCTTTCCTGATCTGTACACGTCTGATCCCAAGTGTGCAGCTCTTATCTGGAAACCGAACAGTTCTAATTGCTGTGACAAATATAATATTTCAAGAATGGCTTCTTTTTTTTTAAAAAAAAGAAAGCAATAATGTAAAAAAAACCATAACTGCCCCCAAATCTATCAGAAAACAAGATGTTCCTCATCCAGAAAAGCCCAGATGACACATTTTAAGTGACCAACAGATAATCATTTTTGATGTATGCTCTTTTATATGCTACAATTCATGACTACTGAGTTTGAATCAGTTATATTTACTAAAACAACACACGGGCATCAAAAGCATATCTTTTTCAAAATACACCTTTTTGGGGCAGCTCCTGTATTTTGTTCAAGGATTATAAAATATGTATAAATGCAGCTAGGTTTTGGTCTTCCAAGCAATTATATTTTGTGTGACTTGTTGTACCTGAACTGATTTATCACAGGTTCACTTACCTGCAGTTTTTCAAAGAAGCTTTTGGACTACTAAATCCTCTTTTTCTGGTACACCAAGCGAGCAGATTTTTGAAGGTGTTCTTGAATTTAATTTTTCTGTTACCATACAAAGGTATTGCAGAAGAAAAATTGGTATATAACGGAAAAATCTAGAAACAGTGACCTTTCCCTTGTTATGAAAACTGAAGTCCATGATTGAACACATCAGCTGAACAGAAAAAGATGAGATATGAACAAGTGGAAAATAGGAAAGACCAAAATGGATTTCAGAAAGCAGGGATATGCACCCAGAAGGCATTGCTGCAAACACGACTGAGTGCAGAACTAATGTAGGCTGTTAGCAGATTTGCAAAACGTGTGTGCAAATCCTATTTTTGGATTAAATGAGTCATGTTAACTATACACAAGCCAAGTAACTCTCTGAGTACAACAGAAATAATTTAAAAGGCAAGCATGTCCTTCAAAGAATGTTTGGGGGTAGGCATTATTTTCTCTTATTTTTTTAAATGGGCAAATGACCTGTTGGTAGAACTGGTACAAGACATAAGCAGTTGCCTGGGGAGGCTGTTGGCAGGAGGTTATAGACTCATATTTGCCCATGCCCATATGTAGTTGGGCCAGGCTTGCTACCAGCCAGCTCAGAGAATGCCACAGCAATTCAGAATTTAAGCTGCTGTCATCTTCCTCCACCGGAACGGAAAGAATGAGGCCACATTGCCCAAATAATATTAGTCAGGGGAACACAACTCCCTCCCACCAGGGAGGTTCAGTGCACTCTGTCAGGAATAAGCCTCCTGTCCTTCACATAAGGAGCTGCTCCCTCTGTCAGCCCTTTTCCCTTTCTATACTGAACTTGAGAGTGCATAAGAGGTGAAAGAAGTTGCAACTGGAGGTTACGTGTCTTCCTCAAGGTTCCTCTCCAGCAAACCCAAAAACTTACATAACTGGCTGGAGATTAGTAGTTAAGGTGCTTACAACAGATCTATAATTACTTTCTGATTCAGACATCCCCACTTGTCTCTTGGGCACAACAATAATTCATCACGTTTCAAATGCTTTGATGTTCTACATTAACAAACGTATCCTCAGACATTGTCCTGCTATAGAGAAAAACTGGAGGCAAAATAAGCAGGGCTGTATTGGGATGGTCAGTGTGGGATTCTGTGGCTAAACTCATGGAGGATAAGGTAGAAACTATCAGCTTCTCTTCTCAGAAAGAGAGATCAATTGAAATCTGGATCTATTTTCTTAAGCATCTAACTGGCCTGGTTTTAAACTCTTTATTTCAGACATAGCTGACTAACAGGATTGACTTAGATTTGTGCTAACAGTCCGACATAAACCAACATGAACCCCACCAGAATTAACTTTAAGACTTCCTGGCAACAAGAAGTTGCAGTTTTCTCACTGCAGGAGATGCTGGACTTAGTTGCATTTAGAAGTGATCGCAAGTCCTCAATCTCTCAATTTCCTAAACTTACCCCTAATTTCAGTCTCATTCATATCACAGTGAATAATTCTCATTCCATAACTAATACAGCCCTGAAGGGTGGCAGAGGAGGAGTTACTGAAGTGGTGCAGAACTTGAAGAAGGCAAGGCAACTGGTGCAAGTAAGGGCAAGTGGCTTCTTTATAGTCATAGTGGGGAATAGATGACTATAGGGCTCTAATCATCACAACATAATGGAGTGTTTGGGCAGGTCCTGGTATGGAGCTGTAGCTGGAGGTAGGATTTCTAAGAGTACCTTTTGAGAAGGTACACCACAGAATGGCCTATGAAGCATGACAAGGGTCAAAACTGGTGTTAGGGGTTAGACTGTAACATTTAGAAGCTATGTTTAGTGTTAAACATCAGATAAACAGTAAGATTAGGGAGGAAGCCATTGCTGACAGATATTGTCTTATACTTTGCTGTAGGAGAGGATAATTTTCTCTGATAGGGTATTAGGAATAAAGATAAGGATGAGGTAAAGGCTAAAGAAACTAGGATTTACAAAACCTGCAAAGCATCTACGAGCCAGACTCTTAACATTACCAGCTCTCTTTATTGTGCATGCTTTATGGTAGCTCATCATTCTGTCTCCAGGCATAATCCTAGATTGAACCCTGCTCTTTTCATTATAACTCAGTCCTTCTGAGGATTGTGTTGGATCACCATATACAGAACCCAGTTCACTTCCAGAAGCCACAACAGCACACTAGTTTTTTCTGTGAATTAGAGTTGAACAATTAAATAGTGTCCTTAGTCAGCTATTTGCCAGGATGTCTTGCCAAGGCTGCCACCTCCACATCCCTAACCATGTTTTTAGGTTGAAGAGGAAGCTGTTTGTTTGTTCCTTCAATAGGATTCATGGGTTATTTTAATAGAAGTACAGGTGATGTGTTGTAGGCAAAATTTTAGTAATTAGTCTGATTTGCTAACTGGTGGCTGGAAGCTGAAGTCCCCTAAGTAATACCAAGACACAGTAGTCTACATTACACATCATTAGTTTAGTAATCTGTCTGATATCCCCTGCTGAAGCTGTTCACTTTCCAGCAGAGCATTTTAGAGTCTTTTCTTCAGAGACCACAAGGGTGTTATATTTTACAGAGAATGATACAATTCTGAATTACTATTGTGATTTGTGGTAAAATACACCCTGTGTATTGGAGATTTATATGAGTGAACTGTACCATTCCAAAGCTGTTGGCTTTGTGGTATAAGTTTAAAGCTCCAGCAGCTTGACCAGCAAGATGGTTTATCCTCTCACAATTGCTTTGTGATTGAATCTCAGTTATATAATCAATCAAGTCTCTCATTTGTAAAAGCATTTTCTAGCCTTTGATAGAATGTGAGAGTGAAAACAAGAAATACATGGAAGCTGCCATTATATTTTCAGGCTGAAGCTATAGAGGATGGAAGCATGAATTACTGGAAAATATATTTTTTTCATGAAATGGAAAAATCAGGCAAAAAAAAAAAAGGGAATATGATTAGACAGCTTCATGTATTTCATATACAAAAGTTACAATTTTTAGATAGATTCTTCTCTGTCCAAACTCTATTTGGGCAAATTACATGGTTGGTAATTTTGTGTTTTGCGAAGTATTACAACCAGCAGAATTCATAAGCAGAACTTAGCATTGGTTCTTAAACCCCTACTCTGGTTAAGAAAATCACCCTGTACACATTTGCTAACTGGTGGCTGGAAGCTGAAGTCCCCTAAGTAATACCAAGACACAGTAGTCTACATTACACATCATTAAAAAGCGCTTTTACATTTCTAAAACCCGAGAAATCAACTATGCAAACATGGGAAGAATTAAAGCATTTAGAGATATTTGAACATTTGTGAGAAAACACCTGCAAGACAGTCGTGTGCATTTATTATTATTGATGTGGCCTGCAATCAGAACATCAGTCAAGGACTCATTCTGTCACAACATTTACTGTCAAAAAGATAATGCTCACCTATAGCTAACAGCTAGAGAGACAGCAATGGAATATATAAATGTCTTATACGAGAACTGAGTGCAGTAGCTTAACTTTTCTTTACTTTGCACGCAGCAAAGGATTGCAACAGATCAGCAGTTTAAATGGGGTTCAAAATGTATGCTAAAAATACCAACCAGGTGCTGCAAAACAAAGCAGCAATTTTGTTCATTGTCTTGCCCCTGCTAGTCCTTGGCTCTGCTCTTTAGCCTATACTAACAAACTCTTTGCATTTAGTTCCATAGTTTCAGAATCTTCTGAAAAGAGAGAAAAAAAAGTTGTTCCCTGAAGTGTCTTTTTAGTTCTTTCTAGGTGACATCTGTTCACTTCCCAGTGGGATCCAATAAGAGCATGGGCAGTGATCCTGCTTCGAGTCCTCACCTTTAGAGGACTTCTGTAACAAATACAGAACAGTCTTATTTAAAGACATGAGACTCTTATTTTTAGCCATAGAAACTTATTACTTAGGCACATGCTGAATCATATTATTCCAACATGATTCACAATAGAACCACATTTACACACTACAACTTGAGAATTTCGAAAAGGAAAAGGGAAAAATTTGTGTTTTCTATGTAATTCCTCTCACCCTTCCACAAGGTTTGAAGAAACATTGTTTGTTCTCCACTGACATGACCTCCCACCTCTACACTTACATCACAGCTGCCAAAAATTCAAGGTGGGATGGGTAGAGGAAAGGGAAATGATTTGTTATTGACTGCTAGCTAAGAACTAAAGACCAGACTACAGCAAAATCTGTGTGTGGAGAGAAATCATACATTATATCATGTTTCTGGCCAGCTAAATAATGGTCTGAAGGCAACAGCCACATTGCATACTTGTTGTAGTCACTGACTTCTCAATACTTAATCTATGGTTTACAATTAGACTGTTGAAAGAAATATGTTCTGATTTTTATTGTAACGGCAAACATCAGGTATAAGGGAAGCATCAGGGCTGTGGGTAGTGTGTGTTGTGTGTCAGTAACTGCCCTCTGATAGCCCTGAAAGGGTCTTACACTCTTCTACTCCTGAAGAATTTATGAATTTGACCTTAGCAAGACAAAGCACACACTCTTCATCCCGTTATGACTGAAAGCAGGAGGGCACTCAGGAAGACAAAGTACTACCACAGCAATACTGCAGTCCTTGTGCCAGGCTGCCAGCAGCACCGGGGCTGTCAGCAGAGCTAGCACGTGGAACTGAACAGAAACAGCAGAAAGGATGCATAAGAAACCTTTAAAGAGCTGACATCTGGACACAGTTACTTGAAAAAACTCACCGCTGTGACCGACATCTGCACTGACGACCTGCCAAAAGCTACACCTATTAAGCAGCCAGGCTGAGCAGGTCTCTGCTGCTCCACTGGACATCCAGGGATGTCAGACAATCACAGGGTCCCATTTGTCTGTGGAGGAGCCCACGGCACTGACTCCGCTGCGAGAGGCCCACCGGAGCTGGTGCCATGTCACAGCACGTGCCAGCCTGCTTCCCACTGGGCCAGGGCAGGATGGGGGGCACAGTTGTGGCCAGGGCTGGAGGTGGCCCCAAGCTGGCAGCAGCAGGACACCCAACGCCCAAAGCTGCTCCTCATCTCAGTTTTATGCTTTCCCCTCACCTCATTTTCCCTCTCCTGACGGCCGCACTTCCTGGCCTTGTGGTGAAGCAAAATTCCAGAAGCCTGAAGATCTCTCTGGGAAGACTGCAAAGTGCTCAGAGATGACGATAATGGCTGCAACAGAGATCTACAGGAGAAAAATAAAGCAGATTCCATCATTCAAGGCTTTATTTATTGTACACTTATACGGCAGTTTGCTTCACGGTTTGCTGACACTCGTCCTGTTTGGGTACACAGATTTTGGGATACTCACATAGCTCACTAGGCATGGCAAAACTAGAGGCTGGTTTAAAAATGCCCCTTAGGAAATACAGTTGAATATATTTTTTACTATCTTTCTGTACTACTAAAGTTTTTAAGAGGCAGTGGTACTAATTCTTCAGCGTCAACATGATTTTTTTGCCTATCACTAGAAGCAAGATGATAGAGTCACACATTTTCAGAGAAGAAATAAGAATGTATTTTCAGAGAAGAAATAGGTATATATTTTCAGAGTTCTATAGTAAATTGATTAATACTGCTGATTTGGACCTGAAAAAATATGTTCAGTTTACTCTGGTTAACAAACAAAGCAAGAAGCTTCTGCTGTCACATGAAATAATTGCATGAACCAAAAAAAAGTGCTTTATATGAATTTTGTTTTGAATGGTGAATGTAAAAGATGAGTTGATTATATGAGGGTCATTATATTGGCTTGTAGAGACCAAGCTGATCCATGTCCTGATGGGTGCACAAGTGGCTAAAATTTATGTTTGGAGAAAAATTATATAACTATGGGAAAAGTAATACATATAACAGTACATGACAGATTTATTACTTTATATTACCTTATATTCCCTTGTATTCCCCAACTTTGAAAGTTAAAAGTCTAGAAGTTACTTGAACATAGGACTAAATGATCCATGAAGAAATTGCACTTGTATCAGAATGTATGGTTCCCCATATACAGAGCTGAAAGTCAAAGCCATGCAGCAAACAGGAGGGATGCTTCCTGTTGGCATTTATTACAGTGCTATCGAGCCCCATTAATCCTAGGAAGCACTTTGGCATCCTTACTGAACATGTCACCAAGAAATGAGGTGATAGAGAAACAGCAGAAACTGTTAACATTGAGATATGCCCAGAACAAGAGGCAGACAACAGAGGGGTGTGACACACTTTGTAGTTTGGATGAACATCAGTTCAGAATATGTAAGCTTTTTTTTATGGAAAGGGTCTCAAAGTACTTCAAACCCTAGAACAGTCCTGCAGGTACCCCTCTTCCCTTCTGCTCAAAATAATTAAAACAATGTTCTCTTCTGGCATAATTCATTTTCACTTCCGTAAATCAGTTTTCTTGCATTCATAACCCTTCTTGGGACTAATCTTCTGTTTCTCTCTTTTTCTAATTTTTTTTGTGGGCTTGCACTTTTTATTTTTTCCTGCCCTCTGTAGCCAGCAAGTTTCTCATTCCCTGGAAAGCCATTTTCTCTACAGCTGTGTTTTCCAGCCTTGTCTTCCACAGCTTGATGGTTCCTGGCACTCGCTTTCTTAATTTTCTACTCTTGGCTTTCAGAACTCTGTAAAAAGCCTAGCTCTGAGCAGGGCTTGAGACTTCACTGTGCAATATTTGCCCAACTGTTTACTCTCTTCTCCCAGGCTTTTTTTTTTTTTTGTTAGCTAAGTGAAACCCTTTGGCTCCAGGATGAGAAACGACCACGATTTTATCAACTTTTCTCATCCCATAATCTTTCTTGCTATGCTTTACATCTTCAAACAATATTTCTCCCCTGTTTCCAGAATGGTGTATGTGATTTTGTTTACCCAAAAGGACTCTTCACCATCCCCACTTTTTCCTACCCTTAAATGCTTAGGATTCATTACAAGAGTATTGACCAATTCTCCTTGAAGCCAACAGGAATTTCTGTCACCTCAAATAGAAGTCAAATCTTGAAATAAATCCTGAATATTCTAGTACATATTCTTCAGAGAAATGTGACAATTAGGTCACCTTACCTACCCACCCCTTGAATAAGGACAAGAAATTTGGTCACTAACTTCTTCTTTGGAAACCTAAAACACAGTCTGAATTGCAAAGTATTTATTATCCAGGTAATTTCATTGCACACAAAATGGAAAAAACCCTCAAAACCACAGAAGCAAGAGTATGAAAACAGCAAGGGCATGTTTTGAACCTTTTTAACTGCTACTAAAACACAGCAGTTAAAAAAACCAACAAAATTGGGAAAAGTAAAGGAGCAGAGATGACCAAATTTTGTCTCTGTTATTGAACTGGCAAAGGAGTTTTGTCTGGTAGAACCGAAAGCAGACAATTCTGAGGATGGTAAAGATGTGCTGTAGTCATAGTGAATTAAACTGGATGCTTAGTTATGCATCCAGTAGAGATTTAAAACAAAGAACAAACTAATACACTTTACAGATATTTCAGAAGATAGAACCATGAAAAAGTTCAATTCAGTCTCTGAGCTGGTGTGACAGGGATGGTGAAGTATGCTCACCATGAATAAAACCAGAAAACTTATAAGTACATAAATGAATCAAGAGCCTCTTAAAACACATGCCCTACAGCATTTGCTTCCAGCAGTTTTGACACATTTGTCCATCAGTATATGAATCAAAGAGACTAGCTTGAGAATATTTGCCTTGGAGGGAAGGAAAACATAAAACAAAACAAAAAAAAAAAGAGAGAAAATTTTTCTTCAGAGCAACTTCCATTTCTTGCTATCAGAACACTGTAAACACTGTTTTATGTACAAGTTGCCAGGCTTAACAATATTGTTCCCATGTTGAAGTTTCTTCAATTGTCTGCCACGTTTGACTGCATGCAAGTAATAATGCTCTCATGATGAGAAAGAAGAGGAAAAAAAAAAGCAACTAGCATTTTGTATGCCAGGAATAAAAATCTTCAACGCTTGAGAAGAAACACAATAAACACCTGCTAAAGAAACTTTTTCCTGTAAAGAAAATGTTGCCAGAATATTATTTAGGTTATCCAGAGAGAAAATAGACTTATTTCACAGGACACCTAACCACATGAGCAGGGAGACTGGACTAGATGACCCACTATGAGTCCCTTCCAACCTGACCCATTCTGTGACATTAATAAATTGACATGATTTTTTTCACTGTATCTCATCGACCTCATATCTCATATTGGTAGATGCAATAAAACTAATAGACACTATTCTTCTCATGCCTTCCATATAGCAGATGTTTTGGATGCAACAAAAAGTAATAACTCATGTAATACACTACAAAACTCAAACCTAAACACAACTTCCTTAAAGCATTGTCAAAAAGTTAATTCCTTAAAAATAAGCTTAAGATTCAGAAATTCGTTATAAATGTACTAATCACATTACAGCATTTAGAGTGCCCTGCATTTCTAATCTTTCTGGCTCAGTTCAGCTGTGCTTCCATCACACTTCACGTACTCCATTTGGACTTTCACAGGGCAGGAAGCACAGGACCTCTCATCTGTAGTACATGGACTATATAAAGAAATTGAAGGCAAAGAGCAAGAGACACAGATGGACAGTCACTGCAGATCTATAACAATGATCCAGCACTGGCTGTATGAGCTGTAAAATCTTTTCCAAAAAACCCCACAAAATAATTTATCATACTTTTATACATTAAAATGTACATATTGACACACGCAATAAAATATGTTGTTCTCTGATATTTTATTTGTTTATTATGCCGCAGTGAGTTGTCAAAAATATCTTTCCGCAGATCAGGCAAAACATCCCACAATCTAATGAAAACAATGACAAAGACATTTGGTCACAGAGCTGAAGTGTTTGTCATCTGTGCTTGCCAACAGCAAATCCCACACCAGCTAAAGGCAGACAAATTGCTTTCTCTTCCACTGTGCTCTGGCAGCTGCCAAAATTCAAAATTGGACAGATCGTACGTAGAAAAAATTTGGGGAGTTCAGGACAAATTTGAGGCATATGGCCACTGTACTACATATAGTTATCTATCACTCATTGTTTGACAGGAAATTATTATTTTTCTATCTTTTATGTTCTAGCTTTGCCCTACCAATGCCTCTTATTGAAATTTCGAGGTCAAATGTGACCACTGCTCGCTGCGGGGTGAAGATTTTTTTTAATGATTAGGCCCTAATCCAGCTCCAATTAAAGTCAATGAAAAGACTCTAATAGCTACATTGAACCAGGCACAGTGCCAATGCTCCCAGACTTTGCAAAAACCCTAAACAAAGGTGCTTATTATACAGCGGAAACCACATTCACTAACCCAGCTATCTACATCCAGGGAAGTGGTAGCCAGGTTTTTGCAAACTGCTGTAACCTTTCTGTCAAGGCACTGACTAGCAAAAACAATGGCCAGGTTCACTGGAAGACTACTGAAAATAATAGGAAAGAAAACACAAAACCACATTTCAGCCCTTCGTGGATATGAATTATATTGTTTGGATTCTTGGTAAGGAGTGCTTGTGAGTCTCCATTTGCAAGCACTGCTGTAAAGTGATTCAGAGAGGCAGAACATTATTGAGGAGCAGAGATGAAAGAGGAACTCAGTAACTGACCAACAACTTGGAAAACTAAATAACCAAACAACCCAAAATGTGCAAGAGCATCCTATCTCAGGATACAACGGGCAAGAGCAAAAGTAACCAGTCACCAGCCACCCTCAGCAGTACTTTACATCCTCACTAGACGTGGATGAAACCAACTCATGAACAGGAGGGTCTGTTCTCCCAAGGGCAGGGAATAACAGGGATCCAGGTTTGGGAATGCTGCTGTCCCCTGTGAATTGGCACAATGTAAAAGGTCTTTGCCAGCAGTCTTGGCCTACGGTGCTGTCAGTGCTCTCTGCTTTGTTGTGCTGCACACAAGTGGGTGTTCTCTGGGAGGACCAAAGAAATTTGGAGACTAATTCCTGGTGTGGCATCAGGCCAAATGCTCACTGGATGGATCTAAGCTAGCAGTGGTGTCATTTTGTCTTTTTGAAGTGGTTAATTATAAGGCAGAGGTTGTATCCTGCTGGCTTGGTACAGATCAGTAGAATAGGAACCTGCTCTTACTCAGCTAGGACTTCACTCCTCTAACTTTATAATGGAACAAATATCACCTACACTTTTTTGTCTAAGTGCTAGAGTTCTTAAATAACTGCAGGACCCAAAAGGTTCTTCTGGTTTCTAATATATAATCGAGGTTATATGCAGGGTGATCTCTCCAGAACAGATTGTTCCTACACATTTTATTTATTAACAGACTGAAAGGGGTTTAAAGAACTTTAGTTTAAGTTTTGGGTTCATTGGGTTTTCTTTCTTTTTTTTTTTTTTCACTTTTTTACCCCAGAAAAAGTACCCCAACAATGAATTTCTTTGTGAATCTCTAGAATAAATTACTGCAGCCCTTTAAATGTAGAGAGCAGAACTTTTTGTATGCCATGCCAACTGCTCTACAAAGTTTTAGAAGAGTAGGTGCTATATTAACTCCACAGCACAGTGTTTGTTGTGCGTTTGCCAGGTCCAATTAAGCAAAATTTATCAAGGCTGGCAACAATCAGCTTGTTTCATCTGCTCCTTGGAAGGCCTGATCCATATTTTCTGTGAGAGAATTAATGGTTGGTCTGACTTAGAATACTGATCACCACTCCAAGAAAACAGTAAAAGATAAAGAAAGCTGAAGAGACCAGAACTGTCTGGAGAGTTTATTATCCTATATGCAAAGTATTTCAGTTAATACTCTATTTTTTTCTTTTTTTTTTTCTTTTTTTTTTTTTTTTTAGCTTAGTACAGGCAGAACATGATTACTTAACAGGCAACAAAAAGGCCTGGGTTTAACCATCATGCATGACATGAAATTGGCAAAATATTCCTCTTTCCCGTTAGCTGGAATCTGAGATACTGTCTATCATCTTACAGGAAATCTATAACTAAATCACCATAACATCAGTTGTGCAGCACAGAGCCGATCTGGTGGATATTTCGTTTGCTCTCAGTCCAGCCTTTCTACCTCTCCACTGGCTTTTGTTGATGGCTGTAAAAGAATGATGTAAGAGCCCACTGAGAGTCATGATGTTAGACCAGCAGAGGAAAGATTGGTACAGCAGTGCCAGGAAAGATCACAGAGTAAGTTACACTGCACGCTGACAATTTTAGTGTAGCCCACTGTACAGGAAACATCACATGCCAGAGTGTGGAGCAATGGAAAGATATTGTGCTACAAAAAAAAAAAAAATAAAATTGTGACAAGCTCTTATCATTGTAAAAAAAAATAAAAATAAAACTTGTGCTGCATTATTCAAGACACACAGTCTCCCAAAAATAGTGACACACACTTTTTACCTATCTCCCTGCCCCTGGATTATATTCCCTGCCACTAATACGGCTCAGTCCTTTAAATGGGAAACTATAGGTCATTCCTCTGACAGCCTGGAGAGGTTGGTTTCTTCTGCCACTGCTTATGCAGAGGCCATCTGGGGACACTTCACTTGCTGTTCTGCCTTTAGGGAGAGCTCACTGATCATATGAAAGCAGATGGAAGTTTGTTGTCTCTTCTAAAAGAGAATATTTGGGTTTTTAAGCTGCTTGCTAGCCAGCTTGATTTCCATCACTACTACTGTTCCAAAATAAAGACTACAAATGATGTGACATAGCTAACATTCCCTTAAATCAATGCTGACTGTACTGAGAGAATTTACTGAGCTTTATTATCTAGAAATCTATTTAAGCATTTTGGGGCTTGGGGGGGAATTAACAGTGATATACATACTGTACATACTGTATGCATGTATACATGCTAGACATACTGTATCAGCAGTGATATACAGTATGACAACTTTGTTTAACTCTCTAAAAACAATCTCTGGACGAAAACAAGGTCCAGTGGAGAAAAAGAAAGTTGTACCTATTTGTTCCTTTGAACTCCACTGAAGAAGTTATTTTTGGACCATCATTCCACAGCTCACAGAAAAACTACACTAAAATTGCTTGGTGAGTTACCTGGAAGAACACAGCAGAGAACAGTGCACCACAAGTGAAATAAATTTAATTAATTTGGTATTTTTTTCTCCTCATGACTCAAAGAAACAGCTCAAGATCATTTCCAATACCAGCCTGTGGCCTCTCTTCTGCACAATTTATGACAGTAAATAGTGTACTGTTCCCTTTTCCATTAGTCCTCCTTCCCAGCTGGAGACCTAATTTTGAAATTTCTATTCAATAGACATATTTGAGGTAATGAATTTCCAACAACCCTAGAAAGGCCCAGGTCTATTATTCACTCTCAACTAAATTTGACAGGGGAGAACCACCGTATGATTGTTCCTCAGTACCCTTGCTCTAGTGCAGTCACTGAAATCTTCAAAATTAATCTGAAGTCAGACTCTGATGTCACCAAATTTTGGATGCCTGAAATTAGAGATTGCTTAACTAGGCTGCTATGTATGACCCACATCCTTTGGATGCCATTAATAAAGGAAAAATGGACTTGCCAGGGGCAAGATGGGATTTCTTTCTCAGGAACGTTTATTTATTAATTTTCCATGGGTTTTCTACTCAGCAATACCCGTTTCTGACAGAGGTGTTGCTATAGTTTCTCTCTTTCTCCTTTGTTTTTAACTTAATAACATTTCTGATCTATGCATTGATTATTTTTCTGGTTTTGTTTTGCTTTGGCCTCTGAGATTACTAACAAAAAACTAGCATTTGCTTACAGACACCTCCATTTCCTATTCACTGTGCCTATTTAACCAGCATATAGTTTGTACTCAGTGGCAAACTGTAGTAATTGCATAATATTCACTGGTAAATATGGAGGTAACAGCAAAAATGTCATTTTATTAATAAAGCAAATAATAATGGAGGTCATTTAGTTAGGATGTGCTGTATCTCTACCAAGTAAGCATTTTTCTTGCTTCTTCTTCAAATGAACTGCATGTGAAACAAGAGAGCCTCAATTTTTAAGCAGCAGACTACACGAGAGTTGGGAATTCTCCTACTTCCCCTAATCAGGCAGTGGACAGGGCACTCTTGAGTACTACTCTGAAAATACACATTGAAGTTATTAGGCACGTTCCTTGTGGCTATGAGTGTCCATTTGTTATAAACAAAGATAATACATGCTTTGTCAGGGCATAAAATCTGGGTGAAGAATACACAGCAGCCAGTACTTTCCTGCTAGTCGAAAACAGAGAGCAAGTTATTTGTGGTGTTGGACTCTCCAGAAGTGTGTTATAGTGTTCTGTGAGCAGAAAGGAATGGCAGCATGAATGACACATTCACTATTATACACTCACCATATAATAAACCCCTCTATTCCTATTTTCTAGGACAGCTGGATGATATCCTATGACCATTGCACTGTAGCCTGTTACACAACCAAAAGAATAAAGACTCAACATCATATCATTTAAGTTCTTCCTCTTTCTGCTGAGCCTGGTCTGTTCTGTGTACTTTGTATTTTGTGCCATAGGCAAACACAGTATTGGATGACTCTACCTGCTTATTTTGAATTTCATGGTTAATCTTTCTATCATATTCATCTATCAAAATGTAAAAATGCTTCAATTGAGTTACAAATGTCATGAATGGAAAATGGGATTCTCACAGCCTACCAGTCACAGTTGCTCAGTTGCTTCAGCTGTGTGATATGTATTTATGGCAATCACATGCCTGTTAAAAACAAGGGGCTGGTTTTGTGCAAGTCTGACTCAGGGCTGTGAAAATTCAGTTTCATTGTGAACCTCAGCAAACCACTGAGGGATGTGTTACTCTGTCCTGAGCACTCAGAGCTCAGTGTTTAAGTGCTACACTGGAACTGACCTCAGGCAAAGTGGTTACAGATTCCCATGCACTGGAGGGAAAGGAAGGTGTATTTTGTATAATACCAGTCACTTGTCTACACGCCTAGATTTGTGTATAGCTTTATATATGCAGCAGAGACACACAGCATAAGGCACCATACATTTTTTTTTTTTTTTTGAGAATTTACTGAGGAAGCGAAGCACCAAACAACAAATATCAAAAAGAACATTTCTGTGTGGTTATTCAGTGAGTGGCTGGGTTTTGCCTGTTGGGTTTTTTCCCTCAACAAAAAAGTAGTGATCACCTCCTTTAGCCTCTCACAGGTTATTTAAAGACTTGCTAAGATCAAAGCAGTTGTCCTGAAGGACAAAGTGTGTTCCTGGAGGAAAAAAGTATCAAGATTTAGTTGCAAGACAGACCTCTCTTGGGTTCTTGGTTTAATCTAATGGACACACTGAATAGTGTAAGATTAGGGTTTTAGTGTTTCAGTTTTGCCATCCTTAAAGCAAGAACAGCAAGCGCTGTGGGTGGTACTATAGCTGAGAGGTCTTAACACTAATTCAAGTATTCCTCAAGGCAGGGATGCCCCTAATACAGCCAGAGGGACACTGTCTACTGAACACTTGCATTAAATATTGCATTGCCCTTCCTCAAACCCTGAATTTTAAATGACTGGCTTTGAGCTTTGTCCACTACTTATAGAGAGAGAGAAGAACTGTACATGTATATTGTGTAAGGAAGTTCACTACAATTATTATTTACGCAGCGCTTTCTAGACGCCAATGGTTACACACTATTATTTTCATCTTCTTTTATACTCTGCTCAAAAAAATATTGTACTATGCCAGCACAGATAATTGCTAAGTCTTTGAATTTATATCCTTACAAGATAAGCTAGGGTAGAACAGTAGAAAAAACAGGACCTGCAACTAGTGCAGGTTAAGAGCGTTTTACTGTGCTTTTTCAAACCCCTTAAGTTGTCAATGTAGTTATAGCACTTAATTTTACAATATCCAAATCTCTAATAAAAAAGTTTAATCTACAGCTTTATTTTCCTTTTAAAAAGATGTTTTTGTGAGTCTCAGAAGCAAAGCATTTATGTCATCAAATGGCACAGTTAATGGCTAAAAAACTTCAACATATCTAATGCATTAGTTTTTCATAAAAGTTCTTCTGAAATATGGTAGAAGTAATATTTTCCTTGCTGGAAAAAGTCAGTAAATATTGAATGCTATTTATGTCTGTAACTTTTGCCTGCCCTATGAAAACAAGTTTTTGAAAGCAAGCTTGTGGTCAAGATCACTTAAAATTTTGAATTTGAAAGCTTTTAAATATGGTAGAGCTACCTTTTCTACTTGTGTTTACAAGACAAGATACAATGCACAAGACACTGCATAAAACTGGGACTTTAGGTAGTCAAAACAATGAATCATGCAAATTTGTCATTCCACAGAACCATTTATTTATTCTCTTTATGATTTTGGCTTCTTTCGTCCTTCATATTTTCATCATCTTTCTTCCTACTGGATTATTATTTTCGTTACCTATTTAGTGTCTTCTTTTCCCTTCCTCTCCCAAACTGAATACTGAAATTATTTTAGTCTTTTTTAAAAATAAGTACCTCCTCAATTAATAAATTTCTGGGATCTTCCACTCTGTCTGTCTCTACAAAGGACCTTATTTCCTATTCCAGAATCAAACACTTTAATTTCTGGATACTATTTTTGAAGGCAGCTGGGCACAACAGAACAAGAAAAAAAATAAGCAAAACCAGAGCTTGAGTTTTATTGCACATTTTTATCTTCTATTGCAGTAAATCATGCCCTTAACTGGGCTTGGGGATTTTATATGTCTTCACAAAATATCAAGAAGTGTTTATTAGGGTTTTTTTTGGGGGGGTTGGTTGTTTTTTTTTTTCATCTTTTGTGGAGAATTAGGACATGGACTTCACATGATGGTGAAAGCAAAGACATTCATTAATTATTTCAGCAATCTTTTTATACCTTTTACACAATAGGCTGCAATTGTTCATTTAGGCTGTGAGTCCTTGCTGCTAGCTACAATATTATAACATTTTTACCTATTAGCAACATTAGTTCCTTTCGTCCTTTGTTCAAGTCCCTCTTCCTACCCCAGGGAACTGCTCCTCCTCACTTTTCCCATGGCTTCCGTCCCACCAGTGTAACAATGTCCATTTCTTGCTGTTTTCCCACATTAGAAATCCCTACAGTCCTTCTATTTTCCAGCAAAACTGCATGTTCCAGGCAATTCAAAAAATAAACAGTTAAGGAAACTTTTCTGTCTGATCAACCAGGAATTACTCTGGGTGTCCAATTTGACTTCCTACACAGCCACTCACACAGTCAGACCAGGTTTCCTCACCAGCCCGACCCCAGGTTTCCCATAGGAGAGTCTCAGAACTCCGGATCCTTAAAGCAATTTATTCACAGCGCAGTGACACAGAAACAGCTTGAGATGGTGACTCCAAGGAGGGACCCTGAACAAAGAACCCCATGGCTTTTACTCCCTCACAGCCTATGTGTGTGATAGTCTACCTGCTATGCCCATGAGTGTCCAGTCACCTGGCTGGGCCACAGGTCCCCGTGCCCTTTGTTGTGCAAAGGGTCTGTGCCAGTTCACAGACTCTTGATTGCTGCTGATGCCTCTTCCCGCCTCCCAGAGCTCAACCTGCAGCTTGTACTGCACTAAATGTGTTCCTCAACAATACACTGGTGATCCACCCGCTCCAGACACCAGCATTAGAGCACAAAACAAAGCAGTGGCACAAATTTGATGACCTTAGTGCATGAAGGCTGCAGAAAGATGCAAAAATTAACCTGTTTTAGGATTACCGTTACAGTGAGCTTAAAAAATAAGCTAGGGGAAGAGGAGTGAGTCTTGATAATGGCTGTGGTCTCAGCTAGATAAAATCCAGGTCTGAAATGCATGGAGTTCACTAGCCAAAGCTGTGATTATTACTGGGTTAATGAGTAGGTATGATTGCACAGGAATATGCTCTTCTGCCTGTTTTTTCAGTGAAAATTGCCTATTACAAATCTTTCACCCTTTCGGTGACAGATGCTTCTTCAATGTTTAATCAGCTTAATATCTGTCCCTCCTCTTCCTGACCCTTGTAATGAATTCACTCCTAAAGTTTCTCCAATTGAAATGAGGACCTATGCTTTTCAAAGCACCATCTACATCTCGGTCTAAAAAGATGACAAAAGGTTAAAAGAAGGAGACTATTTCATCCTCACTCAACAGACAGAGAGCTGTGGCCCAGAATAAGTGGGTCATTTTCTCAAATCTCTGATGAGGTAGTTATTAAATCACATCTCATACATCTCACTTCAAGAACTCTTGTTCACAACTACTTCTTTGCTGAGGATTCCTACTAAATAAGGAAAAAAATAATTTTGTAAGGAAATTGTTCATGATAGTCAAGGAAATCTAAGTCTCCAGAACATGACAAACTCAACTGACTCATAGCTTTGACACTGGGCTTTCTGGAAGGCTATATAAAACCATTGCAAACACCATCTTTCTGTCTCTAATATAAGGAATGTACTGGCTAGAATATCTCAATATTAAGATAAAACCATGTCTGCTGTTGAGCAGACTGAAGGTTTGGCAGGAGTCAAAAGTTAAGGTAGCAGCAGGACAGAGAGCTCTAAGGACTGAGGAGAAGAAATACACATAAAAATACATCTGCTTTGATTTGCTAATGATAGCTCTCAGCCAGACTACAGTATTTGAATGCCTGGTAGCCACTGAAAAGTGACAGGAGTTATAAAGCAAATCACAAAGACACAGCTATTTGGAGTGACAATAATTACATAACTGAAAATTATTTACTTTTTATGCATTTAAATGGAAACAGCTTAAATAGGCTTCAGATTTGGCACTATCTTCAGAAACACAGCCCAGAGCAACAAAAGACAAAATGTAAAAAAACCCAATGCATAAGGCAGGAAAACTAGAGAAGAGAAAACTTAAAAAAAAAATCTTTATTTACACTCGATAAACTATGCCTAAATATCTACTCATCATGACAGTATTTGTAAAATGCTCTGCAAATCCAGCATGCAAGTTCTATAACACATGATTGAGTTGATTAGTTTTATATATTGTGATTTTGTTGATTAAATGAGAATCTTTTTATATCTTTCAAAACATAAATAAAGTTATAATAATACTTTACACAGCATTAAATACTACATCAATATGTTTTAGCTAATCTTAAACTTCATATAAATGATTAAACAATTTTTCTGTACGAAATACATTGTTGGTTGCTCCCTCTCTAACCTTCTACTTTCTGCCCTGAGATTCCAGGGACCCAAATTTGTGATCTTGTTATGTATTATAAGGGAGTGTGGTGGGGAAGAAAAGGGAAAACGCTGTTTGATGGGAGCAGATTTATCTCTATTGTTTGGAACAAACTGAATACTAATGTATTTTTAATAGTAGGTTAATTAAGAGGTAATAATTTCTAATTTAATATCAGTATGTGACCTTTTTGCAAATTATGCAAACATCAAACTTGTGGAGTAGAATACAACAAAAAGAAATCAGCACCTAATTTAGGAAATCCAGTTCTTTTATTTATTGTGCTGCCCATGGAGTCCACTTTAAAGTACAAATTTGTGTGCTTAATGTCCATTAATTCACTGACATAAAAATAATGGGAGACTAATTTTTTAAAAAAATTCAGTACATTCTGTGCCAAATTTGGAAGTCAGTGGGATTTTTTTATGAGTACCTGAGAGCAAACTATGTACATCATGAATCAAATTCAAGGACTGACAGGATGCAGTATTCTGCAGAGGAGTCATGTAGGTTCCCCACCACACAAATATTATTGGACAGCATGTGATTTAAAATCAAGATTTAAATCATTCTCCATGAGTACCTTTCAGAAAAGACTGAATTGATAGATATTACCATAACCTTGACAGTCAGCTATTCTGAAAAGGAATGATTTGTGTCAGAGCTGAAATTTAAGGAGTTCTTTTCTTGATTTCTTTGGGCTGAAGCTTCTCCCATCTATGAAAAGCTTCAGGACTCCAAAAGTTGAATGCAGATATATCAACCAATAAATAATCCAAGGTGAAACACCGTGTATACCAATTGCTAGCAAAGTTTTATGATCATTCTGATAATTGTTGTGGATTTACACTGAGGCAAATTGCTATGGAAAATGTTGCCCCTTTGTTAAAAGAAAAACAGAAAAGTGGGGAGATGTTTTTTTCTCCCCCCTGATTTCAAAGGTCCCATTTCCTAATATAATATAATAGACTTATGGCCACTGGTTTAAATTAGTGTAGTAGACAAAAATTTTGTGCTGTCTCATGCTGATGAGATCATTGTAATTAATCTGATCTGCTGTTTGTTATATTGCTGCATATTTTGTCCTTTTACCCTTGCAGCTCAACCTCAAGTGAACAACAGCTATTGCTCTTAAAACTTTGATATCTAAAAATTTCTTAGAAACTTTTGGTGGATATAAACTATAACTCCTTAATTTTTACCTTTTTTTCATATATGAAGACAAACCTAGATACTGTCTTTTAGAAAATCCTAAACTATATTTTAGTATACACATATGCATTATGCAGGTAACTATTACCAAGCATTTACCAAACCAGCCTTTTATTTTTATTTTTTTTTTTTTTTTGCCAGTCATCTTCAAAAAAGAATCAGATTATCTAATTTTAGGTGTCAATTTAACTGTGCTTTGCTGCTCTATCAAATAGTTGTACCCAGAATAATTCTGTAAGGAATGGCACAGCAGAATTGTTCAGGATACATATAATATGCCTGCCCACACATCTGTGTTTGCAAATTGGCTTGTCAGCACTCTTCAATCCCAAATCAGACCCAGTTATACCTATTACAAACCCCATAACATTTGTTTCACAGTTCCTGATATAGTGCTGTCTTGTAGCTGTCTATCCAAAGACAATTTTCAGTATATTTATAGTAATTTCATCAGTGAAGTATTACTAGCAACCCTACAGACAGTAGCCATGAGGCAAAATACATAATGTTCCTCATCCCATCTTATCCATCAGCTTACATTAATTTTCTTTGTATCTCAGAATGTTATCACTGCAAATTTAGTTCCAGGAAAATAGTCGTTCTTAGAGTATCTCTTTTAAAAATGTAAAGTACTTCTGTATAAAGTTGCTGAGGTAACAAGGAAAAACAGAAGAGCTTTTCATCCCTCAATGTTATATTGATTTTGTCTACAAGAGCAATCAGATACATCTTCATCTATGTTAAAGTTTCAAAAATATGACAAAATGGCTTAAAATAGGAAATATTAAAATGTGTGTTACCCTTAATACCTGTCAAAGAGCTATTCAATTTTCTGACAAAAACATGCCTAGCAACAGCCAATTTTGAGATGGTTTTAAGAACAGAAACTCGAAGGCTGTGGAAGACTTTTGTATCAATCCAATCACAGCACACAGTTTCTGTAAAGGATAGCAGAACTTATTAGAAAAAACTTACTAAGAGAACTTATTAAAAAAAAGTTGCTTCACCTGGAGAGGTGGATGTGGTACAATTGCAGAAGAGCTATTGGGATGTGGGAGACCCTATCAGGAGGGTTGCAGCAAAGCAGCTATTGGATGTTGAACTGTTTGTGGGTTTTTGATGAATGTTTGTCCAAATGCCAATGATGTCTGAGGATATTTTGGGTTAGACATGTTATTCTTGCTTGGGGAAATCAGCCAGCAGTGCATTCCTGTCCTGTCTGTTTTAGAAGTCCTGGGCACTTCTGTCTCGTGTCACAAGGGAACAGACAGACCATTCCTTATGTAAAAATGAGTGAATAATATTATTAATTATAAATTTTAGGATAATGTGACCTATTAATTAGGGGAGTGAAAGGGAGGATGCAGTACAGCAATTGCATCTAGTACAGTGTAATGTATCATGGGATGAGGGTTGATGATACGAGAGAATCAATGTCATATTTCCTTGAAAAATTGAGAGATTCTCATATTAAATAAATATGGGATGCCATAAAGAAATTAGACAAGATAATAAATTTACTAGGATACAATCTGACTGTGTCAGAAAGACACAGGGAAGAGAACTAGAATGCTTTTAAGATGTCTGAGTTTGACATAAATGTGATTTACATCAGAAAAAAATGGAGCTAGCTTCTTTCAAGCAGAACTGATCCTTCTGATCCTATGAATTATGATCATCTAGGCAGGGACATAAGGGAAACACAGTATGTTTATCAACAAGTGAGTTCTTGATGACTGATCACAACAAACAAGACTTCAAACAGGTAAATATATCACCACACTACAACACATCTGGGGATTTCTCAAAAAAGTCTGGGGTAAAGGCAAGCAAGAAAACCAAATGTGAGCAAACAATTGCTGGACAAGAAATATAATTTGATCTCAAAGGGGTTTACTCATATAACTAATTTTGATTTTCAATTAATTTTTTTTTTTATTTCCTCTGTAATTAGATGTCAAAGTGAAATTACATTTTGAATTATTGTTGGTGAGCAAAGATCTGCAAACTAAAGCTGCTGTGATTCACAACACAGAGGTGCTGTAAAAGGAGCCAGGAAGTCAGAAACAAGTAAGATTGGAGTTCTGCTTCAACCTTCTGTTCAGTGTTAGAACAGCATGATGTCACCTGCCTTATGAATAGTGGAGACTCATTCACCACTTTGACAGCAGTGCTAGATAAAATACTCTGGATAGGAACCCCTAGGAACTGAAAAATTGAAAAGCTGATGAAAGACATTCATATATTTTATATGGCCTTTGGTAACCTTAAGGACAGGAAATCAATTATTCCTGTTATTATTTGATACGTGACTGTCCATAATAAGTGAGTATACAACATTTGGAAGGCTGTAGTTCCAAAGACTTGGAGACTGGCTGAAATTCAATAACAAAGGATTGACTTCTGGGATATCATCTGCTGGAATGATTACATTTCTTCCTTCCCCCCAAAAAAACATGTCTAGGAACTTTTCAGCCTTTAGTTTAAAATCATGACTTAATTATTCAAGTTCTGTTAAAGATGAAAATTCCTGTCTCTCAGGTATCTACAAGCAAAAGTAATTGAGATGACATTCTGGATATCTAAGGATTTTCCCACATCCCCTTGCACTTTCTGGCTCACAAGGCCGAAGTAAGTCAAATTGCAATATTCTAACCCCAAGGGAGAATGAGAATTAATTATGTCAGTTAGTCAACTTCTTAGGAGGAGTTGTTTGATATTTTAAGGGAAGGTGGCTTTCTGTTTGCACAAAGAATGAAAGCAGAAGCAATCCTTCATCGCAAAAGAGCAGACGAGACAACGGTCACGTTTTCAGCTTCTGAGGTTAACCAACAATTACAGTAATTGCTTTTAATATATTATTACCTCAAAACATCTGAGCCTTGGTTACTACTGGCCTTTCCTCAAACATAAATGGAGACTTTTCAGCTGTACGTCCTGTATAGAATCAAATCACACTGACAGGTTGGTTCTGTGAGCACTCTCTATTCCTCGCTTGCTTTCTCAGCAGATCAATAGCAGCAGAAAGAAATGGTGAGGTTGGAGTTCATGCATTTCCTTCCCCCTCTAGGAGCTGGCAAAGCAGGAGGGGTATGCCAGGGTGTACATGTCCAGCTTACTGAACAGCTCAGAGAGAGTTTCACAGCAATGCAGAGTATGGCCTGTGGCAAGTGACTGTTCCCCAGGTTTCTCTGTGATAGCTTTTGCCCCGAGAGGGCTATGCTGTGTAAGGAGTGAAACTTAATCTCCTTCACTCCTTATTCCTAAATGGATATATTTGGAAGTAATAACAAGGCACACTGTGGTGATAAAACTCCTTTTACTTAGCTCACCTGTTTAAAAAAGAAGAGGTAATTTATTGCTCCTCTGCTTGTACATGACCTAATAACCTGTGAAGTTTATGTGTGTTTTTAACACTATGTAGAATAGATGTTTCAGTCTTAACAGGCTTTAGATTTTAATCTCTAGAGGGAATACAGATTTTCTTGGTTTAGCCAAAGCAGCAGTCAGTACAGCAGAAGATTCCTCTGTCTGGTTAGGCCACAGTCCTGTGTGCCCCAATACAGACCCTGCTAAAACAGTGGAGATCCGCAGCGACATTTAGGGATTTGTGTGATAAGACACCACTGCAAGAGGGAGGCTATACACTGCAGAGTTTGCCTTCAGGGAATCTAAATTTTCAGGGAACCTCATTAGAATTTCTATATCATTTGTAATAAATCTTTTTGAAGAAAGAGCAGGATATGCAGCAAAAGCAAGGTCCTTTGGCTTAAATGAGAACAGAATCGATTTCCTGAAACATAGTCCATTTTCTTGAGACTTGGAACAAACATCTAGTATCTTAAAAGCTGAGAGTGTATGTTGCTGTAAGTTTAATGGTTTAACTGCCTTTCTTTTCCATCCACAATCTTCCAGTTAATTGATGACAGAAATGAGAATCTGCAATGGCCATCCAGGTACTTTTGCAAAGATATAAGATAAACAGTTACGTACAGTGAACTGGGGCTGGGAGTCTGCTGATGGAATCAGGGATACTAAATTGTGCCATTCTGTTGTGCATCCTATACAGCAATAGCATTCTGTTTAATCCATTTTTAAAACAACCCACCTCAAAATAATGTTCTTTCTTCTTTTTTCTTGAGATGTTTCATGTTAGCAAAAAAAAAAAAGAAAGAGAGAGAAAATGTAAATTTTATCCCAAATTTATCCAAGGGATGAAACAAGGTAATGATCAAACAGAACCCTTATGCAAACCAAACTAACCAACACACCATCCAAACAAGCTAAAAATAACTAACGTACGATTGTTAAAGAATGTATTAGAAAGTATAAATATGTAAAAGTAAACATCTTAGTTCTTTACTATTGTTCTTTGAATAGAAAATTCAGACAGAATTTCCAAAGAGCAAACTGATCAAAACAACAACTCTGAAACTTTAAACAACGTCAGTATTTCTTAATGCATAAGAGTGGATCATTTAGCTACATTTTGGTTAACAAAGGAAAAGGTCATGGCAAATTGATGTATGGAGAACTATCCACAAGCTGAGAGGTTATAGTTTGGCACTGAATTTTAGAATTATATGGAAACAGTAGAATAAATTCAGAGTTGCAAAAAGCAGGATACTATTCAGGAGCTATGGGCAAGTCTGCTGCTACAAAATCCTTTTGCCTCCAGGTCTGACCCAACTCCCATTTTTTTAACTTCCGGTCCCTGGTCATCCGTCTTTTATCCTTCACAAGCTTTTTACCACTCTGCATTGTAAAAAATGTAAATTCCTACTTCTCTAGGCTGTGTGGCTTTAGTACTTTTAGAGGAGTACTAAAAACAAAGGAGAGATTATCTGCCTGAGTTCACTGGTAGCTGCAATTTCAAGGGAGATTCTTCATAAACCTGGAAGGAACCTACTCAGTAAAGATGGGCTGTCTGAAGACTTCCCCTCCCTTCGGCCCTTGTGAGACTGTACCTTTAGCAGTGTGTCCCATAAGGGCTCCCCAGTAAAAGAAAGACACTGAAATACTGACCCAAGTCCAACAAAGGGGTATCAGGTTGGTTAGAGGGGTGGGATGCGTGAGGAGAGAGGCAGAGACAGCTGTTCAGCCCTAAAGAGAGAAGGCAAAGGGGAGATGTGATTGTTGTCTACAACTACCTTGCAGGAGGTTGTAATGCAGACAGGTCCAGTGTCCTAGAGGCACACTGTGGAAGAACAAGAGAAAAGAGGCACAAGTAGGAACAGGAGAAATTGTGACTCACTAGAAAAAGTAAGAGTTTTTATCAGGAGGTTGTTCCAACAGTGGAACAGGGGCCCAGAGAAGCCTCGATGCTGTTGTTTTTTTCAGGCTGTGTTCTTTTATAAACACCCGTCAGGGAGGCCAGTTAATTGCTCTAAGGACAGCAGGCTACTTTTGGCCACCGCCTCTCCTGAGAGCCAAATTTTTCTTTCCTCCTGTGTCATGTGACAGCACACATCCAGTCCACATGAGGTGGAATGTGCCTTATGGAAAAACTGGGGAGCAGCCTGCAGTAACCACGGGTATTCCTTCACCCTGCAGCCTGATTTGCAGGAGCACGTGCACGGGGGTGAGGAAAGGCAGCAATGGTCCCTGAACACACCCATCCCCAATCTCTCCCAGGAGCAATGTGGGCATGGGCAAGAACTGTACAGTCATTGATCTCACTGGGCATTTGATCAAACTGATCCCACTTGGAACGAGGATGGTAGCTCAGTTTGCAGCTCTTCCCTGTTGGATGCCAGTGCTCTACTATTAACTCCATCTCGTCCCTCTGGACAGGCTTCCTTCTGTCCCCAGGGACTCACTGCTTCTCCCACATAAGACTTGTCACAGTTTTATTCCCCTCATGGGTGGAAGCTGATTTTTCTGATGCTATTTGTCCTCGCTGCTCTGTCTATGCAATCACAAGCATTTCTGTATCATTACAGTAATTCATTAGGCTGTGGCTTCCCATAGGATTCATGCAGGCAGCAAGATGCATGCTACAAAGTACGGTTTCCTCTCAGGAATTTTTGACAACATGCAATACTATTTTAGGCAGGATAAACATGTCTTTAATAAATATTTATATTCCTTCTGTCTAGGTTTCTACATGGGCATTGTCATAGCTACAAAACTCATACATACACAAGCCTTTACTCAGCCTGGGAGCTTTTAGCAAGAAATATTCACTCTTAGTGCTATTTCACCTGATTTGACACAATCGAGGCATTGAAATATTCTTTTAATATAAATAACAAATTTTAAATTAAGTATTATTTTTAAAGCTATCCTTATTTGTATAAGTGATGTCTTTTTAAAAACAAATTAGATTGAACATGAGAGTGGGATAGATTTAACGTGGGATAGATTTTTATCATGAGCCATAGTAAGTTTATATATAGTAACTGGTTTTAGAGGTATTTACAGTAATCTATGATCAAAATTATTTTAAGTTCAATATTTTAAGTGAGCAGATAGTATTTTCAGAGGCTGGTATTCCGAAAAACATAGTATTTGCTGTTTTTTTTAAATAGTGGGCAGATCTCAACAAATGCTGCTTATAAAGCTTCAATATTTTATAATTATATTAGATACAGTAGCTACATCAGTATTTTTAACTGCATATTTGTAAATCTATTTGGCAACCAGGGAAAAAGTTTAGCTGTCAGCCAATTATTACGGGATCATTAAATTTTCTTTCAAAGAAAAACTTTAATTATCCTGAAATGTGAAGACTAATACAGATGTAGCCAGCGTACTGAGGTTCATCTTGCTTAGATACATTTATTTTTCTATAATTCCTCAAATATGCCTTTCACTACGACCTTGTTTCTTGTGAGGATTATCTGGAATCTGCATAGACTGAATCTTCAATGATACAACATTAAACATTGAATAAGTGACTACAATTTGCATCCTGTATGCGAATTAGAGCTTAGCCCTTTTAAAATTTTTAGGTCTCCTAATTTTATTGGGTGTATTTCCTCTCAAAGTCTATATCAAAGTATATATATATATATATATACACTCAGACTTTTTATGTTTTTCATATATTTATGTATACACACATACACTTTATGTCTTTTATATGTATATATAGGCTTTTTCCTTCCCCTAAAATTTATTTGGTAGGTCCACCCTGTCCTACATAGAGCATTTCATGCCCACAATGCATTTGCAGTGACCCCAGAGGTAGCAACATCAATGCCAGAATAGTTATACTGTGCAGCACAGCTTGGGATTCTGCCAGAGATACAGCATGAATTCCAAAATCAGCTGAGCTGCAGTAGTTCCACAGTACATGTAATCTTGTTAGGCTGGGTCTAAGCTCTTCAGACAGAGCAGTAACGAATCTGTTTTGAGACCTAGGCTGACTGGTGTTTCAACATCCCAGTACCGAGATCAATTGTACAAAGATTTTAGATGGATTTAACACCAAATGGACAGGAGATTGTTGCTGGGTAGAAGGTACTATCCCGAATCTAGACAGCAATCAGTACTTGTCACACCAGTAGTAAAGTCCCGAGGCCAGTTTTTCGCCTGGTATAAAATGGAGTAGTCAAACTGTGATGAAAATATCCAAAATTGATCTAACTGTAAAAAGGCATTTTTAATGCAGTAAAGGATATGTTTTTCTAATGCCTAATGCAACGTGGTGTTTCAGTGCACTGTATTTAGCTAACATGTCCCTTGACACTAGTAAGCCATTGGTCATATAGGTTTTTGTTTTAATAATGTAACTATCCTCAGTTGTTCCCTCTAAAAAATGGCTACATGTTGAGTGCCAAACGCCCTTTCTTTTATTTAAAACACGCAGGTAACAGATTTCAATGAATTATTTGTGTGCATTGTTCTTATTTAAACACAATATCATATAGAGGACACCGTATTTACTCTGAGCATTCCGAAATGCTCTTGTCCTTTGAAGTTTTTCAGGATTTTGGCAATCTGATAGAAATATATATCCTGTATCCATTGTATTCTCTGTCTTTTTCAGAAACAGATCAGGCACTACTATACTCTAAGAATAAGCACTGTTTTCCCCCTCAGCATACTTAGATTTTTTTTTTTTTGACTCCTTCCTTTTCTTTTTTTTGATGTGTGTGCTCACATTCACTGTCCTGCTTGCCAAGCCCTCTTTCCTTTCTGTGTGTTTGTGGAAAACAGGTTCTTAATTCTTTCCACCTAACACATCAAACAGGAGCTTCTACTGTTTGGTCTGAAGGTCTGCATCCAGAATTTGCCTTAAAAGGAGAAAATAGGGGTTGCTCAGAGTTCTGGATACAGGGTGAACCACTAAATTGGGCATGCAGCATGGGTGACACAGTGTGTACTTTGAGGGGAGAAAGGCATTAAGACCAACTTCCCAAGGGTAAATGGAATCTCCTATTTCATGCCAGATTCCCTCACATCAAAACAAGGAGTCCAGCTGAAGTCTTTTGTGTGAAGTCTTTGTTTTTTTTTTACCAGCCTAAGTAAAGAGATCACCAAGCATTTATCTTGTGCACCTGAGGAAGAGCCTTTGAGGTACTCAGTACTCACGTCACACCAACCTGGAAACTCACTTCTGGCCCAATGCTCCAAAGTCACAAGGGTAATTTAGGTTTTATTGGAATTTTCTGTGAGTATCTAAAAGCAGAAAGGGAAAAAGACTGAGTTGAGCTCTCCTGTGCAACCATAGTTTGGCAGTCAGGCTTGCACAGCTGAGTAAAGAGAGAAGTGGTAAAAGGAATAAAAGCAAACAAATGCTGAGTAATATATTTCGGCTTCTGCATTGTTTTCCTGCTTCTGGAGTAGGCAAATAATGTACCCAAGCAAGCATTACTGCCACTGTTGATATGAGACTATGGATCTGTGTGGAATACTGGAAAATGCATAAATTCCTCACTAATTACCTCTTAAACTAACATTTAATATAATTTCTGATTTCACTTCATCATACTAATGAGCTGCAAACAACTGTCCTTTGACCCAGAGCTTTCAGCCTTTGGCAATTTCCTTTCTACTTAGCACATCATGAAGTCTTTAGATGATAATTTTACAATATGACATGGTTAATAATTTGGTCTTTTAGAAGCAAATGAAATAGAGAATATTCATCTGGGGAGTTAAAATTATCAGGATTATGCTGCCTATGAGGGGTTGAATGAAACAGGAACAGATGCGTCAAAGTCACTTTTCACTGCAGAATTTTATGATTAATATATTGAGTTCTTTTTGTTTTCACTATATTTTGCTTATAAAAATATTGTGCCGATATCAATAGGATTTAGACATCAGAATTACCTACTCAGTTACAGGGGTAGACTTGCAAATGTTTTCACCTCTTCTAGTCTGGTCCTACATGTTCACAGAACTCAAAGAAATTCTCAGAATTAAAGGAGTTCTTAAAATTATTCTTGCTTTTTTAAAAAAAAAAACCAACACACTACTGGAAACAACTTAAAGTTCTAAAACAAGGATGCTGATGGCAGGCAAAATCCAAGTTTTTTCCCACTTTCATTCTACACTTAATTTCTTTCCTCCCTCCTGTTATCTGAAAACCCATAAGCAACCCCCACTCTTGCAGAATCTCAGCAGATCACAGCGTTTCATGTTTTTAACTTTCCCAATAAACAGTAGTCAGTTGTCACTGAAAAGAATTTTGCTCTGCTGGATCCAGCTACCTTCCAGCTAAGCCATGAATTATGCTAATCTTTCTCTTTTTATACCCACAAATTGTGCATTCTGTAGCATACATTAACACATTTTCTACAGGTGTGTGTGTGTGTGCTTCCTCTGAGTGCCAGTCCATAACGAAGCTGCAAGGGAACTCCACTGGAAAAATAAGACACAGAGTTGAACTTCCCTAAATTAAGAAGACATTGAACACTCCTGGAGGGAGCATACTCTCTACAACTCACAGTCTAAATATCCATGGGATAGGTGCTTCACTTGACTTATTTATGACTAGAGCATAAATAAGTGCTTAGCATTTAATTTACTAAAGCTTCTAGACTTTTCAGCCCGTTTCTGGATTTAGAGGTATTAATTTAAAAATTAATTGTTTTATGATTAACATGTTTCATAGATTAGGACAAAAAAATGCAGTAGGATAATATAAATTGATTTATAAAATATATTGGAGCACTGGAGGACAGGAACTTGGTCTGTAGGAACTTTCTCCAAGCCGGTCTAAACTTCACAGTCAAAAGAAGGGAACATTTCTGATGTTCTCTGTACCTTCTTTATCAGGTCCTTAGTTTTGTATGATCCAGTTTAACTAACTGTAGCATCATGGTACCTATATCAGACTATTCCTCCCAGTGGAAATAGTCAAATGATTGTAATTAATCAAACAATTAAGTACTTTGTCGAACTGGGACTTAAACAGAGGAGCCAGAAAACAGCTGAAGGCAAAATAGAACCTATGCATTTTAATCTTCTCTGTCTCCCCATGAATACTTCACAGGAAAGAACAGGTTGTTTTGAAAAACCTGAATTTTAAGCACAGTTTGTCCCATAATCTGTACCACGCATTTGGCAGCCTATGTAACTTTGATAATGGAAAATAAATTATCGCACACCAAATACCAAAATGTTAATTACGCTTTTCATTGGCTTCAGATAAATCCATATTTTGTAATGGATTTAGGCATAGAGAACTACAGCCCAGAGGCTGAAATAACAGCTTGGTTCTTGCAGGACTTACAGATCATAGAAAGCATGTTGTCGATGTGCCTTTAAAATGACCTTTTGATGGAAAGAGAAAGGATGAACTATAGAAGCTCAGTGAATACACACTGCACACTCAATGATAATTACTAGAGGAACTGGTCTGAGCAAGAATATATTAGCAGATAATGTTAATTATTTAAGAAAGAACAACAGAATAAATTTGCATGTAGATGTTATATATGGAAAGCAATGGTACTGAATTCTGTGTAATACCATACCTGAAGAAATCACATTTCTTTTATGGACATGCAAAGCTGATGAACAAGAAGGTGACTTTCTACTGCAGGTGCACTTCAGGCATTGATTCATTAACAATACAAGAATGAATAACAAATACTTGAAATAAGCTGTGCTTCTCATATCTGTCTCTAATGATGATATAATTAAAAGTAAGTTGCAAATGGGAAGTCTTGTGTGAAATAAAGTTCTTAAGTAAAATTAATAATATCTTCAGTGAACTGGCAAAAATTTTTTTTCTCAAAAACAATCTCAAGGATTTGTAAAAAATATTTACAAGCATTAAAAACAAAAAGTGCTTTTTCTCATCTGTTGAATGCCATAAAGCAAGAAAGACAGCATAAGGAACCTTTATAACTTGGAATATACCTGGTTTTAAAGGTAAGTCATCTATGTAACTTGCTTCAAGATCAATGGAGTCCTAATTATTTCATGCTTTAACACAGTTGTTAAAGGCATACACAGGAGTTTCTACTTCTCTGTGAGCCTGACCTCTGAGTGGTGAGCTTCTCAAAGGTCACTCTCTTAGTAGTAACTTCAATGTAGGGTAAAAACCTCCAAACTCTACAAAATAAAAAAACCCACCCCCTAATAATTTGTTCATCTTCACCTTCCTTTTAATTATCTCATTCCAGAAAGAAAATGTTTCTATCTGAAACCAAAGCAACTTTTTTTTTCCACTGTAACCACTCCCTAGGAGGCTTGTAGGGTGAGAATATATTTTTCTTACCCTATAGAGGAACTCTAACTTTCAGCCATTGAATCTCCACAGTGGGATACATTCCCCAGTCCTGTCCCAACCTCCTGTCAGCACAGAACCCCAAAATACACATTAACTTCCAAGGGAAAGAAATGTGAGTATGTGGCAAAAAAAGAGCTGTATGAAATGAGCACTCCACCATGTGTCCAGGCAGAATGACTGGAGGACTAATGCCAGAATGGGCCTCTGTGACAGTCTCCAGTCATGAACATGCATGACTATGGACACAAACATGTTTCTTCATCTTATTGAGTGTACAGGACTTAGTATGGCCTGCACCAAGCATTGGGGTTAAAGTCTAACTCCTTGGTCTGTGTCTCAAAAGTCAGGTAACAGTGAAATTATGTGAGCAGCACTGTACTCGATGTCTTCTTGTCTCCCTCAGGCCTCTAAACTTCTTGTGTTTAAGAACAAACAATATGTGTTTAAGGAAAAACAATGAATAAGTGAATAAATAAAGCCTTTTGATCCCTTGCTTTACCACCAGTCTGCCCCTGAGGGCTGTTCCTATCTGGAACATGAGCTTTCTGCCAGTGAAGATGAGCACACCTAAGTAGCTGTAGGCTTGCCAAGGGCTGGTGCACTGCTCTGTGATCTGTGTAGGTAGATCATGAAGCTTTACTGGTAAAAAAACCTGTCATACATAAGAACACAGCAGAGTGCTTGAGGATGTAGGTTTGTAATTCTAAATTTCAGTCAGGATAGAAAATTTCCTGTTTCTTAATGCTTTTTAACTTTGTGAAACAAACTTACATTAACTTATAGTTAATAATAATAATAAAAGAGTTTTATCTGGGACCATGGCTACTTTGCACATGTGTCACATATAATTAAATTGTTCCCTACCTCAGGGAACAATTAAGAGCTCCCTACATTAAGAGCTGACTATTGTTTTATTTATTTATAATTTTAATGCATTCTGATAGGATACCTGGGGGATCAGGGAGAACAGCTGGCTTTCCTGGGTACAGAGAGGCTGAAGATTACATATACTGGAGTACTGATTTGAGATCTCTGAGTCAATGTGACTTGCCCCAAAGACGAGGAAGGAAAGACAGCAAGGGAGCTGAGATTTCAGTTCCACTCTTCTGGAACTGTCTCCTCAAGTTCCAGAACAGTGGAATTATAATGCTTGTCTCTTTTTTCTTCCTTTCTGCAATTGTGAATTTGCCTTTTTACATTTTTCTTCAACATCTCCCCACTTACACCCTTTCTCTGATCCCTCCTGTTCCAGGTTGCTAGTTCTCCTCTAATGCCATTCTAGACACTGGGCTTCCAATCCCCTAAGGAGAGACATTCAGACCATATGAAGTTCTGGTGAACTTCATTTATGTATAAAGATTCAGGACTAAAAGGTTTATACCTACATCTACAAAAAAAGATGACCCACACTTCCTTTTCTTCCAAATGTGTTATAGGAACAGTAATATAGAGAAAAAAAAATCCCTTTTCTTCCAAATGTGTTATAGGAACAGTAATATACAAAAAAAATCCCACCAAATCCAACCAGCTCCGATTATTAGGATCCCACAATCTCAGGACATTTTCTGAGTATGAATTTAAGGACGTACAGTAGATTATTTTAGATTAGTAGATTAGATTACACTTGTTCCATCCAAGGATAATCTGCTACATAAATGACCTAATATGATATGGATCATCAGTTTTAAATATTATGTATCTTATTCCCTCAGTTTTGTATGGTGGCAATTTCTAAGCCTTTCTGTAACAAACACCTCTTGTAACCTTGGAAAATCCCAGGTTAGTATGCTTTGTATAGTTCAAAATATTTATTTTTTGAAATAATGACTTTTGAAACCACTTCACATTCTTTTTTTGTAACTCTGAGGCTTTCATTAAAAAGAACTATAAAATCCACTATTTCTGGATGCTGACATACACATCTGAAAATTGTCTTGCTCATGGCATGTAATCTGCTTTTTCAGACTTTTTGGAACATTTTAAACCATTCTTAACATAGAAGAGAAAATAATCCTTGAATGTGGTCTCGCTATAGCTGGAGTATTAATGCACTGATTGTTTGAGATCAGTGAGAGAGATACACTTGACAGAAGATTCTTTCGATTTCCTTCACCTTTATTTCCTCTGTTTCAAAATCATGTTTTCCTTTCTTTTCCATCACTTGGTAAGGAATAGGGACTAAGAAATACAGTGGAGATTTTAGTACAGACTACAGCCTGGAAAACATACAAGTAGGGCTGTTTTGTTTTAAAAAAAAAATGCCTTTTTCATTCCATGAATGAAGCAAAGAAAGAATGAGTACTGTTTTTGGAGAATGTAAAGGGCAAAACATGAATTTCTTCCGAAGACTGTGAGTATTGATAGACTTTGATTTCTGCCAACAGATAACTGAAGTCTTTATTGCCTGTTACAGATCTGTCTATCTGTTCTGAAACTAAAAAGAAATTAGCTTTTAACTCCACACATATATTTGAGTGAATATGAAAATGAAATGAGTAAACTTGTTGTGCTAAGTGTCCTCATTTTGATAGGTTTGCCACCTGCTGTAGTACCAGCAAAACAGGAAGCAAACTTTATAATGTAGACATTAAATATTCAGTCCAAGTACTAATTTTAAGCGTCTTCCAATTTTAATGCAGCTGTAAGCTGACGATGAAGTCCAAGCCAAGCTCTAATGTTACTGGCATAGCAAAAATGATGATTTTCTTTGCAACAACAATTAATGGTAGATTCAGAAGTATTGTCAGAAATAAGAAAAATTGAGCCAATTTGGCTCAGGTACATTTGTACCGACTTGATGATTCCAATGAGTTTGCAAGCCTGTAAATGGAGTTTCAGCAGAAGTTCTATTTTGTTTTGAAAGAAAATTGCACCTTATTGTGTAACTGTTCTGAACTGATGGAGTAGATGATCTTCTCCTTGCGACAAAGAACCATGGCCACTCAGTAACAACCAAAGATAAGAAAAAAAAGCAGTATTGGGAGCATATTACAGAAAGATAACTGATGATAATGTGTTTTTGCTGGCACAGAGCAAGTCTTTAACAGCAGATAGTTATGATTGTAAATAGGTAGGTAGAGTTCCAATTCCAGGTATGCTGTACTGGCTGCAGTGGACACCTATTGCATGATATAGCTGGACAACTTGAATTTCTGTTTTTGTTACACATGCCTATCCTTAATTTCTGTTCTTAAAGTATAGGGTGCTGATGACAACAAAAAGATGGATTCACAAGGAGCTATAAGAATGTGAATGGTTTTCAAAGCAGTAGAGAGAAAAAGAGGGCTATTTTAGGAATAAGGATAGTGAGAGATAGTATGTATTCCCTATGCAACAAGAAAAACTCCTGGTATGGACAAAAAAGTAAGAAGTTACAACCAAATCTCAAAGATATGCAGAGTCACAAAGGTGTATAGGTAAAAGTTCAGTCAAGTGTTAAATGCAGTCGTGCATCTTCTCGTAATGTTTACTCCTCCCCAAGTTTTTCCTTTCCAAAAGAAATTAAAAAATTCCCAGCCCATCTTGGAGACCGTAGAGGGAAAAATGACAAAGCCTGTATTGGAATTACCTTTCCCAGAATAATTTCATAGACCTTGCGAAAACTGAGTGAGCATTTTCAGTCTGATGAGAACATTTACTCTGCCCAAATTCCATCCCTCTGAGCAGCTTCTGTTGCAGATTCTGGTTTCACAGATTCCCTCTTCTATAGAGAAAGGAAATGGAGGGATAATGAAAAGTTTATAAGGGTAGACTGATGGGGAAGATAGGAAGACCGTGTAATCCTACAATATTAAATGTTTTTATTATTGCACTCTTTGCTGCAATTTTGCCATAGAGAACCTGCATTTTAAAGAAGAGAGAATTGAGTTCTACAGTACCAAACAGTATATTGCAAAATGCCTTATATTTGCATCTCATAAGGTCTGGTGGAATAAACCTTGAAAGCGAAAGTCATCTAATTGCTCAGCCTTTTTCATTGTTCTCTACTGTTTCTTATTGCTTGTTCATGTTCAATATTTGTGTTTGAATAAAGTGCTTTTTCACAATCCAGAATTTTTAGTGCTTTGTTCCTGTTTCTGTTAGTACTTAAATTTATGTCCAAAATTTCATCTGTTATTTTGTACTGCAGATGTGAACTACACTCACAACAGGCTATCTTCATTAAAGCATCCCTGGGTTGTATAACACTTTTAATAAATTCCTCTTACTAAGTCATTGAATGGTCTCCAGCAGCAACATGGGCACTAAAGGGCTGGATTGGTGTTGGATGGAACTCAGTAGCAGCTGTGGGGTGAAAAGAGAAATGACCCACAGATAATGCAGCTTTCTCTGAAGAACCAAAGGAGCACAGAAAATGCTCTCCATGCTCCAGCCTTCTTCCTATTCAAGTGCATGGTGCAGATTCTCTAACAAATGGGCATCTGCAAAAGGTGTTGTTTAGGGACATTGTTAGAAGGGCAGCAGCCTGCTTTCTGCTTGCAGGAAAGAACCCTGCAGGATGAACATCTTCCTGCACATGGATTAGAACCATTGTGCTGAATGACCATAAAGATGAGCAACCAGATGAAAAATGTGCTCTAGTCAATGCAAATCTGAAGAATTTCAGTGTATATCAAAGGAACTATTTAGTTTATTTCAGTTTCACTCAAATATTGAAAACACTGCAACACAGTCTTCTGCAGTAAGGCTTTGTAAATTAGTGTACTTATTAATAAAAACTGAGTGTACGATTTAGTCATCAACAATACAGAATGATGTAGAAACATGGTTTTTGTATTAAACACCTTTTCATTGTTGGTTTCTCCAAATGTATAGAAAATGGAACCTCCCAAATCAGGGGTCAGTACGAATGCAAAATTTTCATTTTTTAACAAAAAAGAAACTTGAAAACAGCATTTTTGCATGATGTTTTCTCTCCCCAAAACCACAGCAACGCATAGTTCATTACTACGTTTTTAAACCAAGACAATGAAAGCAATCCTGACCAGTCTGATCAGTGAAACTATAAAGCCACATTTGAGAGGGCATGTTCACAGATGACACTGCAATTGCCATCATCAGTGATGAACAACAGCAAAATCTTGTGCTTACATTAAAAACATCTAGCATTTGTAAAATAATGTTTAAATGTTCATGTCAATGTTTTTTTTAGAAGTGTGGTGTTTACATCACTGCTTGAAATTAACTTTTGTTTCTGATAAAACTGTAATTAAAAGTTGCATTTATGGAAAACAGTAAAGGTGGTAGGCATTTGTAATAACTTGTGATAAATGTTAGGAAATAATTAGTGTCACAGTTTGAAAGTAAACCAAAATCACAATCCTTTGGCCTTTGTAAGAAACACTGGGAGAAGGGAAATAGCACTGCTTTATTCTGTAATGTCTCAGCACCCAGCACACAACCCTGATCAGTCCTGAAATATCTTCTGCACTAGCTATAAGAAATTTATTCCTCCTGTGTACTGATCTCCCTTTGTTCATGAGCCTGTGCTAGGGATGCCTCCTGTGCATGCAGAGAGGTATGCACAAGCCAAGCCTGAAGGCTGAATTTACAGGGTTTCAGTACCAATGAAAAAATCTAGATATAATGCCAACCTACCTTATCAACTTTCCTTATAACCAATGCTTTATTTAGTATGAAGTTACATAAGTGAATGTCATATTGGTTAAAATTACAGAGGAAAGTAAGAGTTTGCTTGCTGGCTCACCTATAGCACTGTTCTGCCTTTGACATTTTGACCACCACTAATATCTTTAAAAGCAGTTGAAAAGTACATGAAGTAAATGAAAAAAAAAGTACGGTAAATTATTTCCAGTCACTACGAACCTGAATTATTTTTAAAGTGGTAGTTGACTGGTGGAAATTTCTGTACTCTCCTGAGTGATCCAGAAATAAATCAAACAACCAACCCCATTTTGTCTTTTTCTTCTTTTTTATATTTAGGACACCATATCAAAGGGTTTATTTCAGTACCATGGAAGCACTTTGACATTGGAGACACTGGTGTTCAGATGCTGATCATTCAATAGTTTATTCCAGTTCATTAAAAGTGTGACTAACAGGGAGTTTCCTCAACAGATTTCCCCCTCATATATCCTCTGACAAAACCTGAATGTTTTCCAGAATGGCAATATGAAACTTGGTGTCCTCAGCTTTCACAAGTTTCACAAAATCTGTGGCAAACTGCCTTTGGTCTGTCACATTTAGAGTCTCACTCTCAGGCTTGCTGACATTTACATGGAGGCTGGCAACTTTGAAGCAGCGTGCCTGGAGGAAAGGGATCCCTGTAACATCAGTGGTACGTGGAGCCAGGGCAAAAATCCAGCCTGACTTCCAAAGGCTGTTCCAGTGGTTTGAAGGCTGATACTGGTGGGTCTCAAAGCAGGGCACAGACAGCTCCTCTTGCCCGGGGTGTTTTTGAGCACACAACAGGGACGCGGCAACCCATGTGGGCTTCCATCCCTTGGGATGTTCCCCCACGTCTGCCATCACACTGTGCCCTGGAACCTGCTGCTTCCCCCACCCAGGTGGGCAGACTCAGAAGGGAGTTTATCCTGAGGGCCAAAGAAAGGGGTTTCCCCCTAAATTGTTGCAGTGGGCCAGTAGCACGGTGTCCCCATTTATTTGGAAGAGGGTGAGGATGTTGCTGTGGCAGCCTCCTGCCTCACCAGCTTGTCGTCCCGGACCAGAGCAGACACACCTCGGACAAGCTGGCCCAACTCTCCAGCAGGACACTGGCACAGCTGGCTGAAAATAGGAAAGAGCTTCTCTGACTCGCACAGCTCCTTCCTGGTGTCCATTCTGGGGCTGTGGGCTGTCCAAGGGGTGGGAGATGGCGGGCGAGGGCAGCCCATGAGGGCAGCTTTGGGCTCGAAGGAAAAGGCACAAGATGGTGGCGGGGGGGCAGCAGCAGTGGCTGGAAGGGGCCTGTGCTGGGTGCCCATGGTTTGTGACATCACCAGAGTGGCACCGGGACAACCCCGGCGGGATGGGGGAGCAAACGTTCTGTGCAGTTCCGAGAGGGCTCTGTGGGATGAGGAACCCACTGTGAACTGGAGCGAGGTTCTGGCAGCGCCACTGCAGTGAAGGCACTGGAGCGGGCGATGCACAGCCAGCATGGATGAGAACAGATATCCTTTGGCTGCTCTACCTCCTCCTCCTCTCCCTGTCCTGTGACAGCTGCTGTTGTGACACTCCCCACATGCCTCTTCCCCCCAGGCCTGGATCCAGCCTGGGCACACATGGGACCCCCAGATGGGTGTCAGGGAGGGCCGGGGGCAGCCAGTCCAGTCAGCTGGGGCCAGTTTGATGGTGGTTGTGTGGGCGCAGTGCTGGGCACACTCACTCCTTGAGGCTTCTTGTCACTCCCCACCATTCCCTTCAGCCTCCCCCACATTTCCCTCCTCTAACTGCATCCCTTTCTTCACCCTGGCCACCCACTGGTTTCCTTCACATGCTGCCTTTGGCCCTTCTTGTCACTGCCCTCAGAGTCTTTGGGAACAGAGCAAAAGTCTCTCCTTGCACGCCTCAGATCCCTCTGCATTCCCAGAGATCAGAAGACAAGGATGTTCTAGAGTATGAGAAAAGCAAATCACAAGCTTCTTAGGTTTAACAAAAATAAACTTCTCCCCCTCTTTCCCCTATTAAAAGGCAATGTCGTGGGCCAGAAGTTTCCTTAACCTCATTTCTGTTACGTGGTTCTGGTCTGTCATTCAGAATGATTTCAAGACTGGGAATATTGATTTAGAGGGCTGCATGAGGCTGCTTGAAAAAATGCAAATACCTTTTGATGAGGCACATGTAACACATATTTTCAAGGTAAGGTATATGTAGGTTAAGTAATTAAATAAGTTTAGAAGTTCAGTTACATAAGTGTCTTACATTCGCTGACTTTTTAAATTTTTTTTTTGAGCAGTGTATTTCATGCTACTACAGTGTGCAAAATCAGCAAATAATTTTTGTTTCTGTGTAAAATAGATAACCAAGGGCTTGCATTAGAATTCAAATCATTTAAGTTGGAAAATACCTTTAAGATCACTGAGTCCAACCATTCCAGCACTGCCAAGTCCACTGCTAAACCATGTCCCTAAACACCACATGCACATGTCTTTTAAACACCTTCAAGGAATGGTGACTCAAACATTTCCCTGGACAGCCTGTTCCAATGTTTGACAACCCTTTTGGCGAAGAAATTTTTCTTAATATCTAATCTAAACCATCCCTGGCACACCCTGAGGCCATTCCCTCCTGTCCTATTATGTCAGAGAAAAGACCAACACCCACGTAACGCCTTCTCTTTGCCACAACAAGATAGTGTAAGGTGGAAAATACATAAGTTTTGATTCCCAGATTTTTTGTCTGCACTTGAGAAAATTTAAAATATTCTGTTTCATCTGATCCAGCTTCTTCTGTGATCAAGCTAAGGAACCCAGACGGCCCTGTCTGATCCTAGGCAGAGCCATTAGAGCAACTTCCTAAAAATCCTTTTGCCAGCAGGACAACATGGACTTGTCTGAGCTGCTCGGGCTTCAGACCAACGCAGATGAAGCACACATTCATTCATTCTTCACTATACCTCTTCTCTAGGATTTAAGAGGTGTGCCTGAATGGATAGGAATTGCACTCCAACCCCCAGGGAAAGTATTGGGCCTGGAGATATGGAAGATTTTAAGAGATTTCTATAAGGTTACGTGATACAGCTAGAAATTGGACTTGCTGATGGGTTAATTTAGTGTAGGGAAGAAAACTACCAACAAGTGGATGTTGTCCCAGTGAGTAAATAGTGCAAATTTGAGGGGGCCTTAGGACATCCTAGGTTTACATGTTCTTCAGGTCCTTTCTAATAATGAGTCAAAAGCTCTATGATTTTTCTTTTTACCTCATTTTTTTCCCCAAAAATAGCTGTCTGGTAAAACTGTTTTCCCAAGGGAATGAAACCAAGTGGTTATATATATATGTGTGTGTGTGTGTGTGTGTGTGTGTGATTCTTTTGAGACTTTTGTAACCAACTGGCTGATTCTGTCCCAATTTGGCAGAGGAGAATTAACTATGGTGAGTCAGAAACTTTTAGGTCATGTCATGCTGACAGGCAGACAGGCAGAGGGAAGGCACTGTGATTTCCTCACTCTGTTGTGTTCCTCTCTCATTGTTCTCTGCCTTGTCAAGCCAAGGTAAAACCAGCAGCATGAGCTCAACGCTTGCTAAAGAGGCTTCCTGTGGTTTTGGAACTTGCACTGCACTGAGAGAATTGCCAACCTTGAGAATCTCATGAGAACTTAAAAGTGCTTCTCAGTTTCCTTGGTTTTCCATCTACTTTGCTTTCTGACAGAAATTTGAGAGAGATGGTCAGTTGTGGGTAGAGAAGAGAGTAATTATTTGAGGAAGTGACCTGCAAAGAACAAGTCTGATCTAGTTGTGTTTAACATATTATACTCAGTAGTCTGATCTAGTTATTTGTAGCAGTACTGACAGGTATTCTTCCCTATTTGAGAGAGATTTTAGTGTATTCAGTAGCTTGGGGGTCCAAATATTTCATCAGTGTAATAATATGTAAAAATACAAAAGAGTCTGAAAAGGAATCTTACTGACATTGCTGTAAGTAACTACACATCAACAGTTAATCAAATAGCTATATATAAAAAATACATTTCATAGAAAACATAGTTTGTAAGGAAAAATCTGCTTTTTTTTCTTGTCTGTTGTCTTTAGTTTATTTTAATGTAATGCTCCTTTGAGCAATATCAGAATTATGAACATTAAGATTTTTAAGGAATAATACATAATTCCTCTCAAGACTCTTTGTCTAGATACTTCTTTTTCTGAATAGCAAACATTTGATGTGCGTTAATAAAAAGAAGAAGAAGAAAAATCCCCCAGGAAGAAATTTATAACTATCTTTTTATAGCAACATGATTTTTATAACTTTAATTTGAAGAGGTCTCCTGTGGAGGATTGTTGCCTCTATTTCATGAAGAGGCAAGTGAAATAGATACTTTAATTTTTTTGCCCAGCTTCTCTCCATGCCAGTGCCTAAGTGAACATCTCCCAAGTCCTGATAGACTATTTATTTCCAAAATAAGTTGGTATTTTCTTTTCCTCTTTAACAGTAATGAGTAAATTTGCAGCTTTCTTGAAGATGTTAAAAATCAGGTTGAAGGTATCAACCTTGGGGAATTTCTCAGTGATAGTGAAATGTGTGTAATTAGCATTTGTATTGAAACATTTTCTGTTAAAAATGATCACTATTATTCTCTTTCACAAACTCAAAACAAATACTGAAGTACTGATATGTAAGATTTTTCTCTAGAACTCCTCATGAAATTTACTTTAGTACTTGTTTCCGTTATCTAATACGTTCTGACCCTACTGTTGTATTTATTCAGAAGTACAGTAGGAACTATGTTGGAAGGAGCTGGTAATGTATCATTAAACTTTTAGGTTTTATGGTATAGCTTCAAAACTAATCTAACTTAGCAATAATCAAAAGCCTTGATTAAAGTCTTGATCAAAGCCAGAGCTCAAGTAAGTAATTTCCTGTTTATGGACACTTTTGGGGAAGTAAGTGCCATGTTTTAGGCTGAAATTTAGGCTCTTTGGTAGTCTCAGTTTGAGGAGCCAACAATTAAGAATTTTGATCAGCTTATGGTGACAATCATTGTGGCAATTAATTGCCGTTTATTTGTGACTGTTGTGAGCATTTTTGTCATCAAATTTCTCTTAATTTGGCAACTTTTAAGAATAATGCAAGCTAAAACATTAGAAATATTTATATTTTGTATGCACAATTACTTGAGTAGAAAATTTTAAAGGAAATATAGAATCATTAAATCTGAGAAAAGTGTTCAAGTCAGAAATGGTAAAAAAGTATTCTACTCAGATTCTTTTGCCCTTTTAATCTTTCCAGTGGCTTTTATACTGAAACATTGAGATTAATTACTATGCCAACATTTTGTATGCTTACAATTTAAGAATTGTGAAAGTGTGAATAATTAATCTAACTTAAACAGCCTGGTTTGTTAAGAATAGAACATGATGTCATAGGTTATTATAAAATACCTTGTCTTCAAACTTTAATAGTGTTTCTTATCTGATGTGTTGAAAGACTTTGATCTCATGATAATTTGGTCATCCTTATTTCATTTTAAAATTGCTAGTTGCTGTGCTTTGTATGGAAATTTAATGGACAGTATTTACAATATGGTCTAAATTGCTGTTGGAGAGGTATTACATTAAATATGTTTTCCACTTGATAACTTTTATGCTGCAAATTTATTTTAATTTGCATCATTTTAGAGACTTTGCATAATGTGTTTTAATATTGCATACACATTAAATATAAATTTATTGTAATTATTTAGATGCTAATTATGTCATATGGTCCATTTTAATCTGTATAAAATATTTCACCCCACAAAATCAAATCTAAAAGTTGAAGAATATGATCTGATAACACATGGTTGCCTGAGGATTCTTCTTTAGTTCTTGCTCCTATGATCAGTTACAATAAATTGGTTCGTGTGTCTCTTTGTGCCATTGCCTATCTTTGTATTGATTGGTTTTTGTGGTGGATTTTTTGGTTGCTTTTTTTTTTTTTCCAGAAAACAGTTGACAAACACTCAGGACATATAATTAGCATGGAAGACTTCAAGGCAATTTATCGAGCTATTGTGCACAGATCTGAATTTCAGGAACTATTCCGGGCTTACTCGCCAGACGGCAAAATTCTCCCTGACAGCCAGCTCATTAAATTTCTTGTGAAAGAACAGTTTTACACTGAAGCCACTGAAACAACTGCCTTTGAACTTATTTCGAAGTATGAACCCATTGATGAAGGTATGCATGGCTTAAGTATTTGATGTGTCTTATTTATAGAGCTTCTGTCAATGACTGGGGTTTGCAAGAACCTCATATGTTTATTACTTTAAAAGCAATCCCTTTTTGTGTATTTATTATTTTTCTGTGTTTTCTTTTATTTTCATGGTGCTGTCCTTTCTCTGCTCTCTTCTTTTTTTCTGTCATTTATTTCTCTTTTTCCCTTGTCCTTCCACGTATTCTGTTCTTCAGCTCACCGATGGTCATAACAAAACACCTTTAATTTGTTTTTCTTAGGGTTCTTATCTGCCACGTTGCTTCTCTGCTCATTACACTGTCTTCTCTCCCTTGAGTCATTCACTGACAGTGTAGGGCCTCAGACAAGACTTGTCCCCTTGACTTGCTTGCAGAATAAGCCCTATGTAAGATCTTCACGGTCACCCTTTCTGAATCATGAGAATTCTGACATCAGGAGAGGTTTATAAAGCTGTAATGTGTATTCTTCAGCTATTGAAAGCTGCCTCAAGTTGTGATGTAACATTTCTACTGAGTTTCACTGAACATAACTTGAAGCAAAATTTGCAACTAAGCTATGAAAAGGACCTAAATGCATTTTATTGCAAGCTGTTACTTTGTTCAGTGGAATATGAATCTCAGACATTTAATTTTTCAGTTTCCTTGGTTCCCAGTCTTTGAAAATGGGTGGATTTGATAACTGGTTAAAAAAAAATAAACCCAAGGAGAAGTGTTCCTTTTGGGATAATAACCCTGAAATATCTATGTTGATCCTGTGGTGGAAGAAAAAAATGGATCACTCTGTCAAAAAGTTTCTTGAAGAGGCACTTACTGTCCAGTAGCAGCTACACAACATGTGATTCCTTATGCCTTTACTCTCTAAGGTTGCCTTTCAAATTAGACTGTATTTTATTGAATATATTCTGCACTTTCTGAGGACTACTGTGTTTGCTAAGTAGTTGCATAAGTTACCAGCTTAAAAGGTTCCTTTTTTATTTTGTGTTATCTGTTTTGATGGGAAAACTAAAAGCTGTAACACAGTTAAACAACGAAAAAATCTTTAGTCCACTAGAAAACACATTTGTAAATATCAACTGGAGTTTAATTTAATGTCTGGTTTAAATTTCAGATGCTGAGCCAAATTCTTGTTTGTTTCTTCATCTGTGATAAAATTTGTTTGTCTTGTAATTGGAAATAATCTTGCTGAACGGAATAATAACTGTATTGTTCAATGCTCCTTTGAGCGAACTAAAACTCCCACTCAAACGTATTTATTGGAAAGTTCCAGTTATGATTGACAGGATCAATGGTTCCTGTGGTGTTGTGATAGACCATTTTGTGTAACTGTTGTTCTCAGTTTGGTATAGAATATTCTTCATCAGGATGATCTGTTGGACTCATCAGCCACCCTTGTCCTCTGAAAGGGAAAAGGGCAGATTTAGACACTTGATTGACTGGTCTGCTAATAGTAATAACCATTATCTGATAAACTTGCTAGCACTCATATGTCAAGATTAAGATGAAAACAGTGACTAGACTTTATATACAGCTTTGATAAGTGTATCTATAGCATTTAGTACACCCCTAACATTTGTGCAGAGAGAGAAGACTTTCCAATGCTATTGAGCCAGATAACACTGTATTAACTCTCTGAGGGTACTGTAGCTTGTTCAGGAACAGTGTGGAATACATCACTTTTCCCTTTTTATTGTACAATTTAAATGTCTAATGGGAAAACGCTGCATTAACAGATTTTTTTTTTATGTGCTAAAAGCTTGTATTTTGGCAGAAAGAACCGTTTTTGTGGAATTGATCACAAAATATGAATATGTGATTCACACCTGACTGTTGTGTCTTACTAACATCCAGTTGTCAGTTTTATTTCACAAAAATATTCCATTATCTCTCCATTTTATAATTAATTTTGAATAGAAGTCTTGAGTCATTAAATGAGGTTAAAGACAACATGTCAGCTAAATGCACCTTTTTTAAAAAGCTTGGTATATATCTCTGTTTTAAAAAAATTATTGCTTATTATTCAGTATTTACATGGATAGGATTAGAGGCACATTGAGGATAAGAAGGTGCATCCCACTATTATTTACAGTGTAGTACCATTCAAAGACTCTGCTCTTGTCTCTCTATTTTTCTGCTAAGCAGTACAAAAACAGGGCAAAAATACATCCCTGTCTTGAAAAACGTGCTTACTTTGTAAATAACAGTATAAGCATCTGTCAGACAAAGAGTTTGAGTAATCCAAAATGTATTTGTGAACAAGAAAACCCATTTTCATTTTATTCCTAGGATATACAGTCTTTTAAACTTTGTTGGGCTGTTTTTTGGGGGTTTTTTGGTTTGGTTTTTTTTGTGTGTGTGCATGAGTACATGAGTGTGTTAAAGACAGAGCAAGATGGTGAGCATTCGTTTGCAGGAGAGAAAATTTGATCCCATTGGCCATTGCAAACCAAATTTCAACAAAATCTCAACTAAGACAATGCCTGTCTCTGGATTTATGAGACACAAGAATTCAGATGTGGGAAAGAGTGTGTAAATATCCAGCCTCAGGAAAAGCTTTCAACAGAAGAAGACAATTATGAGATATAAGCCCTTAGAAAACTCCACTGCAGCTCAGATACTTTATTCAAGTGTGCACCAGTTATAAGGATGGGTCAGGTGGAAAACAGACTCCCCAGAATATAAACTCAGAGTAGAAAAGGAATAACTGTATTTTTTCTTTAGTCATGGAAATATTTCTGTCTTTATTATTTACTTAGACGATGAAGCTTTTAATCTGATGTTAAGTAGTAAAATTTCATAGTATGAAATTCCAACTGATAATGTTTCTGCCTGACTTGTAACAACTGTTGAAAGCTTCCTTCTTCCAATACAGTAGAATAACACCCCTTGTCTCTGATTGCATTTCTTATGACTTCACCCTTAAAATTCCCAGCGCACCTATTTGTGCACATTTCAATATCTCTGGTGACCAAGTAACATATACATTTAATTAGTAAGTTAACTATTGGGAAACAAAGAACACATTCATACATTAAAAACATGGAAAACACCTTTCTCCCCATTTCCTAGTCTCAAATTCCATTCAGGCTCTTCTCATCCCCACTTCCTAGTCTCTGCTTCAGTCCAGACACCTCTCCTCCCACTTCTGATGGCTGCAGGTTGTACTCAGTCCCTTCAGTGAGGAAAAGGTGTTGCAGGAGGCTGTGGTCAGCATGTAGTGACTTCTTATTTATTTTGCCTGCTTCAGCATGGATCTGCACAGGCCTCAGTCCCTTCAGGGCAGCAAGCATCTAATGAAAGTTTTCATTTTTTTTCTTTCCATAAAGAAAGAAAAACACTTTCAAAGTAGTTCCAAGATAAATTAGAAAGCAGAATGTAATAAACTCTAAAAATAATGCATCATGTAATCCAAGTCTTTCAAATACTCAGGTTATAGATATAATTCCTCTCTGATATGATGGTATTTGTATATGTGGCAGAGCTGGAGTTTACCTTAACAGGAGGAATAGGGGAAAACCATTTTTTTAAAATTAGATTTGGGAAAAAAAAGGATTATTATTAATAATATATATTCCAGACTATCCAGAAGAGGAAGGCAAGAAAAAAGCATTGAACTTTGTAAACAAAAAGAGATGACAAGTATATTTTCCTGCCTTCTCTTTTTCTTTCTACACTAAATGGATATATGTACACACTAACTACTGCTAAAGGATCCTGATGGAGATAAAGACTGATATTCCTCTCGGGAAGAAATGTGAGGCCTTGATGAAAGTATCTTTTCACTTCAGAATAGTTATGGAGATGAATTCCCACTTCCTCTAATGTAAAAGGAGAAAATGTCCGTAAATGGCCAGAAAATAGTATGACTGTGCTAATCCTTAGAATTTAACAAGCAGATCCTTCCACTTCTAGCTAGTTTTGGTATCTTCATCAGACAAAGATAGGACAGAGCTCTGAAGAAACACAGTAGGTTTTCTCCCCTGGTATGAGAGGGGTGAACAAATAGTAGCAGTAATAAAAAATTAAGTGTACCATTATCTTAAACTCTCAAAACTATGACCTACCAAACATCATATTTCTGAAAATTTATTTTATCAAATGGTATGTCATTTATGTACACGTGAAGGTCTTTTGCATATCTCAGTTCACAGAGCTGCCCATGCTGCTAGGACTGAACTGGGCCCGTGGGAATCTGGTGAGGTTTAACGAGACCGAGTGCAAGGTGCCGTACCTGGGTGGGGAGAATCCCCACTATCAATCCAGGCAGGGGGATGAACAGATCAGGAGCAGCCCTGGCAAGAAGAACTTGGGGGTGCTGGTGAATGAGAGGCTGGATGTGAGCCAGCAATGTGCACTCACAGCCCAGAAAGCCCGGAGTGTCCTGGGCTGCATCCAAAGCAGTGAGGGCAGGGGGGTGAGGGAGGGGATTCTGCCCCTCTGCTCTGCTCTGGTGAGACCCCACCTGCAGTGCTGCATCCAGGCCTGGGGTCCCCCAGCACAGGAAGGACATGGACTTGTTGGAGCAAGTCCAAAGGAGGCCACTGAGTTGATTAGAGGAATGGAGCATGTCTCTTATGAGGAAAGGCTGAGAGACTTGGGTTTGTTCAGCCTGGAGAAGGCTTTGCAATGACCTAATTGCGGCCTTCCAGTACCTGGAGGGAGCCCACAGGAAAGATGGAGAGAGACTTCTTATAGGGGTGTGCAGTGACAGGACAAAAAAGAATGGCTCCAAACTGAAAGAGGGTAGGTTTAAATTAGATATCTGGAAGAAGTTCTTTACTGTGAGGGTGGTGAGGCACTGGAACAGTTTGCCCAGAGAAGTTATGGATGTCCTGTCCCTGGAAGTGTTCAAGGCCAGGCTGGATGGGGCTCTGAACAACCTGGTCTAGTGAAGGGTGTCCATGCCCAAGGCAGAGGGGGCAGAACGAGATGATCTTTCAGGTCCCTTCAAAACGAGGTGATTCTATGATTCTATGAATTTTTAGTGCAAAGCTCAGTTTACAACTTGGTAGTTCTCCAGAAACACGATGGTGACTTCAGTTGCATGCAGTTCAGTGACAGCAACTAGAGATCCCCGAGAAAATTAAATATAAGCCAGTTTAATGTAAGGACCTGTAAAGAGCTGTGTAAAAACACAAAGATTTTTATTCCTTTGATTAGAAACACGAGAGGAATATTTTAACAAAGTCCAAGACCTTAAATATGGACTAACAAAGTAATAATATGTTTTTATTTTGGGGGGATTATGAGCTTATTTATCGACATATAATTTCTCTTCTGGAGAATATTATAGTTAATTTTTGTTAATGACAAGAACAGTCAGGAAAGCATCATAAATAATTCAGAAAATAAGCAAAACTTTGGAAAGTCAGTATTTTTCACTAATTTAAAAGATAAATGCAGGAGAATAAAAAGTAAGAATTGTTAATAAATAGCCACTCTCCCCCAGAAAGTTACCAGCTTGATGTTTAGTTACAGAGATAAATATATAGAGCATGAAAAACAAATAAAAACCAGATATCATTGATTAAAAGCCTTCACTTCAAAGGAATTGTCTACAATTCATGTAGACAATTCATTATACACAAAGCATCCAGAATGAATGTATTCTCTTTTGAGTAACATGAAAAAAAAATTCAAACTGCTTTTTAAAGACCCAGAAAGTAGAAAGTTAAACCAGCTGCTACAAGCATTGAACAATACAATGTGTGCATGTGGATAAATCAAAGTCAGGATACCAAATAAGACACAATTATCAGGAGTCATCAGGGTAGCCATGTCATTCTGCAAATATATTAGTTAAAAGAAGACCAAAGAAATTCCTGATGCATTATCTAAGTATGATCTAGTGGCCTAATATTATTAATGGGACTAGATTAAAATTTCAGTCAAAAATAGGGATAAATCAGGGTAGGACATGCTTAAATGACTTATTCAGATCGGTGAAGAAAGGTTGACAAAGCCAAGTTCTTAGAAAATTGACTGTAACAAGCTTGACTAATATGGATTACCTTTGAAGATATGAGAAAATGGATGATGGATTGAAAGACAGAAAAAGATCAAATGTAGTATTTATTTTAGAAAGGTAACATCCAAGGAACTAGACACGGTCAGTTACCAGAAAAAAACCTGGAACATATAACAAATATGCAATGATCTCTAAGATGGTAAGGATGAGTAGCAGTTTGTCAGGACACCTCATGAAGAAATAGTATCTAGTTTTATTCTATGAGAGAGCAGCAGCACTAGTGGATAGAAGAAAAATGAAAATTCTCAGAAGTCTAAGAAAACCTGACCTAAACAGCAAGATGCCCTGAATTGGATTTGTTTCTTCTGGAAAGCAGGGGAATGAGGGGAAGTGCAGTAGCAGTTTTTGTCTTCATCAAACAGACAAAGTGTGAAAAAAAAGGAGAGGAATAGTATCAAACAGAATAAATATTTTGGACAGCAAGGAAGTTTCAGGGCAAACTTCTGTTTCCAAGTTATGTAAAACTTTCTAACAATAAGGTTACTCCGGTGTTGAAGTGGTTTTACGGGGTTGTCTGGGGATTATTCATCAATGAATGTCTGTAAGAATAGCTTCAAACAGACTTCAGTAGAAATAACATTTGTTTGGGTTAGAAGAAGGATGAATGTATGTATGATGTCTGAGTGGCTTTCATCCTTATTTTCTATTTCTATTTATAATTTCAAAACGTTCCAGGTTTTCTTGTTCAAAAACCTGTGTAATTTAGAAATAATTATTTTCTATAAATTCTCATTCAGGTGTAAAGCTTTCAGTCTGTACACATACTGAAGATCGATAATTGCAATTCTAGCTCATAAATTCTGATTCTTATAGCTTTATTAAGAATTAAGAGGCCAGAAAAGGAATTTTTGTGTGGGATTTTTTCCTTTTTTTTCTTTTTTTCATTCCCAACCTCCCCCCAAGTTTGTATATATGCATCTGTAAGTTATTGTTAACATAAAGTAATCTTGGATTACTTAATGCTGATACATCACTAGCCTACCATGATGACAAAATTGTTATTTTGTAGTCAGAAGTGGGCAAAATCCCTCACTAATTCAAACTATGTTTTGAAGCAAAGCTGACTTTTGAGATTACATCATTTGCAAAATTATTACATTCAAAACATGACATTGGGAGCAGCAGTTGGCAGTGTAATGGCTCTACTTGTCATTAAATCAGTTAAAACCAAAACAAATGGGATGACTATCACTGTTATGGAGGCAATTAGCTCATTTTGTTATAAATGCAGTAATGTAATAACCTTGATTTGCAATTCATCTGTCTGGGCAGTCGTTTCTTTTGTTACGATGTTATTTTTATTTCAGATATTTCTAAGCATTGTTTAATCAATATTCATTTGGGATTTTCCACCACTGAGAAGGACATTTGGTGCTAAGGATCATAGTTTCTGTAAGATTATATTGACAGCTTCTGACTGATGTTTTGGAGAACAATCCCTGTTCTTTTAAAAGGAGAAAAAAATGTTATCTTAGTGCACATTACCTTCCAAAACTAAACAGCAAGGACTACTGTAAACTCTTCTTACTGGTGTCCATAGAAGAATAAAAGTGTCAGAACACATTTATTTCCTCTCAAAAGTTTGAACCACAGCAGTTCAGACCCAGAATTGTACCTATCTGATGTTTGTATTTGTATGTTTGTTAGGAATTTTAAAATTGCAGGAAAGTGTTGTGCTGAGTACCCTTCAAGCAGTGTTCAGAATTGACTGTCAAAATTATGGAAAGTATATAAAGTGTCAGTTTAGCTTCACATCAGAGATATTTTGCTTTTGCTTTTTTTTTTTTTTTCAGTGAGGAAAAAAAAGCAGATGTCGTTTGAAGGATTTGTAAGGTACATGAACTCAGAGGAATGTTCAATATTTAAAAGCCAGCACAAGACCATCTACCAAGATATGAACCATCCGTTGTGTGACTATTTTATTTCATCTTCCCACAACACCTACTTGATAGCTGACCAGCTAATGGGACCCAGTCATTTGTGGGGATATACCAGGTATTTAGATATTGATTTTTAATATTTGAAACATTCTTTGGCTGTTTTTTTAAATGAATACTAAGTCACGTATAATCCTACTTGGCAATCAGGAACAAAGCCATCACAGATACAAGTTGAAAATGTGAGAGTGGTATTTTATTTTGTGTATAGACTTTTCAATATACTTGCCAAACCATCTGTTCATAGTCTCGAAACAATCTATTTTTTTCACTTACATCTCAAAAAATCAACCTTTCAGCAAATGAAATCTATAGTATGGTGCACAGTATACAACTAAATCAGTTTTTAATCTCAACATGCCGTGCAAAAATAAATAACTCCCTGTTACAAATATAAAATTCCCAGGCAAACTCTAATCTGATCAATATATAGGATGCAAGGGCACAGTGTGTTGGAGTATGTCAAGGATATCTGTGATCAGTGCATGCTGCAAGTTTAGAAACAACAACAACAACAAGAAAACCTGGGCACTCTGGTAGCCAGGAGGGAGAAAAAACTTTGCAGTGTATGACTCCAAGATGATGATGACCTGATGACCAGGATGCCTTATTGCCAAGAAAGGGAAGAAGAAAAGGGAGGGTGTAAAAACAGCAACACGGAGGAGGCAGAAAGTATTAAGAACTTGGAAGACAAGTGTCCAGCATTCCTATTGTTGGTACTACATTAGTGATGAGAAAGCAGTTGGAACTGTCATCTATCTCAGCTTTTTTTGTTTTGGTGGCTCTCTGAATATTTCATAATGACTTGCAATCATCAGAAACATTAGTGAATTTCTCACAGGATTTAAAATTATATGATACTAACACTGCATTGCTGAAAGCAATCACAAAGAGGGTATAAGCCCCCATCTCTTCATCTTTATCTATTGTTAGTGTGAGGAAAATGCTAAAATCAGCTAGAGGAATCTTTGAGATATTGTAAACATGAAGGGCAGCATGTAAGAGACAGGTTGGTAATGAAGTGAAATAATCTGGAAGAAATGTTTCAATTAGTTCCAAGGCAAATATTAGAGATCTAAGACCTTTAAGGGATGCCATTAGCATATTAAAAATTAAACCAGTACATTTAAGGCACCTGAGAAACTTTAGCACTCCCTCTTACAAGTAAGGTGGAGGTAGAACAACTGAATTGTGTAAAGACCAAGCACAAGCTGACTCTCTAAGTGCAGTGTGTTATTTTTAAGTACAGTGATCCTCAAACTTCCAGGCAAGTCCTGTAAAAGTAATAGAAAAGGCCATTTCAAACTTTTACTCTTGTAAGTGACAGTTTACCATTATCACACAATTTCTTTACTGAAATCTTTGACCCTCATTTTTAGTTTCTTGGTGAAGGTTATTCAGGTAATCCCTTACTCTTTAATACTCCAATATAGTTTATTACCTAACATAGCTAAGATAAACAACAGAAAGTATTGCTCTGTCTTCTATCTGTATAATTCTATAGGATTTCTTTTGGTTTTTTACGATGAAAAAATAGAGGCTTTTTTTTTTTTTCTGGTAATTAACCGATGTGGCTTGTAAACAGAAATACAGCAACTTGTGTAAAAAAACGTGATGTTTTTCTTTTCCCTCTAAAACTGTTTCTCTTGTCCTTTCGAAGCGCTCTCTTAAAAGGATGTCGTTGCCTGGAAATCGACTGCTGGGATGGCTCCAACAACGAACCCGTGGTGTACCACGGGCACACTTTAACAAGCAAGATTCCATTTCGTTCTGTAATCCATGTGATTGACAAGTATGCCTTTATGGTATGTTTATACACCTGTCTGTGTATATAGGTTGGTTGGAATGTGATGGGGGCTTTAACAAAGCCCAGGGACATGGTCGTTGTCGGAGATTCTCCGGGGTAAAACGATAGGGAACAGATTGTTGTGGCAGTGGGCACTGCTGAAATTATTCCAGGAAAACTGTGCTATCTGTTCTTCATATATTTTTAATCTTTTTTTTTAAGGAAGAGCAAACATATTTTGCTGAATGATTATAAACCAAACTTGTTGCAAAGAATTCAGGTGATCTTACTCTAGTTTGTTACGTGGAATGCTCACCTGAGAACATTTAAGCAAGGACTGAATATGAAGTGTACAACTACTTCAGAATCAGTCTGGTGTTTTACTCCTTTATACTTTTAAAATCTTTTTGCTTCACTTATTCTTCTGTTGCTATCAGTCTGTCTTATATCCTACATGTGATCTTATGAAATAGACAACAACATTAGATTATAGCTGAGTTTGAGACTTTGTTTTCCATTTCCTCTCTTTTTATTTTAAATGTTGAATCTGATACAGGTTGCCAGCTACTGATGTCTTTTTGTCAGGTGCCTCGTTAGGGCAGTGTCCCTTCTGCCCACCTCTGGAAAAGCAGCAAAAGGTGGAGAGTTCTTGGCACTGTCTCAGGCTTTCATAGAGGTTCCTGACAAAACTCCTGCTCAAATAAGTCCCGAATGAAATTAAGATAACTCTTGAATTCAGGCCAGCATTTTGTTTAAATATATACATCTATGATTATACATTTATATGGATTTTTATGCATGTATTTTTATAGCCTTCTCAGTGTTAATCAAAGCTGTGTTTTTTCTATTCTTATTTCTATATACAATTTAATTGGCCTCTGATTTTGAAGGTGAAATAAAAAACGTGGATTTATTTCACTGTTCTTCAAAACCCACTAGATATAACTCTCCTGCTCTTGCTAATACACCACATATTGTACTTAACTATAATACAAACTTCATTTCACAGGGACAAGTTACAGTAAGATGATAAAATCACAATAGGTAATGGTTCATACCAACTGTGCTTCTATTAGTGGTTAATAGCAAATGCTCAGGAGACAAGTGTGAAGACAGGGTAAAAAACCAGTACTTCCCTTAGAAACTGATAATTTTAAGTCCTGCTGAAGCAAAGATTTCATTCAGAGTTTTTGTTTTTGGTAACCACCTGTATTACTGGCAATTTATGAGATTTAATTTTACAGTCTATATGGACGTGTTTCATTTGAGCTGTTCTCTGATTTTTACTCAATTTCCTTTGTTTTATCTGTCTTGCTTGAGTACTGTGATGAACAAAGTGTGAAGAGTCCCAAGAAAAGTTTGTTATATTACGAAAAAAGTAGAAGCATAGCTTGTTCATGTAAAGGCACTGATTTCTGAACAAGCTTTAAGGATGCTCAGCTTGAAATATCATCAGTTAAAATCTGTCATAAACTAAAGCAAAAGAAATTTAATCCTGCTGTACTTCATCAATTTTAATTTTAGAATATGATTTTACCTTTTAAAAATCAAACAGTTCTTTTTACACCTCTGTATATGTCTGGCACTGTTTTAACCCCCCCAAAAATCCCAAAGATACATTTTTCTCTTCTTCAATTGTACTTTCTCTTTTCCATAAATATTGTGACCTTTATTATGTGTTATTAACCTGGAACAACTGACCTGTATTCTGAACATTTCAAAATAAAGGAAAATACAGATTGGAAAGGGAACTTTTGTAAGATATTTTGCAAAAGCAAGTGATCCTCTTTTTATTTTTGAATAACAAAATCTTTAAATTATGTTTTCAGTCATCTGCCTATCCACTTGTACTGTCTTTGGAGAATCACTGCAGCCCTAAACAACAGGAAGTAATGGCAGACTGTTTAAAAAGTATTCTAGGTGACAAACTTCTTTCTTCACCAATTGGTGGTGAGACAGAGATGACTAGACTACCTTCTCCTGAGGTAATAAGATTGCACTTTTCTCTATGAAAGACATGGAAAAAGATGTGTTTTGTTTGTTTGTTTGTTTGTGGGTCTTGTTTGTTTTTAATTCTCTGCAACTGAATGTATGGAACACTTCTGGTGTCTGAAATAGACCTCAGATAGTAACAAAACAATATTTAAACAGCACACAGAAGCCACATGAAAAGATACATGTTAGTGTATCTGTTATCTGCTCATTTATTTTTTGCTGTTTAAATTGAAGGAAATTCCTGAAATTTAAACATGTTATTGAAATGGAAACCTGAATCTAAGTTTTTTGGCAATAACAGCGATGATGAAACTTTCTTATTGAGTTCTGCTACTGCAAAGACATTCTTTCTTTCTCAGTGTGTTTCTCCCTAAGACTTTCTCAGCTGATGGCTTCAGACCCCCGGGATATGAAGTCAGAAAAGGCAATTAAATGGGTGTTGAAAATTTTAGTGCAAACTAAAACAAATAAATTCCCATTGTTCCAGTCTTTGCACACAATTTTCTTTCAAGAGTAAAAGTGTTTTTTTTAATCTCTTGTAGCACAATGGATACATCCAAAATACTTATTTAGACTTGTCACTCTTGCCAGTGATAGATATATTTTATACCTTTTTTTGTTTACAGTAATTAAAAAAAGAATGCAAATGAAAATGTGAGGAGGAAATACTGTCACAAGAAAAAAAAACCACACAATTTTAAGAATTTATCAGGGAAAAAAAATTTTGAAGAGATGTGTCCAAAAGATATGCTAAAGAAATATATTTCCATAACAATGTAATTGTAAATATATTTATTATATAAATTTCTCACCCAACATAGTTTTTTTTGATTGTAGCATTACACTTTTTATATCACAGTGTCCAATGCCACTTTGAAACCTTGAAAATTTTTTTGTAACTTTGAAAAAATATCACCTATATTAAACAGGAGGCTTTGTTTTGAAGCATCTCAAAGCATGACTGGATTCAGTGCATTACATGTTCCAGGGATCATATGTTCTCTGTAGCAAGCACAAAATCACTGCACTGCATATGAATCGTGGAGTCACTGAGTCACATAATTAAAAATGTTGCTTTTTAAGAGGTATGTCCCTTACCATGAGGTTACTGCGACACAGGGAATTCATACTTCATATTTTCATAGCTTAGAGTTTTCATATGTCAGCTCTGTAGAATTTTTGCCTGAAAATGCATTGCTGGAAATGCTGTTCAGGTGAGATTCATCCTCCTGAACTTTTAATATATTAAAGTTATGTGAGATGCATTCCACATCTACACGAGAGGTAAGGGTTACCTAAATAATACCACTGTCCTCAGGTGTTTACAAAAATCTGAATTTAATAAATTGTTAACTTGAGAATGAAAAAAAATTAGGATCATCTCCATTTCTCCCAGCTGCCCTGATCAAGGATGTAAGAAAAATCAATAGGATTTTACTTAGCAATGGAAATATGCAGCTATAAGCTTGACTTTTGGGAGCATCTTTTTGAAGAACCACTTTTGGTGCATGTTCAAAAGGAGTTTAGCGGCATCACATCTTTAAATCTTGGGACCTTGTGTATATTCAAGGCCTGGGTAAAACCATTATCATTTGAGTAAGTGCAATGCTGAACTCGGTCTTCAACCTACTTCACTTAAGCTGTGCAAAAGAGATGTTACAGAACCACAAATGATGAATTTAAAATGCTGCTTGTGAGAAAGATTCTCAGGTAGTGTAAAAAAAAAAAGCTGTCACCTATATAGTTTACTCTTCCACTTTTTTCAAGATGGAACACTGGCAAGAAAAGGGAACAAACCATCTCAGTGTTTTTCAAATGGTTCTCTTTTCTGTTCATGAAGTGGAATACCACAGATTTTCTCCAAACACTTCATAGAAACTTCTGCCAATTACAGGTTCTTTTTAAATCTCAGAGTTTTGAAGACTTTGATGGAAACTATTTTCTCCTCTGTTGTCTGGTCAATCTTCTAATCCCTTTTCTAAGTAGGTTTTGAGCTGTACCTTTCTCAGCTGAGATGATTGTATGCACTAGGAAGGAGGAACAAAATGCAGAGCAAACCCATTCTTAGGGACCACAGGTCATGCAATGATGTGTCCTACTATTGTAAGCCTAAATGAAAGGTTCAAGAGGACCTTCATAAGACCTGGTTTAAGGAGGTCCAGAAAACAAAATTGGATGATCACCGAACATTATTGGCCTCTGCTTTTTCTCAACACTTGTTTGTCCCAAAAAAAAACCCCAGAAAATTTCAGGAAAAGAGGTTTTTTAATTCTTTACCCTCAGCCATATAGGTACCCTTCCAGCTGACTGTACTAGTACTGTTAATTTCCTGGAATATTACTGTATTCTGTAGCATCTCAACATATAGTTCTTTCTCTACATGTGGAAGAAAGGGAAGGGAAGACTTTTGCTCTCTTTTTTATCCTTTCACACACCCCTTATTCAATGAGAAACTGAAGCTACTCTTAAGCTTCACCAATCTTTTCCACCTCCTTCCCAGGTGGATATTTTTCCACCCAAAGCAAAAGACCCACTGCCATTCTTTCCTCACATCTTGGCTACTATGGTGCTCCTAAAGAGACTTGGTGAACTTCCTTTAATATTCACTGGAATATCAGGTCCTTTGAGTCAGTTCCCACATTAAATTACATTTGACATCACTGGCTGGTGCCAGAGATCCCTGCCAGTTGCACCAGCAGTCCTGGTGACATGCTGATATAAAGTGACAGAATGTAGTGTCATATGCAGCAGTCTGTAGATGAACTTAGAAAATATTAGAATCCAAGAAGAGATATGTTTTCACTTACCCTGCTGTATCCTTCCTCTCTAAGAAGTTTGACAGCTACTGAAAGAAATAAGTAAGCCTCCAACGTAACACAGAGAAAAGAATGCAAACACATTGATGCTTTTGATGAAGGTTTGTTCCTCAATTATTTTTGTAGCACATCAAACTGCCTTACGCTGTTGACAGGATATATACATGATCTACTTAGGAATTTTCCATTATTTGCAGGTTTCCTGTCACAAAAGTGGAATGAGATATTGATGTGTTGTTAACTGAAAGTGAAGTGGCAACTACTGTTATTTTACAAGTGGTCTTTAATGTTTATCACACAGCTGCATTGTGGTGGTTCAGAAGCATTTCTGGCCAGGATTGGCGAGGTTTCCCCAGAGTTATTAAAATAATGGTGTCTGTTTTTCTAGAATGCACCAGTCTTGGTGAACCAAGTATTGAAATCTTCAACATCTAGATATAATAATGGAGTGTGTGTCTAAGAGATTCATATCGCTACTGCACTTCCTTCCCTTCTACCTGTTGCCCCGAGAAACTTTCAAAACTTAGTTGTACCTGGCTGTCTATGACCTGTGGCAAATAGATTCTTACTGACTAACTGTAACATCTGACAAAATGGTAATGGTCAGATTAACCTGTGGCTGTAGGATCCAGAGTTCAGTTTAACCATCTCCATATTTACCTATCTCATATAACATTGTAGGGTTTTATAATCTTATATCTTTGTTATTGAAATACTAGGACACGAAGATTTTCACTGAGAAATTCAAGACCACAGCTGCTTTAGCATGTCAAATTTTGTTGCTTCAGTGATAAGATTCATTCCTATTTTTTTCGCCTACAAGTCAAATATGCAAATGTCTCGACCAAGTCTTTGCATCAGGAATATCTTTTCTTCTTAGCAAGTCAAAACATTTCTAGTCCACTGTTTTGCCTTTCAATCTGCCTGTGGCATCTATTCTTTACAAAAGTGAGAAGAAAGATGTTGAAAATGTAGCATGCCTTGGTGATGACCTAAAAATAAGAAAATCAGTATTGTTTATTATAAAATTTCTGGATTCTTGAGGTTCTAGTGAGAACTTACAGAAGACTCATCCAGTTCCTATACCATTTCTGGGCATTACACTCTACAGTCTTTTTCAGGGAACAAATGTATTAAACATGCAAAAGTCACTTACCTCTTGTTAATAATTTTCCTGTATTGCAAAACAACTTCAGAAGATAATTAAGAACAAAAAATTGCCATATTTTATATCATAAATCAGGTAGGTCTTAGGCTGATGGTTTATTTGATGTATAAAAATCAGATCCAAGGAATCTTCTTGGAACCTTGAACTGTGGTAAGGAATTTGTGAATGAAGGCCCTGAGCACACTACACTAATTAGCCTGGCCAACCTGTAACCATTTTTCTCTGTAATGATCCTTTGGATTTCCTTCCAATCCATCCACCAGAGATTTAGTTGCCTAGGTAGAATGTCATCTCTAATATGGCACAGCTGTTTAGCCGTGGACCAGACTTACATGAAGTCTATTACAGAGCACAATACAGGACTGTAATTTTTAGTGTAGGGGTCTTCTCACTGGGTAAATGTGTGGTATGAAAACTTGTAATGAGACAGCTAAAGTGGAACTCCTGATATAATTAATATCTGTTTAAGTAGAGCTCAGACACTGATGGTAGTATTGATTTCAAGTATCTTGATAACTGTGATTTATAAGGCTGCCACAAAGACATCCATTCCCACTTTTACTAAGTGTGATTCTCTTCTTGAATCAGTGAAGAATGCTGGTGTTGAGTGTTTTTAACAGTTGTACTTAAGAAATTTTGTCATTGTCTTATAAGTTTTCCCTATGTTAGACTTCACTGGAGATATTGCATCTTCTCCCTATATCAGTATTTAAGGTATCAATTCAAGTCTTGAAATAGAAAACTGTGTAAAACTTAAGTTGATTTTAACCTTGTTACTTAGCAAGGTTTTCAGGATTAGATGTTCCTCTAATTAAGCACCTACAGCTGGATAGGAGAAGACAAAACTCCACACTAGATTTAAATAAGGGAAGCTATTCTTCTCTTTTTAATACATCATGCAAAACCAGAGTTTGTTCTCTACATTTCTGAGGAATTAATTTTGTCCTTTTTTACATTAGTTACAGTACTCAGTTAGGTGGGTTTGCCTGATCTAAATCCAGGATTTTGTCTTGGAGTCTTGGAGTCAACTTCAGCTGTTCTGATTTGTGTTGTACATCACATTAACCAGAATGTACAAGAAATAAGTTTTGTTCATTTAATTATGTAAATATTTGTTCCAGTTGATGGTACTTGGAGGCTTTTGCTTATGCCAGCCTTGAAGTCCCATTATGCTCTGGGGAAGATCTATTATGTTTTACATATTTAAATTTTTTATTATGCTTAGAATTTATATAGAAGTACATAGCAAATGTATTTTTAACACATTTTGCCTTTCATATTAAAACTAGAAAGGAGAAGTTATAATGAATGTTCAGACTTTCAGCTCATTAAAAGACTTTTCAGCTCTTTTAAAAGATTTGGACATTCAGAGAAAAAGGTGCTGTGTGTTTAGCACTGCTGATTACCAGTTAAAGAACTCCACACAGTCACTGGTTTTGTAACCATACATTTGTTATAAGGTTTTTTTTTTGAAGATACATTTGAAGTTCAGACTTCAAATCCTTGATGTGTAATTTTTTCAGTTCAGGGGTCACTTTCCGTGGTTTGGGATAACTATTACTGGAATTTGCTTCTGGTCAAATAATAGCAAAATTTCATATTGCTAGATCATTCTCTGTAACTGGTTTTGAAAATAGAACTGTGATTTAAAATGTTATCTTTGTAGAAAACTGAAAAAAAAAAAAACAACAAAACCTTAAAAAACTTTTCCTTCCTCGGGGTATTTACATTTTTGCTAATAGTTCAGAAACAGAGCTTTAGAAACTGACTTCAAACATCAGGACCCATTTTTACAGGCTCACACACACATACTATGGCATTTTTTATTTAAAGCAAATTTACATATAGGAGGCAGTAATATAGCCATAGAAAGGTTTTCCTTCCTTATATACTAGGTCCTTTTTTTTTTTTTTAAATTTGTGGGATTAAATCTTACCTACAAATAACAAAATGCAAGACCAAAAGTGGACAGAACTGCTTTTAAATATTGGGAAATATGAGCAGCATTAATCATATTAAAACTCTCCTAAAAATATCCGGGGGAAAAAAAATGAATGCATCAATAAGAAATGAAGGAAATGTTAAAGGGCATCCTTATTCTGAGCCACCAGTGCAGAGAGACTAATCAAATCTTACAGTAGCATGGCATTGATAGATATTAAGCATAAGATATCTCATTCCACTGGCACACTGGCAAACTACTAATACAAGGTCTGAAGTGATGAGGGGATTATGAGCAATGGAGATTGCCATGTAAATAAATGGAATGTTTGTTTCCTTGCCTATGGCTGTAGTTTCCATTACAGAACTTTGGTTTTATATGTTTGTATCATCTGTACTTTTCATATTTACTTAATGGGTACCTTAAAATACAGTATTTCAGTTACCCTCCATTTAGTGAGATTATATGTTCCCTGTTTCTGTAACCTTCCTTTTCGCTAGTGCTTATGAAACTTAAGGAATATTTTTGTGGATCACTTTATCCAAGAATGATAGTAAGTCCTGTTACTCACAGTTCCTGTGTACAGCTGTAGAGGTGAATGTCTGCCACATAATAGCTCCTTTACTATGAATATTATTTCACAAATCTAAGGGAAATATTTGTTCATAGGATTCAGGTGCATAGACAAAAGCCATGTTGTAAGAATTGATTTCATTTAGTGATTTTTTCCCCTGCATTTTATGTTACAGAAGCTGAAATGTGCCCATTTAAAAACAGAGAAGTTGCTTAAGCAAACTCACAAAACTCTGTTACTTCCCTGACCAGATCAGCATGAGGATCCACTGTAAAATAACAAAAAAGTTTTAATTTGGTACATGAGACAGACATGCACAAAGGCAGTAATCAGACAAGGCAAAAAATTTCCTACAGCTGCAATAACAGCTAAAACAACATCCAAATTAACATCAGATACATGTCTCTAAGTATATATATATATATTTAAGATTATATTATGTATAGTAAAAAAATATACCTTCTATGCCTTGCCTGACCATCACCTCTGACACTTACTTCCTACTTTTATCTTTTCATGGTTTCAGTATCTGTGTATTTGTGGTGGAGAGCCTTTTCTCCTGTCATGGGTTTAGACAGTCACATTCTGTCATGTGCTTTGATCCCCAGATTCTGTTTGGTTTACTTCTTTTTGGCTTTTGCCTCACTGATATCTATCTTTACTTCATTTTGCTAACTCACTTCATTATACTTAATAAACAACCTCGAACATCAGTTAAACAATACCAAGAGATAAAAACCTACAATTAATCCATACAAAATTCTGGTTACTGCTGTTTAACCTCTTTTCTACAGGCATTAAAATTCAAAGTTCTGATAAAAAATAAAAAAGTTGGAACCATTGAGGAAGGTATGCTCAGGACAGGTGATGAGACTGGTGCTGAGACTGCTACTGAGACTGTTGCTGAGACTGGTGCTGAGACAGAGGACATATCTGAGTCTGAACTGCTGTCTGATGAAGAGACTGATGACACAACCCCTATTTACCGATCCAAGAGTCCCTCCAAAAGAAAAGGAGATCGTAGAACTTCATCCCCACCACCTTCAAAAAAGTCAAAGGTAACTTTTGTCTTGATTGAATATAGAGATTACATAGATGTATGTCAGCTTCTTTTTTATTCTTTCTTTTTTTTTTTTTTTTTTAAGAAGGAAGAATATGTTATCCTAAAATAGAGACTAAATTTGAAAGCTAGACTCTAAAATAGCTTAAAGCAATGCATTTTGAAATGACATGTTTTAGCTCAAGGTTTCAAAGTTTTCCTCTTCTTACAAGAAACTCCAAACTGGACCACATTTTAGCATCCAAATAAAAGGTAACCCTTCCCTGTGCTCCCATCTTGAGCTTCAACTGCGTTTTTCTCTTTCAAGTCTTGTGCTTGTCCCAGGTGTTCAGTACCACAATAGATCTAAGATGAAGTTGTCCAAATATTTTGTTGGTCCCAAGGCCCTCCTGGAGCTGTGTATGGAGAACACTTGTAGCAGTTCTTGATGATGACAGACAGTTAACTATTTTTTGCTGAAGTCCATCAGTCTATCTTGGAGATCTTGAAGAGTTCCTACTCCCCTATTTTCTTCTGTTCTGGATTTATGCATGAAATTAGGTGCACATGTCTGGTTGTGCTAAAACATTTTTCAACACTTAGAATAGAAAAGGTGTTTTTACATTTTTCATGCAGAGACTTGACATTAAGTATTATTTCTGAAAGAGAGAGCAAAAATTGGATGTGATCTTTTTGAAAGGCAAACTGAACTTAACTCATATTTTTAACCAAGTATAATTCTCTACCATGGGAATCTGGTGCATCATCAGGATTCAAACTGCTTTGTTCAAGTTTTTTAAGACATTAAGCTTCACTCTGTATCCAGCCACTGTTCCACATCATGCTCCAATCACCTGAATGTGGGTAAACTGGCAGTGCTTCTCAGAGCCCAGTGTTCTTGCTGAGAGGCAGTGTTTCTTCAGTGTCCCTTTCCTTTAAGTGATTTGATGGTCAAGATCTTCGCTTTTTTCTCTTTCCACCTGATGAAGAGAGATAGTGAGGAAAAATTCTGAGGAAGGATGGAGTCCTCTTTGAAGAGGAAAGGCCAACTTTCCAGTTGATAGGGTCAAATATATTTGTAAGATCACGTCAGAGACCAGAACAAACCCCACACACTCAAGAGCAGCAGCAACAGGTATCTGGTCATGTTTCACAGGCAGAAGAGAAAATGATTTCCAGGATTCCACTCCTCAGGAGTATTTATCCTGAGGTCCCATTATGGGAGGGTGGGAGAGCATTGGAATCCACAGCCAGGATACCCCAGTGATGCTGTTGGCTTTGCCAGTGTCCCTGCCTGCCACATCCAGAGAGTTGTGTTCTTCAGGACTTCTGTGACAGTAGATTCCTATTGCTCCTCAGGGGACACAGCCCCAGAATAATTAATGCACTAGAACTTTGCATAGTTTAAGAGCCATGAACAGGGAATCTATTACTTTGGCAGGTGAGAATTTGCCTTCCAAAGCTTTAATGCCTTGTAAACATTATGAGCATCATCAGCTCTTTGCTGGGTACTGCCCCTGCTTAGCTCACAAGTGATGCTAAGTAAAAATGTCACATAGTGCCTCACAGTGAGAGAGAAGATCCTGGTAAAACCTCAGTCCCTTTGCTTTTGCTCACTTTGGTAATGGAACAAGGCTAAACAAAGATTTTGGCAAAAGAACTTTCCGCCTTAATTAAGAAGAAAAGAGTTTTCCTAACTTCAGAGGGATGCTTGGAGGAATATTCCTATGACTAATTTGCTTGGCACAGTAAACTATTCTCCTGTTATTCTCCATTTTGTAGTTGAGTTTATGCTATTGATCTTTTCTAGGACTTTATGTATTTCTGAATGTAAAGTTGGATGTATATTTTAAATGAGTGATGTTTAAATCCATGAAAAATTATGTTAATTTACATACCAATCTCAGAATGAGGACAATTATAAAGCTATCCAAAAGAACACTGGCAGCATCTCTCCATTCACCCTACAGTTGCTGTGATAAACCTGGACACAGTAACCTTAATAATCTCTAACTGTATCAACTCTCACTATCAAAAGTCATAAATTCATTAACTGTGACACGTTTTCTCATACTTTATTAATACAAAATGATAGTTTCTCTGAATTAAAGATAGTAGTAATAATAATGAAACATGAGAATGGTGACTTTTTTATTTTTCCATTATTCATATAACGATTATTAGGTGAAGAAGCCAAAAATTGCCATTGCATTGTCAGACCTTGTGGTTTATACCAAATCTTCAAAGTTTGTGAGCTTTGAGCATTCCCTAGAGAATCAGAAGTGCTATGAAAATAACTCAATTGGAGAGGCTAAAGCACGAAAATTTGTAAAACATTCAGGTAATTTATTTTGATTTATTCAGCTAAAAGTTACATTGTTGCTATGGCTCACTGTCAGGGCATTGGAAGGGTTAAAATTTTATGAAACACATACTGCCCCATTTTCTTTGGTTGTTTTTATAATACTGTTTTAGAAATGTCCTTTGCACTGCATTGTTTATTTCAGTTGGTTTTGTGAGTAAAATTGAAGTTCGACTTTCTTTTAATTTCACGTGGCTTTACGAGAGGAGATATTAACATAGTCTATAAAATGTATGGCTGCCTTTTGATTCATTGTTTTCTGCATCAAATAATTTAGAAGTTACAGTCAATACTTGAAAACACCTGGAATAGGTTTCACACTCCCTTCCATGCCTGGTCTCAGCACTCACTGGAGCTGGGCATGGAATCCCCCTGGCTTTGGGGAGAGCTGTAGATAAGACTGACAGAGTGGATAAATCCCAGAGAAGGGAGTTTGCTCCATTGGACCAGACCTTTCATAGCAGCCAATTTGGGTTATTCAAAACCCATTCTGTGTTGGAGCATCTCCATTTGGTGCAGCCACTACAGTTCAGGCTCTGCTGTTTGAACTCCAGCTGCCTGCCAAGAGCCTTGAGGGAATGACAAGGACAGAGATCAGTGGCCATGACAATGAATCTGCCACATGCCCGTTCACTCAGGGCCAGCCCAGCTGCCACCCACCGCTTTGTGGAGGTGATTCAGTGGTTGGTTGGGTGAATGGTGCTGAACAGCATCAAAACAAGTAGGATTTTGCCAACAGACAGTCCTCGCTGGCTCCTCTGGCAATCTAGTGAACATAAAAGTAGTTATGTTGAAAACAAACAAACAAATAAAACCCAGCCAAAACCCCACCCAAAGAAGCTACAAACCAAACAAAAACCAAACAAAAAAACCCCCAAAAAATAGGGTTAAAGGAGGATGGAAAGGATCAGGGTGGAAAATGAAGAACCTTTTGTTTAATTACTAAAAAGGAATTGTGTAGATAGAAGTCATCTGAAGTTTCCCACATGGGAGTAGTTTATGCCTACATATGAGGAGGGAGGGAACACTGCTAGCAGGAAGAAAACCAACCCACTTACTATCTTCTGAGGCTTATAAAAACCATTTAAATGTCATTTAAAAGTGTGCTGTGCACTGGTCTTGATATTCTTCAGTCATTTTATTAATCCTCAAAACAGCAAACAAGCTGAGATCATCTTAGGGTGATTTTTTTTTCCCCTATTGAGCTACTAAAGCATGAGGGGGCTTTTTGAGCATTTTCCTGTTTTGTGTCTTAGTTTTCCATGAGAACACAGTGGGCATTAGTGTAAAAATCATATATTTACCTAGCAAAGAGGTGAAGAAACAGAATATTTCAGTGAAGGAATGATTCTTGGTTATTAAACTTTTAAAATAAATCTACATTTACACAGCAATATGAGTCAAATATTGAAGTTTTAAAATAGGATTTTAGCTGTATCTCAGAGTGGTATATTAATATATAATACATATATTAATGTTAAAATAGAATACACTGTTATGATATTGAGTTAAAAAAATTGCTGGATCAGATTATTGTATTTTTATTGTTATTTATTTGAATAGACTCTTTGTAATAACAAAGTTTTTCTTACCAAGCTTTTGTCATTCTGTTTTTAAGCTAAAGAGTTTATTTCACATACTACAAGATTTATTACAAGAATCTACCCAAGAGGAACAAGAATGACCTCTTCAAATTATAATCCTCAAGAGTTCTGGAATGTGGGGTGTCAAATGGGTATGTTTGTCTGCAGAGACTGTTGCATTCATGGTTTTACAGATACAAGAGGTTTTTTGCTTCATGGAGTATTTTTTTGTTATGTAAGTTACATATTTTCCCCCACTGGCATCGGTTTCATTTTGTGTTATATAAACTTCTCCTTCAGCCCATATACTCTAGCAATTTTCCATCCCCAGTAATTATAAATATCACTTTGTGTTAAATAGCTGTATCTTATCCCAAACATCCCATTTATTATATTTTATTAGTTTATTCAGTTTATTATTAGTTCATTTAAACAATACAACATTTTTAAGCTTCCATTATACAGCAGTGGAAGTCTCTTCTGAAAGATCTGTGGGTTTTCAGTGGTTTTCTGTGTCTGAAGTTGCACAGATGCAAGAAATGCGGGCACAAAAATTAATAGAGGTGCCAAGAATTCCCAGAATAGGATATGGTACTGCAAGGAGGCACTCAAAACACTCCTGGTCAGCACAATACTCAGGTACAGCTGGGAGCTGCTGGGAGTCTCCAGTGTATGTACAGACGCAACATAAATTTAGCATCTTAATTTCCAGTACAAAGCTCCCTGAGCAATGAAATAACAATAATTCCTGCTTCTCTTCAAGTTATTAATTTGAAACTGTTAAAAAGAAGCATGACTTCTGTACTCAGCAGGCTTTGAGAAACCTCTCACCTGCAAGCATTTTCCCCTTTTTAATGGCTTTAGAGACAACCTTGCCTTCATCTCTTTGTTCTTCAGTTTAAAAGATTCTCATTTGCAGAATAGTTTTCTATATCTGTCTGCTACGCCTTCTTCAGCCTTAGGTAAAGTAGGGAGCAATATTTTTTGCATCCACATATATATTCTGTCTTTGATTCCGAGTCTATGCCAAGGACACCTGAGGGAGGCTCTGGGGTGAGCAGGGCAGTTTGCCGGAGGCTCCCAGTTTTGAGAGGTGACAGGTGTAGTCTCCCCTTGTTACATTAAAAGACTCATCCAAGGACAGGCACAGATTTCACTTTGCCTGTAGGGCCCTGAAGCTGATGTCACCCTTGTTCCAGGCTGTCTTTTTCACTTGTGTCTTTTCTCAGCTCCAAAAATATCTTCTGTGGCAAGTTACCTTCTCCAAAATGTTGTTAACGGTGTGCAATTTCCACTCAATCATGCACATATGTATTATTTATTGTTTAACCCCCCTAATGTATCCCCAGCTATGCTCTTACAGTTCAAGAACTTAGAATGAGCACTGTATATGCTATCCCCATTGCTATTAAACACTAGTAAGTTTGTTTCATGCTTGGAGGGAGCACTGGCCAGAGGTCCTTAATTTAAAATTCAATTAATCTCCCAGGTTTATAATGCTGCAGTTTACTAGTTTTCTTTCTAGCCTGTAAATCTCCATACTTATCTCTGAAAAAAAATATCCATTTGTTAGATCTCAGACAGAACTGAAGTCTTTCAAAGTTACTGTTTACTCAGAGTATACTTTAAAGAAAAGTCATTCTAAACAATAGTATGCAAAACATATGATTTTTGCTGTATAGGGGGTTTGGGGCCCTTCCTGGAAGAATTGAAAATATGCAGGAAGTGGTTAAATCTGCCCTCTTGGTCCCTTCATTTGCATCTTCATTTAAAAAAAAAATAATCTCATGGGAATAGGCTGATTTAAACAATTCTACAGTATATTATTTCCAAACCATGGTAGATCTATTCTTAATTCCCTAATCTGTTTTAGATAACCGTTTGGCAGAAATATAACTGCTCTTCACAATGCAAGTCCCAGAGGGAATCTCAGTGAATCTTCTGCTGATGTCCTTCCACTGACCTGACACAGATCTTCTAATTTTTGTGTCTCTCCTTTGTCTGCATAGTCTACATACCCTTCCTGTCTCCCTACCAGAGAGAGACAGGAACTTTACATCCCATGCACAGAAGTAATCCCTCCAGATCCCTTCTACCACTTCCCTAAAACTGTTCACAGGACTCTCAGATTTCTCCTATGTCACCTATTCCCCTTTCATCAGCTCCTTTTACCCTCCCTGCACCTGCTAGCTTAAGTTCCTTTAACATCCATGACTCTTCTGGCTGGGCAAAGAAAATATATTAGGTTTTGGCCAAACCTACATATAATGCTGCCTGCCAGGCCTCTGCATCATGAGATGAGAGCTGAGCTATTCCTTTTCCTTCCCTTAGTGATCGACCCAAAACAGTGCTCTTCTATGTACCTTGCCAGCAATTTTCCCTAAATTGCTTGGAGCATATTAACTTGGAGCAGTCTGGCACTCAGCTAAAGCAGGATGAAATGGTCCAACAGGCTCAAGATTTGTTGGGGCTGAGGACGAGACGTGTAATTGTGTAAACCTAGTTTCCAAGGGAAGGCAAGTTAAAAACCTCAGTTAAGAGTACAGAGGTTCCTCAAAATTGCTTTGGGATATCACTGTGCAGTCCATGTCCATTCTTTGAAAATTGAGACTCGTAAGAGAAGGGTAGGTTTTGTGAACAAAGAAGTCTTCTGGAGAAAAAAACCCCTTTTAATAGTCTGTGGAAAATTAGTATGCCTCCTGCATACAACTGCAGTGTGGCACTGGAAAGAACTGGTTTGGTGTATCCATAGCTCATTTTTGTGTAGTAAATAAAATGAATGTAAAGATTTATGCAGGGAAAGAAAATTCAGGACAGTTATTTAAATAAACATATATCAGTTGAATTATATTGACTGAAAAAAGCAGAGCAAAAAATCCAAAACATAAGAAAGCTTCAGTGAAAATAAAAATAGAAAGACTTAAATATCCTTTTGAATATGGCCTTTGCATGCAGTATGAAACATTATCCATGTATCAAAACACTCTACAGGAATCACTAAAACTTGTCATAGGTTTTAGGAGAAAGCCATGGTATGGCAGGTACAGAATTTTGTATCGGAAGAGGCCACATAGAGCACCTGCTTTCTGGAGCACTCATAAAAATTTGTATACTACTGTGAAAGTTCCTCTACTTGTATGATGGATTTTTTTCTTATTCTAGGTTTTGTTTTGGTCTGTGACGTTGAAATGTATCTTGGCAGTTTTGTCACATCTGTTTTGTGGCTCAATCTTGTGTGCAATAATATGGTAAAAAATAATTCATAAAAAGAGGAGTGATAAAAAGTTCTCTAAACAGTTCTGATTTTAACCTGACGCTACCTAGGGAAAAGAAACCCACTTATTTACATCTTGGTGTACCTCACCTTTGCAACTTAAAACAACTGAAGTCTGACCTCGCTTGGGTTCTGTATCAATACCTATATTATTACTTTCTTTCTAATATGGTTCTAACAGTCAAAAAATTCCTCTTTAGGAAGTGAAAACTAGACTTATTACAGGTGTTTTAACCTGCTTGCCAGGGGAGCCCACACGAAATCTTGGAGGGTCACGCATTGATTTTGGTCGAGTTCATACGACTCTCTAACATTCTTTCCCCTTCCATGTTTTCCTTATTCTCCAACTGCTGCAGAATAGTCTCCACACAACTATCATATATCTAACTAAATACTGATGCATAATGTGTTGTGTAAAGATAATACAGAGATGCCAAAGAAATAAGTGTGTTTATTAAGTAGTTGGAAAAAATTCCAACACCTGTAATAGGCCACACAGCCATCCTGGTTTATGGACCTCCCCAAAAAGGTTGCTTTGCTTCTTACTGTCCATAAGTCCTCAGCCCAATGGGACAGCTATTAGAATTGCAGGGATATGATTAACCTAATACTTCCAGTAAGGAGCCATTTTTTTAATACGTTGTCCATTAAACTTCATCGATTTGATCATCACAAGCTGTGGTGGGGCAAGTTAACTCAGGTGTAGACACGTACAAGTTAGGTGGGACCATATCATTCAATATATGAAGCTCCCTAAATGTACTCAGCTTTCCTTTGGAATGGCTCCAAGGTCTGGGAGTTGTTTTGAATGATGGTTTCGTGTTCCTCCTGCAGAAATGTGTCTACTGTCAGGTTTATGAGAAAGCTCTTGGGCTGCTCTGTAGTCTGTTTATTTTTAGAGTGTTTGGTGTATGTAATATACACTGGAATTTCACTTAAAAGCAAGAAACATTGAATTTAATTTTATCAGTTTTTTCCAGCTACCTTCACTTCAGACAACCAGTAGAATAGTAAATCATATATCTGGTATCCAGTAAATTTTAAAGAAAGACAGAAAAAAAATTGCAGGGACACATATACCTCTGAAATCTTTGCTGGTCTTATTCTAAACTCTGTGTCAGTGAGTCAGAGTAAAACAGAAGGGGGAAGCCGGTAAAATATGCTGTTCTGCCAAGAATCACAAGTTTAAAAAAAATTTAAAATTATTTTGTAAAAGTATCTGTTTAATGATGAATGAAATCAGTTAAATGACAGGATGCTCAGACTTGCACTGAAGTGTAACTTTCAGACTGACACATCCATTAGGTAGCAAAAATCAATTTAAATTTTAGATTTGGTAATTTATCAGAAATGCTTTAGGTACTTCTCCCATGAGAACCTCACGAGAGAGGATCCCTAATTGAAACCACTCGTGGATATACGTGGACAATGGATGACTTTTAATCCCCCGACATCTTTTTGTCCAGTAGAACTCCTTGTAATTATGTGGGAACAATGTCAGCAATTATGAACTGTAGGGCTGAATTCTTAACATTTCTAATGACAGCGCCTTTAGAGCAAAAGTATTGAATTGAATTGGTTCAATGACAATAAAAGACTGACTGCCCATTCTAAGCGTGTTGTGCCAGACAGTCATGCATTTACTCAGTTCTCAGAAGAGTAGTTACTCTTACTGTGGCAGAATCCCTCATGTTGTAAGTCATTCAGAAATTAAGTGTCTGTAAAATAAGAGCAACCATTTCAAAATACATCAGTGACAAATAAAGCCGGAAATTATAATTAAGCTTAATAATATTTGGAGTCTGAATGCCTAAAGCCCAATTTTATTCTGTAAGGAGAAGGAAAAAATACATACAGTCTGATGAATTTTTTTGATCAGAAAAAGAGATGAGAATTTGTGTGCCAAAATTTTCACTGTCCATTTAAGCCTGCTCTGTGTTGCAAGGGAACTGATCACTGTGTTTGTTTTTTTTTCTGGTAGACCACAGTCCTTGTTCATAAAGTTTGGGTGGGATCTCCCCTATTCACAGGCTTGGCAAGAGGGCTAGAGCTGCACGAAGATTTAAAAAAATTAAAAAGCTCAAGGCAAAAGGGATGCTGAGGACACTTAAAAGATTGACTTTGGACAGAATGTCCTCAAGCCTGAATTAAGTCCCCAGAGATGGTAGTGGGGATCAGAGTGACATGTCAAGACAAGACCAAAACAGCAAGCAATGCTCAGAGCCATCTGAGGAGGCTGCTGTAATATGGCAAAGAGGCTTGCTTATGCTGCAAGTCTTTCTACTTTCTCAGATAGATAAAGTTAAAAATCATGCTTAAAAAAGACCATTTTCTCTGGTTTCGTACTCTGACCACTCGGTGATGGAGCACATTATCTTCCTACACCTGCTGTTAGTGAAACAGGTTTATAAGGTACTACATATGCATTGCATTTCTCCTTTGCAGACTCATCAGACTGCATATTAGATTTAGTATATTGAAAATAGTATTCAAAGGGAAATATTATTTGTACTTGAGCACGTTGTGATAGCTAATGCTTGCACAAGGCTTAGAAATCGGTGTTGTATTTATCATTCAGATGATGATGGTATTAGTGTGATAGAATTTGTTTACTACTGATGAGATCCCATTGCTGTGTGGTCTGCTTCCATTAAATTAATGCTTGCCTCCTGGTATATGGAGCAGGTGACAATTTGTCATCATGTTACAGTTTATTCTTCCTTCAGGTGTCTTCAGTTGCTTTTAATGTAATCTGATGACTGAATATCCTCCCTTTGCATCCAGATTTTGAGTGACCTCATACTCAGTTTTAAAAGCCACTTTCATCCCTCTAAAAAAAGATCATGTGGAATACCCAGCCACGTGAGAACTTAGAATTACAGAATGGTTTGGGTTAAAGATCATCCAGTTCCAAGCTCCCCACCATGGACAGGGACACTTTCCACTAAACCAGGTTACTCAGGGCCCCATCCAACCTGGCCTTGAATATTTCCAGGGATGGGGCCTCTACAACTTCTCTGGGCAGCCTGGGCAGCCAAATATACCCTTTGTATTCTGGGCAGCCTGTTCCAGTGGCTCACTACCCTCAGAAAAAAGAATTTTTTCCTCATATCTAATCTAAACCTTCACTCTTTCAGTTTGAAGCCATTCCCACTTGTCCTGCCACTACATGCCCTTGCAAATTGTCTCTCTCCATCTTTCTTGGACTTCTGAAATATTTCTTTAAATTTGGGCAGTGATGAATTGGGTGCAGCTGTGAGCTGCATGTGAGAAGAAAGGATAGACTGTCAATGCCCAGCTGGGAGTGCTAACGTGGAATGGAAGCAAGGTCTTCAAATCCAATCACATAGATCATCTCATAACCAATGGCAACATACCAGATCATTAGGATATGGTCCTGTTTTCACCAGCATTTCCCAGTCTGTGTGGAATTCAGCTCAAATTTTAAATATTTAAGGCACAGAATTGCATTGCATTCATTGTGAGTGGCCCATTTTAAGAACAGAGACAACTAGAAAGAGCTGAGGGGATGGCAACAAGGCTGACAAAAGGGTTGGAAGTGTGATCTATTATACCTCTTTAGACTTAAATGAGTGAGGTAAATCATGGAGATAGGAACATTGGCAATGAACGGTTTTTACATATGATATTGTTTGAAATCACATAAAATTTTGAGATGCATTTTAAATGGCATAAAATGCAATTAAGTAGCTCATTTAAAGAAAAATTTGTAATAAATGTGTCCTTAGCCAGTTTAAAATCTTCCCTTTTAAATGGAGAAGATACACTAAACCTTGTGTAAGTAATATAGCTGATAGAGCCAGGAAGCAAAGAATAAAAAATAAAAAATGGCAATTTTAAAGTCCCAGCAGGACCATTAATTGAGAGGCAGGATCACAGACAAAAGATGTGCAGTTTTCCTCAACTGCCTTCAAATCATAGTTACAGGGCTCATTTTGGTTTTAAAAAGCTTTTGCTTTTAGTCTATAAATCATCTTGAATGGTAGTGCTTATGGAAGGCGCTGTATCTGAATATTTAGAAGGTTGTTAGTTCTGCTATTAGTTGTAGGACTGACTTTAGTTAACTCCTTGTGATACAGAGGGTTTTGGTCAAATATACTCTTTGCATTCCTCTGTGCAGTGTGGATTGTTTCATCTTTTGGAGCTAGGCAATTTCCTAACTTCCATGTGCTATAGGAAGTTATTTACATTTGGGGCCTACTGGGGCAGCCATGGAAGATGACTTGGGTATTAAATACTCTGATTTGAAGGAGATTTGGCCATGTGGTTCCAGGAAGGCAGATCCATTTCAGGTGCAGGAATCACACTGAGGAATTCCTTTGCTCAGGTTGTCCTCCAAGACCATGCTTTGTTTTGCTGTTTTGATTTTGATACCAACATTAAAAGGCTTTCAGAGCTTAATGAAAGGACTGAGGAGAAAGTTAAATGTACACAGTGCTAAACTTCAGGTGTCTGTACTTCCCCATGAAAGCCACACATTAAGATGATGTACTGCTCAAACGGTTTCATTGTAAGAACATTTAGGCTTCTTTCCAAAAGAAATTGTCAGTTTAAAGCTCTCTTCATATATGCATTAAATTTCTACTGTTTCATAAAACAACAATACAAAGCATGTTATTGACAGTTCTGCTCTTGAATTCAGCAAAACTGAAATGAAACACTGGGTAGAAATTCGGTCTTCCTTGCAGAAAGATGTTGCTAAGCCCACACTGCTAGGAATAGGCTTTAGTTTATGATCCTTCCCATTTCTCAAGAAGTGTAAGGATTATAATTAAAAAGAAAAACTGTGCATCAACAATACACCATAAAGCAGTGTCCTGGGAGGCCCCAAGAAGCTGCAAACCTTGCAAACAGTTTTAGTAGAGGTGTGCATCTCAGAGCATAGGATGCAAAATTTCACATTCCCTTAATCTCCCTAAAACTTGCAATGCCAAGAAACCAGTAGGTAAGTTAAAACTACTGTTCTGTGTGTCTTTAACTTATTTTGAGGTAAAATTAAATTAAGTGAAAACATAGTGTTGATGTTTGAAGATATGAATCCATAATAACATTGCCCTTCACATGTGTTGCAAAAGTAATTTTCCTAATGTGATGACATGTAAAGTATTCTCCTTTGCTTGTTTCTGTAGTTACATCAGATTTTCCTACTTAGTAGCCTATAAAACTTAGCAAATTTAGCAATAGTCTCATTATGTGCAATCATGTAATTTGTTTCATCATGTGGAAGCTGCTATTTGAAGCTACAACTGTTCAATTTGCCTAATTTCAGCTACACTTTTTAAGCCACATTTTCTGAGTATGGCCTAGGAATCATTTATGAACTGAGAGACCTTGGGTTATCTGTAGATGACACCAGGGCCCAGACTTCCAGGGCCCTTGGGGTTGCAGCTCTGTAGCATCATTGCACAGCTTGAATCAATGTATTAAGATATGACAAGCATCATATAGCACCACATTTGGGGCTGTTTCTGGATGATATGTTGACTCATAAAAAAACAAATTGTGAACCACTGCCAAAACCATACCAGGAGAATACTTACCCTGTTTTAAAAAAGGCAATGGTGTGCAATGGGCAATATGAACACTTTGAACTTTGATTTCTATTGTCAATGGTAAAATAAAGTCCCTTTGTATATTGACACAAAATTTATCTCTGCATCCACATTAGCATTTGGTTCAAACCAGAAGTGCATGTTGTGTTTTGTCATTGTTGTTTTGGGGTTTTTTTTGTTTGTTTGGGGTTTTTTAGGCAAGACTTCCAACTGTTCCTACTTGTTGCATGTTGGTTCATGATGCAGAGCAATCTCAGGTAGCACAGATAGGATTCCTTTCAGGTGAACTAGATGATGCACACGGGGAGCACTTGGTGTATTCCAGCCATTGGTTGGTTTTGAGGCCATGGAACCAGGCTAGAACTCTTCTGAAGTAACCCCACCAAAAACATGTGTAGTGCAAACACCAGGCCCATAGCACCAGCTGCTTCATTCCTATTTTATCATTTACTACAGAACGTTTTAAAAGGATCATCAAAGCAGTGAAGGAACGAATACTTTTTGCGGTGAAAACATTTTGTGCATTTTCCACATCACATGAGGATTTTTGAATCGAGTAAAATCTTCATTCAGTACATTTATATTATTTCATTGGAACATGTAATAACGTCTTCTTCCTGAATTATGAGGACTCACTTAAACTGCTAAAGTCTTCCTCTTTTTTTTCTTACCAAGCCATCAAGTAAATGACTTTTTATTCTTTTCTATTTAACACATGTCATGTTATCACTTTGCTGATTTGACTTCTGCATTTTCTATTTTGAATGTGACAGGAAGCTCTAATGTACTGGAATAGGGGAAATTTCATTAAACAGGTCTAGTTCAATGTTGGCTTTATCTCATGAATTACAATATCCTGTTGATGAGACGTGTGTATTGTATTATTGCTGCTGCAGCAAACCAGGAATGTTTTGAACTGCCAAGGAAAGGAAAAGCTGTCAGGTGTATTCCGACAATAATTACCAATATTGGAGGATTAACCTTAAAGAGAGAGTGCTCACATAATTTTAAGAACACTTTTAAAATTGCTTCTACAAACTTATGTATTTGCACTGAATATTCTCTAAGATAAAGCTTCTTGATCTTCTGGGTGACATGTTTTTGTGATGAATTCTGCGCCGTAACTAAGGTTAGATACAATCCAAGACTTTTGCCTTCTGCACCAGAACTTTGTTAGCAAGTTTGGGGTGCAGGGTCTTGCTGCTGTAGAGAACCTAGTATGTGAATTTGGTTCTCATAGAGAAAAAAGATGTCTCCTTTCATATTCTCCAAGGTCTAATTTAGAAAGAAAATGGAAAATACATGACATACTGTAATATAAAAAAGAACTATAGGGTAATTCTTAAAGTGGTGCAGTTCTAAATAGTGCCCTGCTTTTGTGTGTGAACAATTCATTATTGAATGCTGCTAAATTTAAGAGAAATAACAGGAACTTACAGATGAACTGAAAGATATACCTATTTTAACTCCATTTGCACTTTTTTTTTTTTACTATTTGTTTTATAAAATGGTCTCAAATCTAATTCACTAAAATCAATATTTATCCAATTTTACAGTGGCCTTAAACTTCCAGACACCGGGAACACAAATGGAATTGCAAGATGGAAAATTCCTAGACAACGGTGGTTGTGGCTACGTGCTGAAACCCGAGTTCTTGAGAGATCGCAACACAACGTTTACACCAAAAAATGTGGGAGCATACAGTAAACCAATGTCTCTGTCAATAAGGGTAAGATTATTTAAAAAATGGGAAAAACAAATGTTATGTAGTTCAGATGTATTTGTTATCTATTATTGGTCTCTCATCTTATCCCCCTTTCTGGTTGTCGGGAAGTTTAATATTGTTTTAATATTGTTTTAATATTGTTTTTTAGATTACTCTCATACAGTAATCTATTGCTGCTTGGGTGCTTTCCCATTTGTTCTTCACTCATGTTTGCTAAAATATGTAGGTGTTCAGAGCTGGTAAGAGTTTGTAAAAAATACATGATTTTTTTCGTGGTGTTGTGTATAGAAATACAAACAGTGTAGCTGACAAAGGGACTGGTCAGTTGTGGTTGTGGAGGCTGAAGTCTGAAAACTCAGAAATCAAATGTGCCTTTTTGGTGTTTTTTTTTTCTTTAAATATTAATAATACCACATGTACTGTTATAATCTTAACTGACAAATAGTAATATTTAAAGATACAATAGGAAGCTTTATGCTTCTTTTAAGTTTCATTATCTTCCTGTGCATACATGAAAGACTATTTATCATCCTAGAATAACATAAATAAGTGTGAAGAGGGATGAATTAATAAGCCTTTGAATTATTTCCACTTCTCTCAAATTAAAATATTCTAAAAATATTATCAATACATGTCATTTACAAATACTGGGTTAGAAAACCCCTTTTTTCAGGTCAAGTAGATGCCTTATAATTGTTCACTAGTTAGAAAACTACCTTTTCCCAATGAAAAACTGATATTTCTGATTACACAGTACACTACTTGCATAAATGCCATTTAATTAGCATAAAATTAGTGTATAATTGCTATTTTGTTTCTTTCAGAAAAATAAAGAGTGGAGATAAAACACTAGTTAATACCAATTATGAAGTACTTACATAATGCATGCACCTAATCAAGACCATTTTAGTGTCCTGACAGTGAGCATACCAATTGTGAATAGACGTTGCTGAATGATTTCAAGCAGCCAGGCAAATACCTCAGTTATTTTAGCCCTTATTTGTATAAAGCAGGAATTAATTAAGATGAGCAGAACTCCCCAGTTGTAATGCAGGAGACAGACAAATTCATTGACAATGGGAAGTAAATGCCTGAGTGTGGGAGAAGCTGGAAAAGAGAAAGGCAGGTTTTTAGGCTGAGGGCACAGTGGTGCAGGCTACAGAGGAGCAGTGGGACTGTAGGGCATAGGGAGCTCCATTCACAGAGTCAGCAGCAAAACCCAGGAAATGGTGGTTGAAGACAAAAAGAATCAGGAGCAGGAGTCGAAGGAGAAGCAGTTTCTGCTGAGAAAGAGTTACTACCTTGATGAGTAGAGAAATTATTTAACTGAAGGTAAAGAGATAAAACATCTAGGGGCCAAATCTCTCAGAATGACTGGGAAGGAATCAATCAATGAAAAACAGAACTGAACAGAAAAATCACACAGGGCCTGATTTTACTGAATTCAATGTCCCTCTTAAGCTGATGTACCACAATTCCCATCAACAAAAGCATATAGCCTTTGAAGGACAAATACAGATATTCAAGGTGCTTCATAAGGAGACTTCTGAGCCCAACACTTTTTACTACTCTCTGTATGTCTGCTTCACCTTTGGTCTCAAAAATTGACTGGATTTATGGATTTAGGTCATTGTGTGCTGAAAAGAGCTCACTCTTTTCCCACCCCATGGGGGACTTAGACTGGGTCTAGCAATGGGGTAGGAGTGTGATGCAGGCCTTGGCCAGTGGGGCTGCATTTTCATTGTGACATTCAGGACATGGCAAGGAATCTCCTGAGGATCTAAGTGGGCACCCCATGAGCGATTGCAAAGCTTTCTAGAGAAGGTAGTAGCTATTTTTTAGGAAGAAAGGGGACAGCATCAGTGTGTGCTAAGCCACTGCTCTTCAACGTCAGGCTAGAAGTTTTCTTGGAGCAAGGTGTTACAGAAAATACTTAAGCAAAAGGTGGAATTTGTGGAGTTTGATTTTCTGGTGGTTGACCGAGGAATAAGAATCTCTATCACGAGTTTTGATGCTTAGTCCTGACACCAGGATCAAGAGTCATATCTTTCACCAAGGCTTGCAGGGTTGTATCTGTTTATTGATACATTCCATACACCAGCACAGATGGTTATTCTCTCCTAGGTGTCCTGAAATACAGGCAGAAAGCACACAAAGTTGTGACTTTCATAAATCCTTTCTTAGGCTGGGTGCCAGATTACAGGGCAGTCTGAGGCAAAATTTCTAGGTAGCTAACTAAATTAAGGAGAAAAACATCAAGGAGCTTACTAAATGCAGAGGTTTTATGTATTACTATGCAAGAGAAGGAACACAGGTGAGGCAGTCTGCTACACACCCTGTAACACAATGCTGATGTCACCATGGGTGTTAATGCTAGTCCACTAGACACAAACTGGAATTCAAGAGCTTGGTATCAAAAAATGCTAGAAATCATGAAACTGATTCCTCCAACATTATTATTTTGCATGTTAACAAAGTATAATATTTATGTCTAGCTATTGAATCAAAATTTAAACCTGAAAATTATTATTTAAAGCATGATATCAGATTTTTTTTTTTTTTTTTAACAATGAGGGTGGCAAAACACTGGAACAGGTTGCCCAAAGAAGTGGTAGGTGCCTTGTCCTTGTCAACATTTAAGGTCAGGTTGGACGGGGCACTGAGCAACCTGATCTAGTTGAAAATGTCCCTGTTCATTGCAGGGGGGTTGGACTAAATGACCTTTAAAGGTCTCTTCCAAGCCAAACCATTATGAAATTATCAAAAAATTAAATGGGAAGGACCATATTCTTAATTTTCTTGTGTTTAATACACATTTTTAGAAGAGTTTATGGCTGGTATATGCTATTTGCAGTAGTTTCTTATGAAACAGCTATTTCTACTATGAAACAGCTATTTCTACTATGAAACAGCTATTTCTACTATGGCTACTATATGGCTACTATGTATAATTGATTCTTAGAGTTATTTCAATCCATTACAACTTTAATTTTCCAGCTCATCAGTGGTCATCAGTTACCACCCAGCAGCCTGTCGAAGACTAACAAAGCTGACCCTTTAGTGCAGATAGAAATCTATGGTGTGCCAGAAGATCAAGCAAAAAAGAAATCTAGTGTTGTAAAAAGCAATGGTGAGCATCAGTCCGATTCTCTTGACTGTGAACAAAACACGATAGTATTTTATAAGGAATTAACAGTTTTGCATCCCAGGGCATTGGTACTAACTTACAGAAACTTCAATTATTTCTCTCTAGACTAGAATCTTTTGGCACAAAATTTGTAGCAGAAGTTCGTGCTATGTGCCATTTTTGTAGATTAGTAGGTTCAGGAAGCAAAAATTCCTAGTTAGGAGCACTCTCCTAAAGGGAGACGGAATCGTTTTTACACCTGCTGTCGCCCTGGACAGCCCCACAGAGCTGCTTGCCCACTTTCCCCCAGCTGGATGGAAGAAAACTCTTGGGTTGAGATAAAGACAGTTTAAGAGGTAAAGCAAAAGCTGCACGCATAGGCAGAGAAAAATGAAGAATTCATCCCCCACTTCCCAAGGGCAGGCAGACATAGAGCCATTTCCAGGAAAAAAAAGGCTTCGTTATACATTACGGTTACTTGGGAAGGCAGACACTGTAACTCTGAACATCCTCCTTTCCTCCCTTCCCCCAGCTTTCTTTTGCCAAGCATGATGCCATATAATCTGGAATATCACTTGGGTAGTTGGGGTCAGCTGTCCCCACTGTGTCTCCTCTCAACTTCTTGTGCACCCCCAGCCTGCTCGCTGGGATGGGGAGGGTGTGCTGCAGCAAGAAAAAGACAGGGATCCTTGACACCGTTCAAATCCTGCTCAGCAGTATCTCAAACGCTGGTGTGTCATCAACACTGTTTTGATCCAGAACACAGCACCATAAGGGTTGATATGAAGCAAATCAACCAGCCTAAATCAGTACACTAATTGGTACATTTAAAGACTTTTTTTCCTGAAGAAACTTCTGTAGCTTCATCACTTAGCTCATATGAAGCTTCTAGTAGGAGTAGTCCCTTAATTGCTTGACAGGTGAAGTGTGTACTCTTTGTAGCTGCCTTCAAGCACTCCCTTATCTTTATCATATAGATCTTGATGTCTCAGACTGCAAGTTGCCTGTGATCTTCCTTCTCTTGTACTTCTGTCTTCTATTTTTTCTATTGCCTTTTTTATAGATGGCTGCTGTTTTAAATCAGCCCCTGAATTTTTTTTCTCTGTATGATCATTGCTCAAGACAAAGTAACCCCCTCCTGTTCCACATCCTCTTTCTGTATTTCTAGTCTAGCGAATGTTTTACTACCTGAATTTATTTAGCTCCTACCTCATTTCCAGCACTGTAAAAGGAGAAACTTTGGAAAAACTCTGTAAAAAGCACGAAACTATATGTCTATACAGACATATAGTTCCTATATGTCTATAGGAAAATTTAAATTGAGCAGAGGCTCTTAACCTGGTTATTTTGCTCTCCTAAGAGATGACACTGACTTTGTTAGGCTTTTGTTTTACAGTATGACAATCCATGACAAATCCTTACGAAGGGGCTGACCTGTATGCTGTAAACAACTCACAAGCTGTTTAAGTTTGTTTCATTCTCAGAGCTTCCCAATGAGAGTTTTAACTCCATAATCTATACAAAAGATGTGATCTACGTACCCCCGCAGTCAGTGGGAGTCTCATCATCTATTTAAATGGGCACAGAAATCTAGGGAAGAAGAATGAACCCTCACCAGTTCAAACTAGTGACAGCAGATAGAATAATTCAGTTATTAACTAGAAAAAACGAAATTGTATTTTAATCCTCTTTCTTTTCTTTTTTTTTTTTTCCCATTAGCTTTGTGCCCTAAATGGAACGAAACCTTCTCTTTTAACATCCAAGTTCCAGAACTGGCAATGATACGCTTCTGTGTGGAGGATGAGATCTCTGTGGTTAACAATGAATTCCTTGGTCAATACACTTTGCCTGTGATGAGCCTGAATACAGGTAACAATTTTATGTGAGCCACCTATAACAGCTCAAAAAAATCTGTGACATTCGAGGCTTTTATCATTACAGCAGCATTGAGAAAGTGCAGCATTATGTCTATTTTCTAAAGGAGGATTGTATAACCATATCTAAAAATGGTACTCCCTGGTTTTTGAACTATGCAAATCCCTGTGAATGTGAATCCAGGATGTTGAAATCAAAATAATATTAATGACAGTTAATTATTCCTACTGCAATATTCCACTCTAGATAGAAACTGCTCAGATGGTATTTTAATTCATTACAAGGAGCAGGATTAGTCAGAATGGCTATGAAGGCAACAGTTTTGTGCACTTTCTACTCAGTTAGGCTCAAACCCCAACACAAACCAAATTAAAACAAAACCAACCACCAAAAAACCCTCAGGTAACCTATCTGCAACTTTTCAGAGTGGAGAACAAAGAATATAAATCAGGCAAAATATTTATGGTATTTTTCTTACTAGAGTTTCTGGAACGGTTCCTGGAACCTTTTGTAATGAATAGGCTGCACATAAAGAGCACACACAGAAGTCAGTAGGCCAAGGAGAAAGGCTTATGTAAAATGGCTGTTTACTACACTGGGTTTCTAAAGCTATTTCTGACAAAACAAACAGCTTTTATTAGTGAATAAAGATGTGGAGGGAAAACACTGGTGCTGGCAACAGGCACTGAGCCTTTTTTATTAAGCTTAACAGGATTTTAAATGGCTTTTTTCCCCCCGTGTTCTGAAGTCATAAAGCTGCTTGTGATTCTTAGTTGAGGTTGAGGAATTACGCAAGAACAAGGACATTACTCTTGGAGCACAGTTGTTTTTCTACAACATAAATTTTTACGCTGATAACCTTTTACTTTCCTTTCCTTAGTATATTTTCAGATAATAATAAAAAAAAAACAACCAAACCTGACAACTTGCAATGTCTGAGACAAATTTAAATATCAGAAAACGATGTTTACGTACGCCTGTAAAATAACTGATTTGGGCTTTTTTTATATACAATTTTTCTTCCTGGCTCTAATGTGCCTGTATGATTAATTATGGCCACAAATGAGGGATTTATATTTTGGAAAAGTAAGAGCTTGCAGATTCTACAGGAAGTATTTTGAGTGGAATAATACAAAATGCCAGGAAATCAGTGTAGGTACAAAAACTACAGATGGTGTCAAAAAAATTGCCCCATTCACCACTTAACACAAGGTAAAGAAAATGTAATTTGCCATCAGGATTGCCCAGAGGCATAAATAAAATGCTTCTAAGAAGTGAAGTGATAAATAATTTCAAAATTTAGTGCAATGCTTAACACTGAGACCGCTGAAACCAGGTGTGGAACAATGGTTTTGCTTTAGGTACCCAAACTCTTTAGACAGTGAAATGAGAAAATAATGTTCTTACAGAGGGAGTCACAACAGTCTATATTTCCTAGGGAAGAACTGCCTAAAATGCTGAAGAGCGAGCTAAGATTTAAGTCTTACTCTTCAGAACTCAGCTTTAATCTGTACTACAGGACTGTCCCTCCTTCCTTAGGATTCATATCCCTGAGGTGTCCCCGAGGGCAAGTTGCTTCCAAAAGCTGAGCAGTGCTTACATCTTTTTTTTCCCTTTGACGGGCAGTGGGACAAAGTTGTGCCTTTGCCACTCTCCCCCATGTTTTCTTTTGAAAGGATTCAAATCTGTATCCTCTCTGCCTTCCTTTCCCCAGCAGCAGCCTCCCAACTCAGCAGACTACACTGGGGAGGAATGCTTGCAGCCCAGCTGAAGCAGAATTTGGTTTTTCATGCAATGATTATGTTGTTATACTCAGAGGGGCTCAAACTGAGAATAATTCTCTACCTTGGTGCTTAAAGGCAAGAGTGGGGGGTCCTGTGTTACAGTCCCTGTCCCAGTGAGTCTACTGTGGAGAATACCAATGCAGGAGAGGAATTCAGTTATTACTGTTATTATCATGGGATCCAGAAACAGTTAATTATTTAACGCAAATTGGAGCAATTTCAATAAAAAAAAAAAAGGAAGCTTTACTTCTCTCAGGAAACTTTATGGAATATTTTGTAGGTAGGGGCTAGAATGGCGTCTTCACAAATTAGTCTTAGTCCCTGAAGTGTATCTTTGGATAGGAAATACACTGAGTCTTCCACATACTGTGTGCACGCCCTAAAAACTGGTTTCAGATGGAAATTGCCTGGAATCAGCTTTACTATCTGCTGCCCAGAAGCTGAACCTTAGATACCAGGGGAACTTTCATATTGTATGACAGGATGAGAGGACATGGCCTCAGTCTGCACCAGGGGAGGTTCAGGCTGGACACCACAGAGAATTTCTTCACTGAAAGGGTGGTCAAACATTGGACTGGGCTGCCCAGGGAGGTGGGGGAGTCACCATCCCTGGAGATGTTTAAGAACAGACTGGACAAGGCACTTCAGCCTGGTTGACAAGGTGGTGATTGGTCAAAGGTTGGACTTGATTTTAGAGGTCTTTTCAAAATCCTTCTTTAGGTATGTCTGGATGTCTTTGGGACCCTCATTTACTTGAGTTTGGAATGTCTTGATTCTTTTACACAGAATCATTTAGGTTGTAAAACTGTAGCCCGGGAAATATTTATTCAAAACAGAGATTACTTGAATAACTGCAGTTATATATACATGGATAAAACACAGAACAGTTTTTTAATCAAAAGTAACATTGTTTATTATTATGAAATAATAGACATTTAGTCATATAAAGCAATACAGGCTGGGGTTTTGGAGATGAGATTGTTTAAGGTAAGTTATTTATGTTTTAAATTGAGAAGTGCAGCTTCTCCAAATGTTTCAACAACCAGATGACCACACAGTTTCTGAGGCATGCCTTATCCCTGATAACAGGAATTACTCATATGCAAAAGAAGAACCTTAACAGATTTAAGATGTCATGGTAGATCTTACACTACATTTTTTTTTCTGCCTCAGCTGGACAGTGCATTGCTGCTGCAACACTGTTCTTCTCTGAGGCACTAGAACTGCTGATTCACAGGTTATTTAATTTGCTATCAGAACAATGCTACAGCACGTAATAACTTTGGATGTGAAAATATATGCTTTCCCCATGTTTAAATATCACTGGGCTAAAAGTCTTCAGTTTGAAAAAATACCACATCGTGAAAAACACTGGAGTTTTTTGCTCTGTGACCAGAAATGCCAGAATTGAAACACTGCATACGCAGAAGAGAAAAAACAACAGAAATGGTATTTGGGTTCTGTATCATTTCGGTTTATTTTAAAGAGTTAATTGAGAGAATCATAAATTATGCCTTATTTGCATTGTAGATCATAAAAGCACTCCATGGTAACATTTGTGCTTGTGGTTAGCACACTAATAAGGTGTGATTGCATTTCCAGGTTACCGTAACATTCCGCTGCTGACCAGAGATGGCATCAAGATCGAATCTGCGTCGCTGTTTGCCCACATCTGGTACTATTAATGGTGTTTTCTGCAGTAGGAATTGTTCTGGGGCATGGCACCCCGCTTCAATAAAGTACCATTACTGGGTTTGCAACAAGCCAGTGGTCTGATTTCCAGAGTGGCACGTTCTCAGTGATTTTATGAAGATAATGGGACTACTTGTGTAAGTGGTACCTGGATCAGTAACAGCTGCTGACGTTGGCCCTGCTGCTATTATTGAACTGCCTGCTGTAGGAGAAGAATGTTCAAGAACATTTAAGGGATCTGAAGGTGCACAAGTCCATGGAACCTGACAGGGTACATCCACAGGGATGTACCTGAGGGAACTGGCTGAGGAAGTGGCTAAGCTGCTATCCATCGTATTTGAGAAGTCATGGCAGGCCAGTGAAGTTCCCACTGACTGGAAAAGGGGAAACATAAGCCACATTTTAAAAGGGGAAATAATGAAGACCCAGAGAACTACAGGCTAGTCAGTCTCAGAGAGACTTGGGGATGTTCTTGGGGATGTTGGTTGACAAGAATATCAACATGACCTGGCATCCCAGAAGGCCAACAGCATCCTGGCTGTATCCAAAGCACAGCCACCAGCAGGTCGAGGGAGGAGATTTTCCCTGTCTGCTCTGCTCGGGTGAGACCCCACCTGCATCCAGCTTTGGGACTCCAACACAAGAAAGATGGAGTACCTGTTGGAAAGAGTCCAGAGGAGGCCATAAAGATGATCAGAGGGATGAAGCACCTCTGTTCTGTAGACAGGCTGAGAGTTAGGGCTGTAGCAACAGGAAAAGGGGGGGATGGCTTTAAACTGAAACAAGCAGGGTTAGATTAGATATTAAGTAGAAATCCTTTACTGAGAGGGTAGTGAGCAGTGGAACAGGTTTCCAGAGAAACTGTGGACTCCCCATCCCTAGAAGTGTTCAAGATCAGGCTAAATGAGGCTTTGAGCAATCTGGTCTAGTGAAAGTGTCCCTGCCCATGGCAGGGCGGTGGGAACTACATGATCTTTAAGGTTCCTTCCAACCCAAACCTTTCTATGACTCTATAACTCTATGATTCTTTAGAAACAATTCATAAATACTGAAATTTTTTGTATATTTTTAAAATTCAGTGAATAATGTAATTTTCAGCTAATTTCAAATTTATGATTAATTACTGAAAATAGTAGCCTAATATATAGCCTCTGACAGATAAGGCTAATTTTTATGACATGAGCATGTTACATTGACATTTTCAATTATATTGAAAAAAAATTTCTTTCCATTGTATCTTTCTAAGAGAACTGGAAAAACTACACATACAATGTACCCTTTAAATTTATAACAATGGCAGCTTCTGATTGAGCTATTCCTCCTTAATGTTCACTGTAATTTTGTTACTTGAAAAAATAGTTTTGAGAAAAAAAGTAGCTCTTAAAATAATAAAAAAATCATATGCTAATACTGGTACCTTTTCTTAGCTAAGTCTTGAACCTCCTGCTGCTAAAGAAAGACAAAAAAATTCATGGACTAATTTGTTAAGGGCCACGTTCCTCATAGCAGCAGGGAGCTCAGGATATATCTTACTGTGAACTCAGGAAATAGGAAGCACAGTGTTTTGAGGTGAACTAGAAGAATTTTAGAAAAAGCAAGGATTAACTGTGTCATTTAAGATCTACTTCTCACCTGACAGCTATCAGTGTAGATCTTGCCCAGAAGACAAAATCTTCCCATGTTCCTTACAGAACTGAAGTATTATTGACCTTCCACAGGACTGTAGCTACCCAATTAATGGCAGATTTTTTATTCAAACATGATTATTTTTTTTAAAAAAGGATATTATATTTACAACTTTCTTTTTTTAATGCCAAACAAAATATTGCTTATGTTTGCAGACAGTTATGATATTATATTGTAACGCTCTTTTTATTTATTGCTATTTTAATGCTATTTTATTTAATATTGCTCTAAGATGGAAAATCAGGGTATGTGGTAAACAACCACTAGAAAATGTCACAGGAAATAACACAGAGAAACAATAGAAAATTGCATTATAGTTATAATAAGGAAACTAAGACAGTAGACTAAGAAGAATCTAAAATCAATATTGAACTGTAAGGTCAGGTAATTTGGTAACGTTGTAAGCTGGCCTCAATGTGTTTTCTGTCCTTGAATGACAAGGCACTTGATTTCTCACCCAGGTGAGCCTATAATCTAAAATGTTAGGCACAGTGATCTTTGTAGTGGTATCTGTGTGCCAGCCAATATCCCTTTTATGTGGTAAATATTTCATAGCTTCTTACAGCTCTGCATATACTCTCACCATTAATATTCAAGCAGAGTTCCCCCCACCTCTTCTTACTGAGGAGGAGCTTAATACAGCAGATTGCCTGGGGAGAATATTCTAAGATAAAAACTGGCCAAGTGACAGAGTCAATTGGTTTGATGCTGAGAAAAACTCCAGCCTATTTTGTTTCCTAAATAACTGGTCCCACTTCAGGAGCTTTATACGACTTTACCTTCTGAAGATTCATTTCTGAGTGTCCTTTGGGAAAAGAAGGCAATTATCTTCACTTCTGGTGTTATTATCCCTATGTTGACCACTTTTCCACCTGGTAGAACAAATGTCAGACCTACCCAGTATATGGTAACTTAAAATTTTCGGCAGAGCAGATCACAAATCAACATTTCTCCCGTGCCTTAAATATGTGCCCTTGGTCCTGGAAAGGTCTCTATACATGGTCAGCTGAGTGTGTGTAAGAGTTTGGCAATAATGGACAGTTCACTATGGCTGCTCACATGCCAAATGTTTAAAGATGTGCTTAAGTGCTTCCTCAACTTCTGTAAAAATGCCTTGAACAACAGAGCCCATAATCAGCCTCAGTGAACTCAAAGGAACCACTCATGTTCATTATTTGATATGTAAAGATCTATTTTATAGCCCCAAGGTCAATTCAATGCATGTATTGACTTGAATGCCTTATGCAGCATAAGAGGTAAGCACATGTGGTAAGACTGGTGAAAAAGTATCTGTGATATCATGATCTCAAATAAATACCCCACTGAAAGCTCACATTCAATATGTTCTATTTATTCATGAGCATTAGCTGCTCCCTCCTCCTTTCTTCTCACAAATCACCAGTTATATCTGCTCCTTGAATGTCAGAATAAAAGAAACTACACACCCTTACTGACAAATTAATACCCTGGATTGAATGTTACATTATAGCAAAAGCTTTTACGTTCTTTTTTTTTTTAAATAAATTATTGATTGCATAAGATTTAATGTGAAATTTGTTGGACATCTGAAATGTGTTGGCACCCAGGGAACCATCCCATGGTTTTCTGGTGAAATCATCACATGCAGTGGGGTCACAGCAGTTGCTGATAAATTACACCATTATCAGCATTGTTTCAACACAGCCAGTGGAATTAATGTGCAAGGAATGAGGCTCCACACTTTGATGTGTACAGAATTCAGTATTCTTACAGTCCAGTTGAATATGAAATAAGCAAAAATCTTTATTGCTGTCATAAGAATTTCCTGCATGTTGCTAAAAGTCCTTAGCATCTGATTTCTTACATTCACACTGTCAGGAATCTGTTGCAAGAAGATGGTAGTAATTTTAAGACAACAGCCTTATGATTAGAATGTTAAAAAACGTGCTCAGCAGATGACTGCATATTCTCAAGGGCAACTGAGACAAAATGTACCGTGGGAAATGGGATAAAGAAACATTAGTGGATAAATAAGTGAATTATCTCAGAAAAAATTTAAATTATACTATTTCCCAGTGGATACCAGTTTTCTTCATTTAACTGGACGCTGCTCAGTTGAATGTTAACAGCTCCCACAAAAGTTCCTTTGCTTTTCACAACAAGCTTCAGTACGTGGCCTTTGAGCTCCGTGACTTTGTCATACACAACCTGAAATAATATACAATGAAACAGAAAGAAAAATACTAATTTGTTAACCTGTTTGAAAAGCAAATTACTTACTTCAATCAGGATGATGATTACAACTTTGTGATAATTGCTTTAAATTTCCATCCAGAATTGTCAAATATTAACCATGAGTCAAAATCACTTAGTGAATTTACCTCAGAAATATATTTGACCTTATCTAGTTTATATAAAAGAGATTCTGCCAGCTTAGGCTTGTGAAATCTGATTACCATTTGTAAATAAATTTGAAAACTGTGTTGTGCGACGCTTGAGAAAAAAAATCCCAGTATACATAATTTTCCATTTGAAAATTGAAACTCTAACTTAAGCAGAGCTTTGAACTCAAATGTAAAAAAATATCACAACCTCCATGAAGTTCCACAGGGAATCATAATGTGTCTAATTTTGTGGAGGAGAAATTCAGATGGAGGGCACTCATTGTGGACAGTGGCATGAAAACATAAGATAGGTAATTCTGTAAAAGTGTAGATTTTTCTAATTATTCAATATCTTTCTAGAGCAGATGCTTTGATAAATGGTATTGCTCTTCTGCAAAAATCAGAAAAAGACAGGAAAACAGTTTTGATGTCAATTTGTTTAACCTAGGTATATTTTATTTGTTACGTATTCCTTACTGTCACCTTAAAGCAACTTTCTGTTGCATTAATATGTGTTACAAATGTGTGTCACATCAAGGCACAGTGCCTCAGAATGTTTTCCCAGTACTGTACTTGTGATTAAATCTTGTGCTACATACCAGAATTAAAAAAAAGATCAAGCCAAAGTAAACCCAAAATTTCTTCTATCCAAGACTTCCATAACATTTTGTAACTGTCCTAGATCCAGCAGACCCACATCATAAAAGAGATAAGAATTTTCCTTTGAAAACGGTCTATAAATTTTACTAATTCAATAGTAAAAAAAAATTCAGACACTGAGGCACTGGAGCAAGTCCAGAGAAGGGCAACGGAGCTGGGGAAGGGTCTGGAGCACAAGTCTTGTGAGGAGCAGCTGAGGGAACTGGGGGTGTTCGGCCTGGAGAAAAGCAGGCTCAGGGGGAGTCTTATGACTCTACAACTGACTGAAGGAGGTTGTGGTGAGGTGGGGGTCGGCCCCTTCTCTCAGGTAACAAGTCACATGACAAGAAGAAATGGCCTCAAGTTGTGCCAGGGATGGTCAGGTAGGATATTAGGAAAAATTTATTCATGGAAATAGTTGTAAAGCATTGGAACAGACTGCAAAGGAAAGTGGTGGAGTCACCATTCTTGGAAGTGTTCAAAAACGTGTGGATGTGGCACTCGAAGGCGTGGTTTAATGGTGAACACAGTGGTAATGCTAAGGTTGGACTTGACGATCTTAAAGGTCTTTTTCAAACTCAATGATTCTCTGATTCTAATGGAAATAATTTCATGAATGATTCTGGATGCTAACTATACCCAAATGTGCCTATTTGGATATTAGGAAGAAATTCTTTACAGAGAGGGTAATCAGGCATTGGAATGGGCTGCCCAGGGAAGTGGTGGATTCTCCATCCCTGGAGGTTTTTAAGATGAGACTGGATGTGGCATCAGTGCCATGGTCTGGTAACCACGGTGGTAGTGGATCAAGGGTTGGACTTGATGATCTCGGAGGTCCTTTCCAACCCAGCTGATTCTATGATTCTATGATTATAAAAAGGTTAGAATTTTTTTATGGAATCATCAAATATTAAACATGACAGAATGCTCAATCCACTCAGTAGAAGTTGTAGATGTGGAACACCTCTGAGATTGAACCCAGTTTAGCAAGTGGAATTTACTCAATTTCGATTTTTCCATTACTCCAGAAGTGCTGGTAATACTTCTCAAAATAAATGAGACAGTTGTTCGGCATCTCTTTAGAAAAGTACTAAGGAGTATCGTTTTTTAAACTATCTTTTAAATTACCTTGATACTGTGAGAACACACTGAGGTTAAATATGAAATGTTAATGGTGTATTTTTTGAATTTAAAAAAAAAACTACCACTCTGGAGCGATAGGCTAACAAGAATGAGCTGCACTCAGAACAGATTCCCATGCTTCAGTCTCTGCATTAATCAAAAACTGCTGAGTGAACTGCATGTGGGCTGAAAAAATGCAAAAGAATGCTCTCAGTTAGTTCAGGCCTGAAAGGTAAGCTTTGTTAAGAGAAGTACATTCAATCTAAAATTTGTATGGCTGGAAATGTTTTTGCTATTTTAGCTGCAATGGAAGAACGCTTTAAATTTTAATCTCCCTGCGCAGTTTAAGCAGCAAACGCAGTGACAGTCTGTCACTTCTGGAGAATGGGAAACTGAAACTGCCTAAGAGGTGTTTGCCACACAACCTGCTTGGATTTTCCGTGCACTCTGAGCGCAGGCTGTACCTGTGGCACTGTTCAGGAAAGGAAACGTCAGACTGAACCCCCTCTAGCTTGGAGCTCTGTGGGCTGAACTGCCGAGCCCTCACTGCACCTCCACTCCTAAGGGAAAGAACCAGTCATGGGAGACATCCTTCAGGCAGGGACAGAGTTAGTAAAGGTTCATCCCCAGCGATGTTCCTCATGCTGAGTGGCAACAGAAAGGTGGTTCTGAGGATCACAGGTGGACCCAGGAGGCACAAACCTGTTGGTTCTCCCACCCAACCCAAGCTGGCTTCGTCTGCCTGTTGGGTTTTGTCTGCTCTGCCATTTGGAGGGATTTCACAGGGAGCATGGAACAGGCAGGACACCAGGGAACTCTGGCAGCAAACAACAGACAGGACACCAAGCTCCCTGGTTTAAGGGGATAATTGGTACTGTGGGGATGAACATTTACTGCCACGGGTTGTGGGGGAAAGAAAAACTGTCCCTCTCACTCTTTTTAAATGGCTTTTACTAGAAAGATCTTAGCACGGGCAACATTTCCTTTTCCATTTACAAACCTTTGGAAATCATGGTTTAGAATGGCTGTCATGAAAGTCACACCTGGTGCTTTTCGGGTTTTTTGATATTTGCTGTGCCTATTTTGCCAAACTCTACGTGATTTAAAAATTCCAGCTTCTCTGTTGCCCAGTTGCCTTTGCCCACCAAAATAAAACTGAAATGATGAAAAAAATCGGAAAAGCAAGGGCAAGTACAGTAAGCAACAATATAATTTAGAGTAAATCTATGATCTGACACTGCAGCAATGCTAATGTTACCGAAGAAAGCTGCCTTGTTTCTTTGCCAATATATTAAAGATACCAGCTGCTGCTTTAAAACAACAAAAAGTATACATGTAAGCTGTAAAAGCTAAGAAATCTTCAGTATGGTGGATCACAACAGGCGTGAACTGCGGTAATGAACAACTTTCAATCTTTGGCCAAAAGGAGTTAAAAAAAACCAACCCTGAGCAATGACAGACCTTTACAGTGCACGGTGGGTGATTTTCAAATGATCCCAGTAAACTGTTTCTATAATGGTATTGCAAATTCAGCTGGAGCAAGGTATATATCATCAGGATGAAGGGACAGAAGGAAGGTCTGGAGATAGCTGAATTATTCTGTGGGTAAAACAAATGCCACCTTGCCAGAACTTCGTACTGCAACAGTTAAATCCTGAAATGATTGTGCAGGAAGAGTATTTGCCTGCCATTTGTACAGCTGGATCAGATGGAGGTGAGTTAATACATGTCCATGCAGCAAATCAGTGGGACAGTTAGGGCTGGAATTCAAGTATTCCTGGCTCCAAAAAGAGAAGCACCGTTGACCTACAGGAGTCTAATGACATTTTAATCACAAATGCGGGACAGTTGCTTCTCCTTAGGTAGCCATGGCACAGTTCCTAGATTTGGGTAATTAATCCAAATTAGCTTTGATGCGTGGTGCTGGAGGGAGTGGCTGTGGCTCCTGGTGCAGTTCCCCTCCTCCCTCTCCATCAGACTTGCTGGGGCTGTTCAGGCTGCTCCAGGCCAGCTCCCCCTCAGCTCCAACAGACTGGTGTGGCCCAGGTCTGTGTGCTCACATCTGGCTGTGCCCAAAGGGCAGGACAGAGAGAGTGCCCTCTCGTTATGGAATGTACGCTCTGCCTTGCCTTGGAGCGTTGCTCATTCCAGCATTTCTCAGGGCAAAAGTTACACATAGGAGCAAGGACCCGCTGCAGCTGGATCTGGTCATCGTGGCTTCTCTTGGCAAGAGTTTAAAATGAAGTCATTCAGGTTTATTTTCCGTTCTTTCTAACTTCATTTTCACTAAACTATTCTGAAACCTCCGAACTCCTTTTTATTCCTAAATGTATTCTATAACAGGTATGTTATTAATTTTCTCTTTGCATTCCATTTTTCTGTGAACCTAATCTTTTTCTCAACCATTATTTTTTAATGCAATGTTATACCAGTGTGAATACCACAAACTCCAAAATCCAAATAAAGGAACAAGAGAAAAAAAAAGGAGTTCTTGTTAAAAGCAACTCCAAAACATTTTATTGTCCTGGATTTTCTCATCTTCACTCTCACACACATGAGTAAAAATCAAACATAAAAAGCACTTTTGCAAGGTTGATAATTTGCTGTAGGCAGTCATAAGCAATAGAATAAAAAACTAAATGCAGAAATACCCAAGAGAAGCACATTTCAGATTTTTCTCAGTCTTGAACAAAGAAAGAAATTAATATACAGCTTCCTTCCAGCCACTTGGCTTTAATAAAATCTTATGAACTCATAAAAAAGGCTAGCACATTTCTGTGCACAGTGTTTTGGACAGTAACTAACTTAAAAGACAGCTGACTTATATTTTTAGTAGGTTTTCTTCCCTGGGGCAGCTTTTGCCTCAGTCTACCAGTGTTGGACAGAAAATGCATACAGAATGACATCACATATGGGAGAACAGAGCTGCTAACAGCACAGGCATTGGGTTTGAAATGTCCAAGTTCAAGGGAACCATATGTCCCCACTGCGATTAGGAGTTCCTGGTGAAAAAGATTGAGCATCTGTGAAGAAAGCTCTAATTTTGATTAAGGATATTAAAGTTTTCATGGAATTTCTTTTAACAGCAGTGGAGTACTCCTCAACCACAACTAAACCTCCTCCCTGTGATTACTGTCTGACTGCAGACAGGATTTTGGATTTTCCTGTATTCAAATTGATCTAATAATGATGTGAAAGTAATTGTCTTCCTGTGTTGCTGGTTGGTTCTTATCTGTAGTCCATCTTGGATACTTTACAACAAATGTTATGATACATCCAACTGTATTTCTTCGCTTTAAATATCCTTCAAATGTAAAGGAATTTCTTTAGACAGGTTAATTGGACTCATTCCACTCTCTCTTTGATTGCAAAGGAAGAAAGAAATAACAAAACAATAAAGCCTAGTTCCTTGTTATTCCACTGCTGTACCATAGGGAGGGAAATTTGTCTCAGCTGTGAGCAGCCCTACTACTCAGGGAGCCTTCTTAAAGAAGCACTGGAAGACATCAGTTAAGTAGGTAAGTTTTGTAATCACACAGATGTGGGAAAAGAGAAATATTAAAACTCCAGGACTGGGAAACTAGGAGATAAGGACTCAGACTCTGCTGACTAACCTAAGCTTCATCATATCTTATCTATGAAACAGGGTGGAGTGGTAATATTTTCCATGCGTTCTACTTTACAGCCTGCTGAAAGAGCATTTGTAAATTGCTTTGAGATCTTTAGGAGATTTATTATATGTAATAATTACAATCTCCAATCCCACCTACTGTTTCAATCTCATCTGCCCTTACAAATGAACATAGTTTATGCCACTTCCTATTCTGTCATAAATGTTTCTCCATAAAAACATTTCCTTTCATCCCAGAGGCTTGAGCACTTCAGTGGTGTGTGAAATAATCATATATATAGCTGTGAACTGCTAGTATTTTGACATAAAAAGAACCTGGCTATTTATTCTTGTGTTATCACTTAGGACAGTGACAACCAATTTTCAAATATGAATTTGAATAACAGCATCCATTCAATTCATACTTTTCATGCTATTGTACAAAGCTGCATTCAAAACCAGCTAAGTTATGGTGCAATGATGTTTGGTCTCATTTGGCTAATGTGTGGTTATGGGTAAGATAGAGTAGTATGAAAATTCCAGCTGTTTTCCTGAAGAGAGAGACATAAAAGAGGCTGTTTCACTTCTGAGAAAGATGCACAGCCCATGGTTCTGCCCACTTGTGGTTCAGCTTATGATACATTCCTTCTTTCTGATCACCCTCATTGCAGCAGCTCTAAAGGCTGTACTGTTATAACTTTATTTCAAGAGTGGGCAAAGAAGATCAAACAAGTTGCACCAGCACAGGCTGGGGGCTGACCTGCTGGGAAGCAGCTCTGCAGAGAAGAACCTGGGGGTCATGGTGGACAACAAGCTGTTCATGAGGGGACCTCATCAATGCTGTCAGTACCTGAAGGGAGGTGCCAGAGGATGGACCAGGCTCTGCTCGGGTTTGCTGAGCAACAGGACAAGAAGCAACGGGTAGAAACTGATGCACAGAAAATTCTACCTGAGCATGAGGAAGAACTTCTGTACTGTGTGGGTGACCATGCACAGGAACAGGTTGCCCAGAGATGTTGTGGAGTCTCCCTCACTGGACATACTCAAGAACTATCTGGACACAGTCCTGTGTAATGTGGTCTGGGATGCCCTTGTTTGAGGGAGGGAGGTGGGACCAGATGATCCACTGTGGTCCCTTCCAACCTGACACATTCTGTGATTCTGTGAAATAAGAAACAGTGGAAGAAAGTGAACGGTACTCACAATTTCATTGTAGGTAGGGTCAGAACTTTTTGGAGCTGTTCTTGTTTTCCTTCGACTGGCCTCACAAGGATGTGGCAGAAGATAAAATTCAGCATGTGCACTTGGGGCAGAGCCATCTGGGAGGTGCTGAAAAACAAAAAGGTCATGCCCACGTTCTAGTAAAGAAAACAAATAAAAAGTACCAAATGAAATCTGGATTTTAGGCAGACACAGAAACATGTTAGATTCTCAGTATTCTCTTGGCTAAATTGGAGTGCTAGTGCAGTAAATAACAGGAATTATTAGCATTCAGCTTAAAATTGAATCAATAATAGAAATTAAATAATACAAGGACAAGGTAAAATTGCCTATCTTTAATATTTTACATTCGGAGGGAAAAACCCTTAAGCCTCAATCTACTTTAACTCATCTTAATCTGATACAAAGTCAAGCCCTTCCACTTTCCAGAGCAATGCATTGCCAGAGAAACTGGATTTTAGCCAGTAAGCTCCTACTGATGTTAACTCCTAAGTATCAGTGCTGATGCTGGGTAGAACTGATTGTTTCTAAGGGTGTTTCACAGAACATATTACTATAGAAGATCCAGGAGCAGTTCCTGCAGCAATATGGGCAGAACAGGATTCTTATAATAACAGTCTTTCCAATCTCACCCATCACACAGCTGCAATCTCTCTTTAATTTTCCAGTTCAGGTTACTGAACTATATTCCAGATATTCCATCTTATGGTAGCTACTCGAGATCACAGCCAATCTATTACCCAGGCTCAGTCATAACCCAGTGCTGGTGGGTGGAGAGTTTTTTTGATAACTTCTGAGGAGCTGTAAGGTTATTCGTAAAGGAGCATTACAACTACTCAGAAAACACATTGTTATTACTCCAGGCTTCAAAAGAACACACAAGAAACGTAATAATGAAAAACCACGGAGCAGGTATTTTGCCAGGACATGCCACTTAATGCTTCCCTTATAATTAAGCACAAACCCTTGTGTTGGTTACACAGTACACAATCAGAAAGCATAAAATGGGGCATATCAAAATATCAGTCATTTTAATCATATAATCAGCATTTTAAGCAGCAGGTTTACCTGGCAGCTCACAGGCAATCCAGTGAGAGGATGCAAATAAAAACACAGGAGAAAAGATCTTAAAACATTTGTAACCAATGAATCCAGAGTATTATACAGCCACTTGCATTTGTATTTCCCATTGTAATTTTACACCTGGCTCACAAGAAAGTAATTTCTCAGATTTTGATTATTCACAGTATGTGTCTGGAAATGTGGGGCTTTCTACAGGCATTATCAACAACATATCCCTGGGATAGGGGAAACCACTGTCTCCTAGCAATAAATAACTTCTCTATTGGGAAGAAAAACACTGCTTGTGGGTGTGAGCAACCAGTGCTTGCACAACAAACCTCTGGTTTTTGTTATCTGAAATGATCCTTCAAGGGAAATGACGTGGCAAAGCTCATTATTGCTATCGTTAACACTACACAGCATCAAAGGATGCACTACTCAAATCATTACATATTGTCAGCACCACGTGGGTGATTAATATTACTATTGCTAAGCCCCCCAAAGTACATCTGATTTAAAATACACATGGGATTTAGATAGATGGGATTCAATGGCTGACATAAGAAAGCCATTAAAGGGCAATGAAAGCAACGGGTATTTTCCTAGGGCAGAGTAGCTCGTTGCTAATGCAGGATTTATAACTCACACTGCCCATCTGAAAGCACATCTCTGTTGATCTAGGACTGTACTAAAATTTCAATCAAGAATTGCAAGTAACAGTAAATTGAACATCTCTTAAAAATCAGGAAGGAGAAAGAAATGTAGCCTTAAATACCAGTTCAAGCAAGCAGGATCGTAACTGTAATCAAGCTCTTCCCTTCTCAGTGAATAGGTAAATATCACTGTAACTTGAAGCTCAACTCAGTTGCTTCAGACAAAGAAGGGAACTTGGTTAAATAAAAAAAAAATGTCATTCTTGACTAAGACCTTATCAGCACAACTGCAGAGGCCCAGCATTATGATCTTCACTATCTCCAGCATGGAAATACAGCACGGGGAGAGTCCCATAAAATGTCAGGCTTTATGAATCATCCCAGCAGTGTATTGCCTAACCAGGGACCATGCCAGAGTCGATTCTGAAAGCTGAGGTCAGCAGCAGCTGCAAAGGGCACCAGGTTGAGGAGCCCAGGTAGTAGGTAACAGGCTACAAAGGTAAGGTGGCTGCACCTGTCCTGTCCCATCCCATCGAGCTGCCCAGATAGGACAGGGTGTAGGCACAAGTTCTGTGCCCCCCTGCACACCCCCAGACAGATCGTGGCAGCGTTGTCTGAATTGGAAACAGGCTCAGCCTGACATCCACCTGCCAGGGAAAGAATACAAGCTGATTGCCACGAGATTGCTTAACAGGACCTGGGCATCCCGAAGTGGATGCGATGAATCGAAAAGAAGTCAGGTAAAAATTGTCACTATGCCTTTGAGTTGCTCTTTGGTATATTACCCACCCTTCAGCCAACTAACCTTCCTCTGTAGCCGACTCCTCCCAAAATTGAAAGAAGGCACTTTGCAGCAGTGCTTTGGCCACGTGAAACAGGGACTGAAAACTGCTTCCTCACTTTTCCTTTGAATTTAGCTAAATACATGCTGAGAGGTGAGTGGGAGGAGAGGGTCAAGAGAGAAAATTCAAAAAAGAGAATATTTTAGCGATTCAGAGGGGGAAAACTCAAGGTAGAGTAGCTGCCCTGGGATATTTCAGAACTAAAATAAAGCTGCTTTTCATGAATAGTAGCAATCAGCAGCCAGAGTGTTAGAGGTAATTTGAATTGCAGCCACCTGAATTCCAATAGAGATCTTAGTTCTAGTTGTTGGGTGTTGGTTTTCTCCTTCTCCCCTGCTTTACAGGTGACATTTTCCCACTTCGTCTTCCCTTGCCAAGAAAAGGCAAAGAGGCCACTCCAAATTCCACAACTGCCCCAGTTCTCCATTTGCAGTGGCACCGTTATGCCATCAAACAAGGAAAAAAGCTTCAGCTGAGCACTCTTCCAGCCTGATCACATCTCCCACTTCTCAGCTGCCCTCCCCTGACTCCTGATATGACACAACACATCTCATTAGGGGCTCCAACTGTTAAAAAGGTTCTGTCCCACCACACACTTATAATTCAAAACCACAGATTAAGAGCACATATAACCAAGCCTTGGCCTTACAAGAGCAGAATATGGGTAGCTTGTATGGTAAGTTTATGCTGGGTTCTCCTTAGATTGGCACAACAGTTGAATTTTTTTTTTTTTTTTTTTGTGAAGAGCCTGCTTCACCACAGGATTTATTGAGGCAAGACTTTGCAGTGGAAGGAGCTGTACTTTGCTAGACACTCCGTAGCAGGGACAAGGAGTGATCTTGGCAGTTTGACAATCATAGTGCAAAAATGAGAGTGGGATTAACACGGCAGAAATATCTTTTTAAATCTTAAGTAGGTGGAATTTGAAGTTTTATTAAGACAACTGACACAGCAGGCAAAAAACCCCAAGGTTCTGGGCAAGCTAGTTCTTTCTCAGGTTTCACATACGAGTCGAACATTGAATTAAAGAAGAATGAAGAATAAAGGAAAAACGGAGAAAACGTCAGAAATATTGTTCTTACTAAAGATTATGTCTTCTGTCACATTTAGTGAGCAAACTCCCTGGATTGTCCTTTCACTTCTGAGATTGCATTGGCACATTTATGAATTTGGGTAAACAGGAAGAATGCCTTACCCAGAATCATGGACTGGGTCAGGTTGGAAGGGACTACAGTGGGTCTGGTCCAACCTCCTGCTCAAGCAGGGTCATCCCCACATGGCACAGGATTGCATCCAGATGGTTCTGGAATATCTCCAGTGAGGGAGACCCTACACCCTCTCTGGGCAATCTGTTCCAGTGCTCAGTCACTGCACAGTAAAGAAGTTCATCCTCATTTTCAGGTGGAACTTCTGCCTTTGCACCAAAGAGAATCTGTTCTGGTGAACCCATTGTAAACACAAAGTGAGATATCTAGCAGGCTTACAAGTAATTCTGAAATCCAGCAGAACCCCCTTTTTGTTATTATTAAAGAAAAAAAAAAATCACTGATTTCTGTCCATAGTCCAGTCCAGAAGGAAAATCAAAGGGTACCTTGGGAACGACATTCTGCGCTTTACTCTGTAAAACCTTCATAGCTTGAATGAACTCGTGATCAAGCAAACAGAAAAAACCCCCAAAGTTTTAGACTGAATTCTATTTATGTTTCATTCTGTAGTCATTTCATTAACCCCAAAATAAAGGGTTTTTACTTCCTTCAGAAGAAGCTAATCCCAATTTAAATTACTGTCTTAAATCTTTGATTCTGTATGCTTATGAATAAATCCAAGCCATAAAAATCTGTAAGGCTGGACAGATACAAAACCAAGCTCCCAACAGAAATGCCACAGGTCCCCTTGATATGCCTGTGGACAAAATAACCACAAAAAACCCCAGTGATTTTGATCTGCCAATAAAAAAATTTGAATTTAGGAGCTGACTCCCTGTGCTTCCTTCAAATACAACCAAGTGATGATGGAATGATTTTCTCAGAGAATGACCAGCCTACCTGACCTTGATTATGACAGATGTTTTTAAGGAACTCAGTTACAAATGCCTGTATTTATGTTTAGAAAAGCAGTTTATTTTATTTTTTCTTGTAAAGACAGGCAGAAGGTGACAGAAATATTTAAGAATGAGTGGGAGTGAGGGAGAGGAAATAACATTCTGGATTTACTACTTTCCACATCTCTAATTCAATACAGACCTGTATCTGTTGTGGCTATGTTCCCTCTTTCACTTCAATTTTATTTTCCAAAACAAAAAAGTTGATATTTACTTACAGAAACCCACACCATTGATAGGTTATATCTTGTGTAATTTAATTTTAAATATAGTAGCTGTAGCTGGGAAATAATAGATGAAATTCAATTGATTTTTCCACAAGAATTGTATTATCCTAATGACTTTTCTCCCTTCACAATTACTAATCATCCACAACTCTCCTAACAGAAGGATTCTTTGATAGCATTATGACAGCTACTAGCTACTTCTACATTTGCCATATATTAAACTATTTAGTGTTTTGGCAGCCAGTATGAATGTTGGGCCATACCCATATGAATTTTGAAGAAAGTTTTCAGATTTTTAAAATATGTACTTTAGTGATAATTTATTGTGAAATGTTTTTAAAACTCACGTCTTCCTAAGTGACATAAAATTTTCTTTTCAGATGACTTTTGCCTAACATTTAAATCATGCCATCAGTTTTTGTTAGTGTTAGACATGCAGATCACCTTTTGTCCTAGAGTGAAACAGATTGATGGCTCCTGAACATTTGATAGTTCCAGCTGCTGTTCTCTTTTTCCCATTTGTCATTTTCAACAATCTTGACAATAAAAAATAATGATCAAAGGTAACTTGTATTAACTAATGCCACCTTTCTCCTTTATAAATAACTTCCTTTCTTCCCCCAAAAAATTAATTTCCGGGAAATTTTCAAATCTCAGTTGCTTTCTTCCTGTTCTTCAATGAAAAAAAAAAAAAAGATATCCAGCCTTTAGAAAGGCTCCCATTTCAGCTACTGCCCCCAAATAAAAGTAATTCACTTTGTCCAGTAGTTTTCTTAGTTTTCCTATCCTTTACCTTCATCTTGTGTTCTTACATACACTGCCATGAGATTATTTACATAGTGAAGGACTACAAAATATTCCTTAATGTTTAATATCAAGATATCTTTACCCCTTTAAAAACCATATCACTATAATAAATGATTAGAAGAAACCTTCACAGCTACAAAGCAAAATGTCTATATATGAAGTGTAGACATTAGGTGGATTTGATTATCATCCAATAAAGGAGGATTAGAAAAAAATCCACAGAAGAAATCAGCCTTGCACCGCAGTAACCTTTATAAATTACTAGCTGCCTCTAGACTTAAATTAAAATTAGTAAGAAATGTGGAAAAGCCATCACTGCTGCTACATTGTCTTTCACTTTCTCTGAGTCCCTGTGTAATTTAGCAGAGAAAGGCTAAATCCTGTCTTTCAAAGCTGCAGCCTAATTAGCAAATACAGCCTCTGTCTTAGGAAAAGAGAACATCGTCTGGGCTACTTCTAAACTTAAAGAGCTGAGAAACCGGTATATTACAAAGCAAGAGGTGCCTTCAAAAACAGATTAATAAGATATATAAACCTTCAGGACAAACAGGATTGCTGTGTGAACAGGTGGTTGTGTTGTTACTTCATAAATCCTAACGCAGGACCAAAGATCCTTCCTTGTTTCTCCTTTGGGCTCTGCATATCCCAAAGCACTGAACATCTCTATTCCACTCTGCTACCAGGCTTTTAATTTTCCTCTCACAAAATATCTTCAAACTGCTTCAAAGAAAATTAAAAATAAAATCACATTTGCAGTAATCACATAATAATTACAAAAGAAGACAATCCACTATATCACTATGGTGCACCCTGCACTCTCTGCTATTGGCAAGACAAATCACAAAAGCAACTGGCCAAAAGTGATTGCACAAATAAGGTATTTTTTTTCCCAAACAACTGCTTTTTGCACTTAAAATTAAAAAAATACTTCTCTGCAAGATAGGAATTATTGTTTTACATTCTCTGATACAAATTTTTTTTCCATCTTCTCTGTGAGATGCCTCATTCCTTTTCCTAAGTTCTTTCCTTTTTGATGCATGCATCTGGGTATGTAATAAAGAGAGAAGACACACTGTGACAGAGGTCACTGACATGGAGGTCAGGCAACCAAAAAAGAAATTAGGTTTATCTCAATTTAATGCAGGGAAACAAAAAGATAAGTTGGTTTTAGAACAACATAAATTTTGCTGTCAGGAAAGCTCGGGAAACCATTTTTTTGAGCAGGCATTTTCTACCTTTCAGAAATCTGGCAGTGTCAGTGGAAGGAGCCTCCAGATGGCTTTGTCATTTACTATGATAAAAATGCAGAGGTTATTGATTTGAATAACCAAATACAGCTTATGTCCAGTATCTTTAGCATCCCAATCAGCCCACTTGTAGCAGAGTAGCCAGGACTTGGGCAGCCTGGCTTTACACCTCATTCCTGACAGGGAGAACTGTGCTGGCAGAAACAGGGTCTAGAGCTGTCCTGAGCCACAAAATCTTTAAAGATCAACCCAACAACCAACACTCTCCAAGGTCACTGAGAGAGAAAGCAAGAACCTCAGCTAACACACTGCAATGAGCACACCAGTCCTGGGCAGAATATCCCAGTGCTGACCCATCCTGGTGTGTACATGAGGTGGGTATACAAGTGCCCCGTGAAGTCTCAGCTGATCTCTTGTCATGCTGTTGAGGAGGGAGGCCAGAGAGAGATTCAACCCGTCGTATTGTGGGCATCTTCTGGCTTGGCTCGGTTAAATTGCCCACATGTTGGTGTCTGGCCCAATTTGAGGCACAAAAGATGCTTGAGATATCTGCTTAAACTGTCAGACATGACACAGGCCCTCCTCTTCTGCAGTGGCAGCTGGAGGCCAGATGGGACATGTTCAGCCATCTCCTGTAGACTCAGGAAAATGAGCTGGGGTTTAGGTCTCCACTGATCAAATGAGAGCTTAGTCATCTAGACAAGGATCCAGTTTCTAAAATGCTGCTGCCTCATGTCACCACAGATGACAGAAGGTGTGTATGGAGCTGGAAATATGACATAGGCTTTATGGGAAAATGGACCATTCTGGAGTGGTCGCCAGAGATCAAGCAAAATAATTCATGGTATTCAAAATAACCATGATCAGGCAACTGATCCATCACAACTTGATGGAAATGTGATTCCAGCATACCATGTATGTAAGCATCTTAGTTGCAAACTGATTCCCACTCCAATTACACCAAGGAACATAGACACCGGGATTTTCAAAGTGAAGAAGAACTATTTGTTAAATATTTAACAAAACCAGGTTTGTTCATTTGTTTGTTTTTTAAGGAGAAAGACAGTTCTGGGAAATAGCCTGGATCCCAAAGGACTCAGGGTTTTCTAACAACTGTGTAAAATGTTTCTGATCTGCTTCGGTCATTTGAGAGGAAAGCCCATGTAAATCTGCTCAAATGAAGTAAATAAGATGAAAGATGGCCCGTGATACCCAGAAGGTCACAAGGGTGTCCTCTCCCAAGCCTTTATTTCTATAGAGCTCTGAAACCAGAAAGGTGAAGAAATGCACTGAGATGTATCTCTGATGCCCTGTTTAAAAGGAATAATCTATTGCCTTGATGTTCCAGAAGGAGTCGTGTACCAGGACAGACACAATCCCAAATGAAATGGGGAGGAGTCTGTACAACCACAGGACCATGACTGGCTCTTGCCTTTTACAGACCATTGGCAGTAGCAGGCAAGGAGGGCTGGAATTCAGCTCCAGCAAGTAATGACACAACTTTGTGTGTGTTTATTACTGTTTTTGAACAAACAACACAGAAAAAGATGTCACAGGATGGCTTGTGACAGCCCAGCCCACTGAGAGCTTAATTCTACCTCTGAACTCTGACAAACCTCTGACCCTACACCAATGCTCAGGACTAGATTACTGGGTGCTCCACAGCGTACTGTGCGGGCATTAAAAAAGTTACCAAGGCTGCAAAAATAATATAAATCAGGTGATTGTATAACCAAAGTGTGAATGGACTAAATAAATGTACAACTCTCAGTAAATATTTGAGCAAGAATCGCATAGAAGACTTTTTTTCTGTAAGAGAAAGAGGTGACATGTTCTAGATTCTTGAACCACATGCTGTATTACTATCTTTAACTCCATTTTTTTTTTTTGCATAGATGAAAGAAATCAAGGTTCAGTCATGCTTTAAAATATTATTATTCTGTGGATAAGCAATGTTGGTGCAGGGTGTATAATGCAGACAGCAGATTTCATGAACAAGCCTCTGAAGGTTTTATTTCAGAATTACCACCAAACCAATAAGAAACTAAATTCCATTGCTTTCAGCCCTGTATTATTGTTGTGCTTGGAACACTTAATTTTCAGATTACTATTTAGTCTCAGAGTCTATGACACTGGCTGAGATAAGATTGATGTAGTTTGACCCTTAGAAACATAGATCTCTGAATTTCTTCTCTTTTGAGTAAAGTACAGAGGAGAAAAAGTACTTAAGACAAACCCCCATTTCACTTTGCTTTTGAAAACACTCAGGATTAAGAGCATTGCTGCCTGTTAGAGGGTATGAAAGAAAATTAGCTTTTGAAAAAAGAAACACAAGCAAATGTTGTTGTTCTGTTTCTTTTTTGCACATACATATTCTTTTCTCTCCTTGTCTAGGCCCAGATAGTAAGTGAATATAAAAATGCACAAAGAAACAGTGAGACTGCTATCTGTGTCTTCATCCTGCACTATTTTTCTTCTCAATTTCTTAATTAGTTACAAAAGTCTGCATATGCCTGATCCAAAGTATTTTTAATTTCTCAAACTCTACAGAGCTCCTTCCACTTTTCTTTCGATTATTCTAGAGCTTGCCATCTCCCTTTATAAGAAAGCATTTCACTATATGAGGTATGCAATTTCTGCTCCTTAATTAGCTCTCATTACTTCTACTTACATTTTTGCTCAGTGTGCTAAATAATTCCTCCTGAACCTTGCCGCCTTCTCCCTTAAATATTTGCACAATTGACTCCTGTCCTTGTTAGTCTGTTCTTAACTAAGTTAAGTTTCAGTAACAATAAATCACTCCTGAAGAATCAATCACTCCTAAGTAACCCTACTGAGAACTGTTCTTTGAACTTGTATTCCAGTTAAAAAAAACATCCTGAGAGAAATATGTTACTATCAAAGCCTTATAAAGATGAACTGCTTTCTTTCTGCACCATGACACCAGGATCTGGCCTTTCTCATTGGCATCTCATAGCAACCTCATGTCTCACCATTTGCTTGTTTTATCTTCAGATTACTCTGGGATATAGATCTCTATCTCCCTGAGGAAATACTTTTCATTTGTCCAAGCTGGTTGTAGGGTTCTGGAAATTACTTTTATTCTCTTGATCTTGCTCTGTCTCCACTATTATTTTTAATGTCTTCTTCATTTGCAACCAGTGGCAAATTTAATTTATTTTCACTTTCATCTCCCAGATCACTCATACTATTAAACAGAGCTCACTGTTGTTGCTTTTTTTTTTTATCTTATTCAACACATATCAACTATGTAAGGAATTACTTATTTAAAAATGAGCAGTTAGAATTTAGAGCTGAGGCAGTACTGTGACTGTGACAGATTAAAGGGTTTAACAAGAAATAATAACACAACTTTCTGTACAACATATTTGTCAAACACCTTTCATAACAAATATGTTCAAATCCAACAGTAATCCCTATGCCACAAGAACAGACCTCATCTCTTTCCAATTTAAACTACTGTTGAGAAGTTGCACTTTTTGTTTAGAGGTGTTCAGCTAATTTTCAGTCCAAAAGAGAACACTGTCTATCTAAGCTAATTTCCTTTCATTTTAAAAGAAAAAGCATTTTCTATGAATATAAAATTAAATCCAAATTCTTTATAAGCTAGACTAAGTACAACAGCTTTCTCCCTGTGGCTTTTTATTTTGTTTTCCTGTGCCAGTCTAGGGAGAACTTCATCTGAATGTGTTACCTCCATCCATCAGCCAGGCTGCTGGTTTCATTCAGTCACTGATGCTCTTTGGATAACTTTTGTTCAGCTCAAAGACATTTTTTTTCCTCTTGTTCTCTATCCCTGGATGACCAGGCTTGCCTCCCTATGCAACTTCATTCCAATCCCTGTTGACTGATCCATGGACTGCAGCAAGGAAAGCAGTATACATTCATAATATTCTGAAAGGATAATGTGGCTTTTTATTTAGCTGGCAGGCATTGCATTGTTGGCAGGTAGTATATATTTTTCATTTAAATCTATATAATGATATAGTCATAAAGTGTAAAAGTTAGTGAGCCCATGAGAGGAACCATGGGAACCAACACAGACTGAACAAAAATCCCAACCCTTACCCAATCAAGCTCGAGACAAAACCCAGCAGAGGCAGCGAAGCATCTACCTGTATGTGGGATCTTCCCTACAGCCCTGTACCTGCAGGCTTAGATTTCATCCCTTTGGTTTTGGGAAAGCTTGGTTCTCACCTTTCTTCCCAACACATTCAAGCCATCGCATCTCACAAACATTTGGGGAAGCAATTTGTACTCGGATGGCGTAGGACACGAAATGGAAAAGAGGCTGGGTGTCTGTGTAATCCTAAAGCTGATTACTAATTTGTCACCCACATATCAGCTATCCCAGAATCATTAATCACCAAGAGTGGTACGTGACAGCTTCAGAGCTTTTATAAAAAGAGAGCTGGAAGTAGTTTTGCAGAGAACTGTAGGAGTTTATTTTTCTTCCAGCGAATTTTCCCCCTGTAAAATTGGTTCTGAATTCATCACCCACGCATGCTTTCCTGAATTTTAGTAACATTTTACATTTATTGGCATGAGGCTGAGGATAAGTTGGCTTTGTTTCTTCTCCCCTCTACCCCTGTTATTCTGTCCACAAGAAGTAATGGGCAAAAATGTTTAGCAGTGTGGATGGAAAGTTTAGCTGCTTATCTAGGAAAACAGGGGATGCCTGAAGTCATGGCAATGAAATCAGCCGAGAAAGCACACTGAGCCAATGCTGAAGAGAACCACTGTTCCCTTCTGTTTCTCTATGAAGCTGGAAAGGAAATATGCTAGCCAAGCTTTTCTGAACTTCCAAAATGGCCATTTCTGTTGCCTCTGCTGTCTCCTGAGCAGTGAGCAAGCCCAGCAGCACCAGTAGGTAGCCTGGCTTTTTCTGGCTCGCCCACAGTCTGCCCTGTGTGAGACCTGGTAGGGTCTTGGTATCCCCCATTCTCTGTGTTGGTTAATACAGATGAACAGAACTGAGTTTGAACATTTCAAGTTCAAAACCTACGTGTCTTTTAATTTTCATAAATCCATCTCCACACCCTTTGCACTGAATTACAATCCTATGCTTTTAAGGCAGACTGTGCTCCCGTTCCTGCCTACTGCCGTTTTCCTGGGTGTTGTGCTGCCACAACTGGACTGTTTCTGCTCTTGGCTAACAAAACCTTTCAGATGCCAAAACAAACCTCCCCTGGGCTCCTGTGTATTCCTCCTAAGACCACTTAGTGTGCTTTGCCAGGCACTGTGCTACTGTATATGCAGAATAAGCCTGCCCTGTCTCATCCCCTCCAGCTGCCACATCCTCCATGACTCCAGAGGCAAACTCTCCAGGCCTCTATGGTTTTCACCCCTACACAAACGTGTCCTTTTATCCCAGTCTCACTTTATTAAGGCAATACTGCCTGTACTACCTATGCAGTATAGCCCAGTGTTGCACCATCTGCCTTTGAGAGGAGCAAGCAATGCCCAAGAGGCTGACTTACAATTATGTGATAGACGTTTGGAAAATTTCATTTTATTACCATCATGGCTTTTGTATGTTTGAAAATTGGATTTAAAGTTTTTTTCCTCAGCAGTCATGGTGATGCCATTCAAATCATAAGCAGAAGCAGTAAGCCAGCTGACTTACAGAATCAGAGAATTCAAATGAAACCATGAATTGCTGAGAGAAATCTTGAGACTGAAACATTTTTAGTATCTTATAAATATCTGTTTAACAGAACTTGTCTTCATTGTGCACCCACAGTCTTAAACTGTAGGCAAACATTAACAACCAGTCTTAACATCTCTGTGTTCAAACAGTGCCTTGGCTGCAAGTATTTTCTCAGTGAAAAAATACTGCCTTTTCTTTACAGGAGGTTCAGTTAGATTAATGGGCCTTTCCAGTCACAAAATCTATAAAGCTGTTCCTCTCCATTATTTGTCTCTGAAGAATTTTTTGATAGAGTTTTCTTCAAGCAGGACAGGCTTTCCTAACATGTGACTGAAATGTTGCAGTGGTAAGGGAGAGGACATTCTGAAGCTGATCTGCAGCTTGACTGACTTGTACATCTGCAGCACATTTGGCATGTATGGATGCCTCAGATCAGAAGTGCCTGCACTGTGAAGTCCATGCATGTACCCACACCAGACAGTCCTCTGACAGGGCTGCACCAGAACAGTGCTCTCCACTGCTATAGCATTTTTTCTCTATGACATCCCAGATGAATAGGGACATTTCCTTCAGGAAAAACTCCTGCAAAGCTATAGCATTGCAGTCTTTTGGCTTCCTCCTTTAAAGAACCCGTATGACACCTGACAATGGCCATAAACACCAGCTCTTTAGGGAGTCTCTTGTGCATTATATATCAATATAGGATTTTCATGGCAAGATCTAGATGTCCTATTAAAACCCCTAGAAGTAAACTCACACAAATACTAAATAAAATTTATTTGCATGGATCAAAAATCTCTATCACAATGTCTGTCAGTTCTATGAAGCTACATTTGGGATTAATTTGGCCCACTACAATTATTTTCACATCTGAACACATCATAAAATCTCTTTATAGAGATAAATTAAATAGGGAAGAGCAACACAAAAATTATTTACTATAAATTATGAAATAAAACAAGATAGCAAAGTAATCTCTGCACAGATGAACCACTAAAATATAATTAGTGAGACTCTGCAAAAGACGGAATATACCTGAAATAGCTTTAACACATCTTGAATAAGATATGATCTTGGCATGCTTTTAAAATCCCTGTTCAGCTCAACCAAAAAAAGGCAAGGCAAAAAGGCAAGGCAAGGCAAAAGAAAAAAGAGCACGTCAGAGAGATGGATCTATATGATTGGAAAGCACAGAATATTACTAATAGGATTAGGAATCTTTCTATTATAGGTTGCTAGTCTGAAGGCAGTCCAGTAGCACTGTACCCCGAAGCACTACTGCTTCATGTTCCAGATCAGATGATGAAGGATGGATGGCCAGATGGAAGGAAGGAATTGGAAGCCCAGGATTTAAAAGCATGATTGCCTAAGTTAGGCTGCCAAAACAATGACCTTATTTTCGAGTCGTGAATCATGGCCAGTCTTACTGAATGGGGCTCCCACCACTTCTCTGCAAACTCAGTAAAATGGATTTAAGTTGCCTACTTACAAAAGCAGACAATAACTTAAAGTTGTATTGCTCATTTCCATAAAATGACGAAAACTGAACCCTGGATAAAGAAATAACTCTGTGCATCTCCACATTCTCTCCTTAAACACCCAATGACACCATCAGCATGGCAAACACTTAAATATGCCCCTCCCACTAGAACTTTACCAGAAGTTTATTAAAGTCATTTACATTTAAAAAGCACAACAGAAAAAAAAAAAAGTAAAGAGGGTCTTATGATACATCCTGAAGGTAAAGTTTGTACAAATTGGACCTGTCAGCAGAGGCTGATCTCACCTGTCAAGGAAAGAGAAATCAAGTCTCAGGACTGAGATGTATTGAATGTTACAGACCAAAATGAACGTGCTTGAATTGCAAATCAGAAGCCAGAGCAGCCAACAGAGAACAGTAAGAGCTACATAAGCCTCATGTGTATCATACAACTAATTAAACATTCGGCCTTATTTTATTACTGGCTGGTGCTCACATAAACTCCTCAGTTTGGCCCCATTTAGGGAAAGCGACTGCAATCCAGTTTGGGATGGAGGGGGCATCAGTTAATAAATGCTTTAGTCCCCCAGCTAAACAAAGATAGGATCTCTTGCCACAGCCATTGCTTGAGACATGAGCCACTGGGAATTCAAGAGCACATCTGGGTGCTGAACTCATTACAGAACAGCCGACACGCTCCTTCAGCCAAGAGACCTCACACGGCCCAGGAAAATCTCTCACGACACCTTCATCAGCCAATTCCACCTGCCTCATGCTGCAGGAGCACTACCAGCTTCCCCCTCCCATAGCCTGGCTCCAGGAATGCACAGCATTTACCTCCCTGACAGAGACTGTGCTACAAAGCTGAGCGTCACAGCAAACGACATTGCTGCTTAAAACGCACCACTGTTTCCTCTGCTGAGCTCTGCCCTGCTCGTAGACAGTCTGCTAGACTAGGAAACGTATGGATAATCAATCCATAATGCCAGACTGACATGCTAAAAAAAGTCATGCGGTGGTGTGATGCCTTATGTCTGACTAGTGTCAAAATGTGTCAGCTGAGAGGCCAAAACAGTATCAGAATTGGTTTTCATGGAAAAGGCCATTACCAGCCACCAAGGAAACCCAGTTTCTGTATCTGTCCCACATCTGTAACCATACTGAGTGAGCTCAAAGGAAAAAAAACCCCAATTGTTAAATAATGACAGAACAGCATTGTCATTACTTTGAGCTAAAATTAGTTATCCCAGAAAGCGTGTTTGAAGATTAATGTTTTCACAGTACTCTGCAAATGCAAGGACTTACGAACTATATATCACAGCAAAAGTACTCACAATGTTCCTCATGTGCTTCAACATTATTGTCAGGCGTGTGTTCTCGTAGGATATGACTAACTGTACTCCAGGCTTATGACCAGTTGACTGAGGACCTAAAGAAGGACAGATAGTTTGATTTTTTTAGTTAACAGCTCAGAGGGAGTAGATCTGTAAAATACTGAAGTACACTCGAACTGATATATAAAAAGAATCTACTGCATGTTTAAATCAGGGATGAAATTAGGACACGGATAAGGAGTGGGATGGAAGAAAGTGGTCTGACATGCAGTGCTCATTTTCTTTGCTGCTTATGAACTGACAGTAAGATTTTTTTTGTTTTCTAATTGCCATCAATCTGAAATTCAGTGGGAAATTTATGCTTGAGTGACAAATAATTGGGTTGGTTTTTTGGCAGTCATTGATGACACTATTCACTATTGATGCAATTCTCTTGTCTGCTTAAAAACACCGGATTTTTTTTTTTTTTCCCAGTTCCCAACAGAACGGAGAAAAAAAAAGAAAAAAGAGAAAGAAAAAAGAGCAAGTTTCCTGACTAGTTCCAAAACAAATTAGAGAAACAACATCTGCATCTATCATATATAAATTCTCCCTTCCTCATTGTGTACTTTTACTGTTCCAGGCTGTTTTTCATGCAACCCATTGCCTTCACAGATTTTTCCACTAAAATGCACTTAAAGAGCTTGATTCCACTCCCACTGAAAAAAACATTTTTCATTTTCCAGGCGAGAAGGATCAGTCTCATAATGCAGAAGAAATGACTAAGCATGTCCTGTTCCATCTTTCTGCTGGAGGCACTGAGCCAGCTTGTCCTCACTGCCAAAAAGGTGCGTCCTTGAAGCTGGGTAAGTAAGGTGCTTTACCTGCCCTGCAGAGACAGGAAAGAAAATACAGGTGCCTTTTACCACAGTGAACCAGGTAGTGGTGAACACAACCCCTCCTCAATATCTATCCGACCTTCTTATCTGGCAGTGTTTCTCCTGAGCAGGGTGGACATGAGCCATTTTGCACCACCTGGATTGAGACCTGGGGTTCTCCCCACGTGGTCACAATCAAAGACAGTCCAGACACTGCCTGTGTGAAGTAGCCTGGTTTTACTTATGCAAACAAGGCTTCACTTAATTAGACCAAAGCTGTATTAAACCAGTATTATGTATTTACTGCACTTGAAAAAGTAAGAACTCAGTCCTGCTAACCTTATGACAAAACAGTGATGGTTGATGAGCTGGGCTCTGCTCTCCTGCCTCCCCATTAAAGAAGCAGTTGAGCTTGAGACCTCAGTCAGAGAAGTCCCACTCCCCTGCATGCACCTTGGGATCTGTCACTGACACACAACCCTTAAACCCACCACAGGGTGAGATAATGACACAGTATAGTAGCAGTTAATTCTTTAAATGGAAACATACCTTCTAAGAAGCAGAAGGAATGAGAAAGGATGATGAAAATGAAAGAACAACCATCACGCACGAGGGTTATGCACTGTCAGCAAGAGGCTTTTTGGAGAGCATCAGGACTGTTGACCCTCAGCAGCAGGCAGGGTTCTCACATCTCCCTTCCAGCCTCAGCAGGCACCTGTGCACTCTCTGTTGCACTCTTGCTCTCTCTGTCCCACACGTGCACCAGAGCTCTGACAGCCAGCATTGTGAGAGCAAGAAATCAAACTCCCCCTCCTCAGCCTCTCCTCTCAGAGGGGAACTTATAATGAATAAGCCACACTGGTTGTATTTTTCTGAAGAAACCAAATGTGTAACCTCTGGAGTGAACAGAGGCTAAAATAACTGCTAAGCAGACAGAATGACAATGGTGTCATGTACTACTGACAGCCAGAGCACCAGTGCAATTGCCATTTATCTCAAGGAAAGGAATTCAAATGAATTAAAAATAACACAGTATGTACATGCAACTGCCATAATATAATTTTTCCAGGCAGCCTGGGTGTCAACACTTCTGAGTTTCTGATGTTTGGAATGGAATTTGAGAATATGAATCCATCTCCAATTTCTTCCCTTTAGAGATTACAAAAATACATTTTTAATCACATCCTAATTAAAGAAGGGTCTGAAACACTCTTGAAGAATTGAAATCTTACAAATAAATCACTAAGCTGGGACTTAGACAACTGAGTTGCAGCTCTTCGTTTGTTATTCTCCCTTATGAACCTTGACGAATCACTTGGCAAGACTGCACCTTATTTCATTTTCTTGTGGCATGCAAATAAGAACAGGGAGGGATAGGGAATGAAAACTCCATGAACCAGACAATGCTGAGTTTTTTCCAGGGTAAGAAGAAGCCCATAAAAATCAGTTCCTCCCCTCGTCATGCAAAGTCACTTTACCATTTTTTTTTATTTTTTTTTTTAAAGCTGTGAGTCCTTTTGCCTTTAAGCTGCAACAGGAAATGTAAGAATCCTAGACCATTACACACAGCATAACATAAGGGGAGTTGTGTTTTAGTGTAAGGGCACAATTCACTTGTGGGGCTCTGTTAATTTGTGAGTTGCAGTGACTCACCCTGAGCAGTTAAGCATTTCAGAGGCTAAATTACATCATCAGAATCCATCTGAACCCTGTGCCTTCCCCCTCCTACCAGCACTACCAGCACCTTTTTTTTGCATTACTTAAGTTTTCCAGTGTGGTGGTGCTTATATCCAGCCAAGGAATTTCTCTGTGGGAATTGGCCATTTTAAAATTTATTTATTTATTTATTTATTTATTTATTTTAAAATAACAAATGTAAATAAGTTTCTAACCAAGTTGAAATTCATAAGAAACATGGGAGGGGAAAATGCATTTCTAGTTGAATATGTAAAATGAAGTCTGAAACAGACTCTATGGGATGATAACTACTAAAATATTTGCTCTTACTATGTGATAAATAGAGTGCTAATAAAAAAAATAAAAGGAAGAGAAAGAAAAAAAAGGAGAGCATGGGAAATCTGACAAAAATGGAAGAAACATCTATCACCTATATTTCATAATAAAAATGAGTTACTCTTAGCTGGTATATTTTAGTTTTTCCCACACTCAGTGCTAAGTCATGGTCACTCTGAAGTCCAGATGATTTTAGCTTCAAATGATAATAGAATACACATACAATAATTACTTCCAATCTATCCAGTTTGGGCAGATGGACTTTAACTCAGGCCCTGCATTTTTAGGAAGTGTCATGCTCTACTTGCACTCCATTATAGCCAAAGACCAAATGCTGCTCTGTTGTAGATACAGGACAAAGCTGCACTGACTACAGCTGAAGCAAGATTCCCCTCCCAGGGATTGATTTTCCCTCACTGGTGTCAATGCAAAAGCTGTCAAACACCAAATGAGAACCTAAAAAACCTCAAACACTCTGCAAGTTTATAATCTCTTATCAAGGAACATAAACACGAGAAAACTGTGGGTCCTCTCATCTTTTCAAATGACAAAATGAAGGCAATTGGCTTTCAGATTTCTACTGAAGGTAAAATCATCTTCACAGTGGTCAAGGATGCAGTTAGTTGTTTTCTTTATCTAGATGGTCTTTTCTTGCATGTTGGAGACCTACCAGCTCCACATTCTATCACTTGTGCAATGTTTTCATCAGCAGCATTTTAAAATAAGCTCTGCATTACATTTTGCACGATGCATGAGGAATGTAAACGGCGAGGAAGATGCTACCGACAAAATCAATAGGGAAACTATAATTTAATAATACATTGCATTTCACACGTGAACTGCAAAGCAATGTGGAAAAACTCATTAGCTAAGTGTCAACACGCTGCCATTGGGGAGCTCAGTATTATTCCGTGTTCTGCACCCTCAGATTTTTCTTAGGCCTTTCTTCTTGGTGACAGCCTGTTTTGACATCTGGCATCAAAGAGTACTGGAACCTGTTTGGTTTTCCAGGGCTAGGGTTGAACGCCCCAAGCCAACCATCTGCCTGCTTTAGCTGGGTTTATGAGCCTCCAATGTATCTGACTTCAGCTGTAAATACACTGACTATCTCAGTGGTTCTGTTCTCCAAGCCAACCAGAGGCGCTCTTGGCCAGCAAAAGAGTCTAAATGGGACGAAATCAGGAACACAACTTGTGACAAAAGCTTTACACCAAGAATGAGCAACTTCAGAAGATCAAAACACCACATAACGTGAGCAAAACAGCCTGTTCTCCTCAGGGACTACTCATGAGGACTGTGATTCTGCATAGAGAGGAATATCATATTACAGTTCTCTTGGAAAGCTTGGATCTTCCTTTAGAAGGACATGGAGCCAGTCCCTCTTCTGTACTACAAGGACAGAAGCCATAGAAATCCACAGAAAGCCATGGAGCACTAATTACATGTCAGAACTGGTCCTGGGCTGTACAGTGTTATAACCCACAGCAAAACCAATACAGTCTGAATTATTAATATTTTCAAGAGATATAAACTCAAGAAAAAAATAAACAAGATTGATATAAAAATGTTTTTGATACATTTTCTTTCTCCTTTTTTTAAAAGGGCCTTTATGAAAGGCTGTCTGTGAAATCATTCCTGATATCTGCTCTATCTGCTCTCACTGCCTTGTAGTGAGCTTGGTATAATGAAATGTTGACAATATTCAGTATAATTCAGAATTCACCGCACTGGGAGCACTGATCCAGTATTCATGTCAAAATAAATTTAGCGTTGATTTCTAATCTCTTCATCACCAGGAGAAAAGTACAAATTCATAAATTTTAATTTTTATTTTACTTTAGTAAGTGTAATTACCTACAACATTTATAAATTAAAGCAGTGTAAGAGAAAGATGTTGGTTTGATCAAAATTCATAACCTGATCCTATTGGGCATTAATTTTATTTTATATTGATCCTAACTAAGAGACAGATTATTTGCTTCCATAAAGGCTAAGAGAGAAATCACCACCTCCATGCAAAGCTACAGCCCATATTAAACCTGAGTTATTTTTCAAAACGGACTAATATTAAGACACTCATAACCTTGGAAAGCAATGATATCTGTGGGGAAAGAACATACTTTTTTTCATGGTAATTACCTCTCTCTGGCAGGCTCTGTGAACTTGATTTCTCCCCAGACTGACTCTGGCATTACTACAGAGTTTACTTTTAAATCAAGACTTTCTGAGCACCTTCAGCAAGCAAGAGCCTCCAGGGCCACTGTGCTCTTCCCAGCAACTTCTTGTTTGCTACCTGGCAGTTTGGCATGATCAGCCACCTCCTGCCTTAGCTGGACTTGTGTCTTCTCTGGACAAGAACTGCATGCAAATGCCCTGCAGCAAAGATTTCAGTGAGCTCACTAGGGTATGGCAGTAGCCTAACTCTGACAACCAGGAGAAGAATACACAAACGAAAATAATTTTTCAAGTGGGTGATTAGCACAAGTATGGCAGGTGTTCCTCTGATAGCTGAGGCAGCTCATTTACAGCTAAGCTCATCTTCTTCCACAATTCACTACAACTGACTGTCAACCCTTCCTTGCTGACCACAAGTGGTGCAGTACCCAGAGCAACTCAGCCCATGCTTCTTGTTCTCTGTTTTTATAAGGTCTGAGCTGATTGGGTCCTAATTTGGGCCTTGTGTGCTACTGGTATTCTACCTGTTCTTTTTATTCTACTAAATGATAGTGATCAGTTTTTTGGGCCAAAGGGAGTTGGGTTTTTTGTAGTTTGGGTTTTGCTTGTTATTTTCTCCCATATTAAACAAAGGTTTTGCCCTGAGTCTAGAACTGAAGTGTCCAAACTTTAAAGGGCAGAGTTCTTCAAAAGGGAAAAAAAAAATCCCCCTGTAACCACACTGCTCGAGGCCAGAGATACATTTATCTTCCTTGACCTGGATGTGACCCTCACCTCCACTAACTGTATAATGAACGAGCAGATTGGGTTACCTGTCACGTAGCTTTCATCAAACACCCACTAAACACATTTTTGCCTCTGTTTCTTCATTCTCTTCCTTGATTTTGCTGTCACTGGCAACAAAAATGAATGGCTTATCCTTCAGACTATATCAGCTCAGGACACCACAGCAGGAATTATGAGGCAGCAAGTTACTTCTCAGCTTTAGTACAGATTCGGTTCATGCTTTTGCATAAGACTTTTACATCCAGATGTTCTGTAATAACTAGGCACCTAAATATTGGTGAAATGTCAAAATTCTTCCAAAGACCAGGGATTTTAACTCCCTTGTGCCTCAGCTCACTCTCACATCTGTATATCTTTGGTTAAAGATGGTTACAGAGAGATGCAGTCCACCACGGACCCAGACTACATGTTCCATTTGAACTCTGGTTTGGATTTTATGTGATGAGATTGAGCCTTTTATGTCCTTAACACCTAGGACATCTTTGCATTATCTCCTTGATCCTTTGTAAAAGTTAGAGCAACCATTAGTAATTTTCAATAGTCATAATGGGTTTAATATGATAATGGCATGCCCTAATCAAATAAACCCTACACATGGGGAATCTTCAAAAGGCTGAGAAGAAAAAACGGGATTTATTTTGTTCTGATGGATTAAAAAAAATGGTCTCAGCAAAAGAGATAATGACACCTTGGTCTGCAGAGGGATTAAATTAACTTAATGGACATGCAAACTAACTATGCAGAGATACTCGTGCTCCTTTCTGAAATGTGGAAAACTGGTGATCTTGGAAACTATCCTATCACCTGAAGCACATAACAGCCAGCTGAATTGTTGTGGTGCAGAGTGCAGCTGCAGACTTCTTTATCAGATTTTATTTTGCCTAAAACTGACTACGGAAGATTATTTTGAGTGCAGAACTAAGGCAATGGAAGACAATAAACATTCACAGTTTACTTTTTATAGTTTATGCTTTGGCTCTTAATGCTGTAATGTCAGAAATTAGATTAAATTAGGTGCTGGACAGAAGAGGAAAATGGGTTAAGTGTTTACATAGGCTAAGGGAATAGTGCAGCATCTCATTCAGCAAGAAGTGAATTACTACTGTCATTAATAATGTATGCCTAAGCATTAGCATAATGTTCTCTTATTTACCTGCTCCACTCATGGTGAAAATTACCTTAGAAGTCACCTCTGATTTTCTTCGCTTGTGCAAGCACACATTGTGCTTTGTCATGACTCACATCCTTTCCTCCAAATTCTTCTACGAATATTTTGTTTTGTAGAACAAGAAACCTGCCACAGTTTGTGTAAATAAACTTTTGTTTTGCATGCAGGCATGTTTATTCAAAAGAAATGAAGCAAGGCTGAGGGGAATATGCAAAAGAGAAAGAAAGCTACAGGTGACATTAGTAACACATTTTCAGAGACCTTGAGAAATCAGGAATTATTTGATGGTATCTTTACGTCCTAAAAAAAAAATAAATAAAGGTGCCTAAACACTTTAGACTCACCTTTGCTTTACTATATTTAATATTATTAAAGAAGTCCGTCTTGGAAAAATAAAAAAAGATGGGTAATCCACATACCTAAGGTCACAGATGATGAATCTTCTGCCAAGGTATTTTTGGACCAATTCAGGAAGAAGCTGAGTACAAGCTCATTCTGAAAGAGAATAAAAATACGGTAGGTAATACCATATGTTGTGCTCTGTGCCTTAAATGATTCCCCTCAAAGAAGATTGCTGTTAATTTTTTTATGTATATATTAGATTTAGCAAAAAAAGGGAGCCTTTCCCTTATGATTATGGGCAATCATAATGACTTCTACTCAGGCCCTGGGAAGACAATGGTGCCCGTTACCACTGTCCCAAGGATGCTGCACTGGTGCTACCTGGCCCCTCTCTGTCAACACACTTCCAGACAGCAGTGTGCTGTGTGGGCCGTGGATCTGCACTCTTGCTTGATCTCCAGCAGCTCAAGATTTGTATCAGTAGCTGCAACTGCTTTTCCAGAGCAGCCCATCTGTGACACGAACACAGGAGCCCATCTTTGCTGTGTCCTGTGTAGTCAGCACGAAACTCGCCCTTGGCACGGGACCGACCCCGAGCATCGTGTGGGCCTCCCTGAGGCTTAGATGTTGTATAAATCTCCCTCACATGTCAGCTTAATGGACACTTACACTGAAAAGCTCCATACAGAGTTAAATCCTACCAGAAACCCACGGGGAGTGAAAGGGATGATCATATTTCACCATCCTGTTTAAAAGAGTAATCCACCTTATACACTCCACTGTAACTTTTATCTTTATGTATTGACCCGTGCTGCTCTAGTGAACATAGATAACAGGTAGTTACATTCAGCTGTAGGGAATTAAAACAATAAACCAAATCCCCATATTTGAGTATTGGGCAAGGCAATAAAAATGTGAATTCTGAAATGGACTCTTATGACTCTGAATCAAAGGTGGACAGTAATTGCATTTTATTAGCTTTTCCATAAAGCCATGTATCAGAATGGCCATTCTTTAGGATGGTTAGAATTGCTACATTCATGCTGATGTTACTTGGACTGACAATGTAATGAATGGGTAGAACAACAGACTTTTCAGATTCTAGCATTAAAATGTCACCACTGCTTTTTTCAAGCCTGTGGAAAATAATGTGTCTCTTATTGGGAAGATGTACTTTATGTAGCATTTGTGTTGTTTCAGTTTGACGAGATGTGGTGTAATTTGTGCAAGGAGAAAAAGAAAAGGAAGAGGGTACTGACAAACACAGCTAGGGAGGAGTTAACGTGGTTACAGCAGACAGAGGAACAAGATGTGTTCATTGCAGAGATAAGATTTAGCAACTGGGATTTACTTTAACAGTTGCCTTTTATTTTTCGTTCTACTGGTTGGAGTTTTTCCTCCCATTCTGATATTTTCTTTAAAAGAAAAATCAGGGGGAAAAAACAGGAGAAACTAACAGAATTATTTTCCTTGAACCGAATGACAAATCCTTAAGCTATTAGCAGTGGACTGCCAATACACCTGCCTGTCTGAGCATGACTGATTATTCTCTCATCTGATAAAAACAGCTTACAGGGGAAAGCCCATACACCTGCTTCAGCTTCCAGAAGCTTTAAGCAGGCAAGTTATTCCCTGTGGGACCTTCATTCCCTCTTTCAGCACAAATCCCATGTGCAGGAAATCTCCAGGGTTGAAAGTATATTTTTAGCAGACCAGCCTTTATTTGACAGCATGAAAATAAGCAGAGAAACTCTAGCCCTCCAAGTTCAGAGATCTTGAGAGAAGTGGGCAGGAGCTGGAAAGAAAGATACACAAACTGACTTGAAAGAGAAATAAAAAATTCCACGCTGAACAGCATGGTGTTCTTTCTGCTTCCTCTCCACCTACTCTTTCTGCAATAAATGGAAATACGTGAACCGAGAGGTTTGTAAATAGGAGATGCAAGGATTGTTTCAGGCGATAGTTCCAAAATCTCATTCTGAAGCGGGCAACACTCCGAAAAAAAATGACATTTGGTTTAAGTAAAGAAGTGGAATTCAGGCAGATCTCACAACAGGCATGAACAGGACAGGCATGGACACTGCTGGTGCCACAGCACTGACTGCAAAGCTTTCCCTGCCTGTGTGTCCATTGCACTCAACAGGTACTGAAGCTCAGGAGGAAGCAGCAAGGCTAATGCTGGCAAAAAGAATGCAAAAACCTAATGGAACAGGTCATGTGGCAGGGGCAGATGAAGCAGGTTGTCCAGGGCTAAGTGCTTTAAAAGCAGTGGTGGGGATGTCTCCTGTGTGTTTGGGGAGATAAGCATTTTGCACGCTGTTATTCATAAGACAGCAATTTCCCCCCTGAACTGTGCTAATCTGCCTGCTGCAGGACTCCACCATTTAGATTTCCACCAGCAAAGCGTGTCAGTACCTTAAGTTCAGCCTGTGTCAGCAGAGCTCCAAAGCACACACTGAACTTTCCGGTGATTCCTAAATCAGTGGGACCTCGATCAGTTGGACCCCACTTAATGGGATGGTACAAGCTCAGAATTAAGCATGTATCTAATTACACTGCTGAATAGAAACAGGTATATTAAAGCTTTGAACCACAGGAACACTGTATAAAGTGGATAGAGCCCACTTCTAAACAAACAATTGTTTTTTAGGAAAATGTAGCCCTTGGTGGGAATCTTAAGAGACCCTGTGATGGTCTTGGCAGATAGGCAGGCATGGAGAATGACCACAAGCACCCACTTACCCTTTTCCCTGCTGAAATTTTTACCTTTAAATCAGCAAATGGAAATTCTCTACATATGGATTCTTGGAATGCCTCCTACAGTTTGTTTAACCATTCTTACCTAAGAAGACAACAGCCTTTAATAGGTAATGATATTTTGCAGGTCACTCGACAGCATTAGCCTAAAGGGGAGCAGCCAGGTACATATGGCCAGTTCGGTTAGAACTCACACATCCCCTTTTTTTCAGCCATTAAACTCAAAAGGTACAAATTCCACCTTTACTTACACCAGGATAAACAATTTCAGTGGCACTGGGAGGGCTGGTACAGCCCTGCATCAGTTAGCAGGGTAGAATTTGTCTACTGCTCTCCATCGGAGACTAACTAGAAAAGCACTCTGTTAGTAGTGAAACACATCCAGATTTCAAACCAGATTTAATTTTGATAGAAAGAAAAGCAGCCTACCCTCTGCTTTCAGCTTTCTTTTCAGCTGTGTTAGAGCAGATTTGGGGTCAGAGAACACCCATGCGCCTGTTATACTTTAACAGGATGGAGAATCAGCAGGAAAGAAAGAAACCAGAAAAAGCTGACCTTGGTGCAGCTGTTAAAACTTCAGGAAAGGACAGTAGAAAAGAGAGGACTTTGAACCCTCCCCATTTTGGACCTGCTGGATGCCTTGCCACGGGAGTACAGGAGTGGTGGGAGTTCCAAAGGACCCACACACCTCGGGGGGAGCTTTGTACCACCATGCTCTGTGCCCCCACACGGGCACTGTGGGAGCTGTTTTCTCATCTCTGCGAACTCCAAGTACTGCCAGCAAATAAAACAAATGAAATATGGGAAGCTCTTATCAAATGTGATTACTTTTACAGTGTAAAACATTAGTCACTCTACAACAATGCTGCGGTCCTCATTTTTACTGTACACTTGAAAATGAGGGAACATAATTTACAATCATTTTCCATTTACACCCTCTTTAAAGCCCTTTTATACAGCCTATAAGTCACCATAAAGCTGTTTATAGAACCTATCCATAGCTGAAACATTGCCACTGTTTGCTTACCTGCTTGCATTAGATTTATCTTTGCCCCCGAAGTCCTTACTTAATTTGGATATTCAGAAAAACCTTTATAGACTCAAACCCCAAAAGACCTATTTTAGTTTTTTTTTACTGATTAGCATACTGTGCACCTGCACTTACTATTATGTTTGCCAAATGCCCTCACCACCTCAAATCTCCAAGCCTGCTGAAGTTGCACACAAAACAAATCTATGTGAAAGATGTGGAACAAATAACATCAGTTTATTTAAGACTACGCAGTTTTGCAAGACCAGTGTGTACATCTAGTGTCTGAGCTGTGTTATCAATAACTATATAATAGCCAGTTATTATATTATAGTTATTATATAATATCCACAAATTAAATACCACATCTTTTAAATGATGAGAGATGGGAAGATTATCCATGCCATGTTACCAGCTGGCTGAGGGCACCAAATGCACATGGTTGCAATATAAAACATTGCTTTAGGGTCAGTTTTAGATTTTTCACTTGCAATGCCCAAGCCACGTGCAAGTTGTCTTTCCAAGATAAGCACGAAGACATTCGGTTTTGTCAATGCTGCTGTTTGACACCGGGGCCAAAAGCAGACTAAATTAATGGAGCCTTACCTTGCTTTTGTGTCCTCAGGCAATGTATAACCCTTCTACAATACAGCCACACAATGACAAGCCACCAGGGCAGCCCTAATTCATAATAAGAGATTTGGGCTGCAATCTCCACTCAGCCCATCTCTCAGCTGGACTTGAGCGAAAATGTAACAGTAGTCAGCAGCAGCTGCTTTTTGTCACAGATTTGACTTACACTTTGAGAACGTATATTTTTGTCATCTTCTGTGTTACCAAGCTTCAATTCATTGGTTTTTGATGCTTCACCTCTTATTGGTGACATCGTTTGGTTGTTTTGCCATTTCATGAAGAAAAACTCCAGAAGTCTAAAGATTGTTGAGGATGTTGCCTTGCAGATCTAGAAAACCCAGGTACTTCAGGGTATGCAGGCAGTGAGTCAGTCAGCAATGGTGCAACTGGCCCAAACCTAAATATTCTTGCACTGTGATCATAAATATTGCCACTGGTTTGGGAGGAGTAGAATGAAATTAAAAAAAGGTGCTGAAACCTATTTTTGATCCTGTCCTAATTGACTCAGTGCGAAATGAAGGTGCATCAGCTTCTGCATTTTAGTGATTGATGTAATGAATACAGCTTGTTGTTCATGTATACAGTCTGCTGGTGGAGTTATTTATAACAGTGTTAACCTGAATTTAAGAAAATCATTCCTATTCCAGGCAATTCTTCAACAAATATTGAAGAGGAAGTCAATGAGTGAGGCTTATGCTCAAAGTTAAGTGACAGACTTAAAAAAAATGCTGTGACTAGGGATGGGCATGAGCATATTTAAGCATTTAAACTGGTCCAAGAAAAAGTATCTCCATCAACTGATCTGTCTGCATTTGTTGGATCTGATACTAAAGTTCAGTGATGGAGAAAGGAAAAGTTTCTATATTAAAGAAGGGTGTAAAGAAACATTTCATTCCATTTGAGCTCAGTGCAAATGAGAAGGCAGCTGTTTTCCATCTCTACTCCTTCATTCCAACCATTTAGCAGAAAAGGTCAGTGACATTCTGGTATACTCTTAATTATAATACAATTAGCATAATCAGAACTTAGTCTGGACTAAAAAGCATGCACTTAAGGCATGACTGAGGAAGGAATTTGGATATAATCTGATTCTTTCTTCATTTCTAGGATTTATAATTACTTAATTGGTAGAACCAAGTCCTGTGTGGACTGGACTAAATTTTTCAGAGCTGAAAATGGTGTCTAGTCAATCAGGGTAATGTGTTTACAGTGATAACAAGGGTATTTTATAATGAAATAAAAGCTCTTCTCTCCATCTCAGACAATACTCCAGCCTTCTGCACAGCTACAGTACTGTAGCTGTACTGTACACTACAGGTACATTTCAGCATAAAGAAAAGACTGTGGTAAGAGAGTAAAAGGGCCCCTGGCCTACAGGCATCTGTTCTTACCAGATTTCTTCATAAATTTATGAATTAATTATTTATTCCTACATAGTTTTACTATTTCATAGGAATGACACTTTGGTAATGCTTGAGAACAGACAACTCACTAAATGGTTTCAGCCAGACTCCTTGGCAATTTGAGAAAAAGGGCAAATTTGACTGCAAAGTTGTCACAGGCATGAAAAGAGACAAAACAATTGTATTTATTTTTATCAAGAATACCTCCTAGCTTGGCTTTCTGCTCAGGCTAAAGCCAAGAAGACACCATGACACTTTTAAAAGAGTCATACCAAAGTGAAAAGTAAAAAAAAGAATACAAAGGAAATTACCCACCGGCTGATCTCCTTGTTCTAAGTGGGTCAGAACACGTCAGTATTTTCTAAATTTCTCACATCTCCCAGCAGGAGAAGCATATTGAAGTAAAAATAACGATTCAATGTTTATGGAGTATCAATAACTTTAAAGGTTACCATCTAGAATTGCAGGTTAGCTGCACGGGGGTAAGCAAGATGATTTCCCACATGCAGCAGCACTTTACAGAGGGAAACAACCTGCTCATTGCTCTGTTTGTTGTCGTGCCTCCAAGTCCAGCACACCAGGAGCAGTGCAGCCCTCTTAGGCACAGAATTGCTTTCTTCTCCTCATGGTTCAGTGCTACAGGCTGTACCAGCCTGGAAATAGCCCCCTGGGCTTGTTCAGAGCCGCAACGGCACGTGTCCCCAGGCAGATCTGCCCACAGTTACCTCCGACTACCCTAGTTGTGGTTGTGTCCCAGTGTCCCAGCAGCAATGTGCTGGGAGGACGTCCCCAGCTCCATGGGTGCATGCTGCAGGGCATTAGGAAACCCATTGCAAGGCAGCCTGCTCTGGCTGATCACTAACCCATGCACAGACCATGGAGTGGGAGGGAGAACAAAGTTTCTGTGTGTGACCAGGAAACATTTTTATTGCTATCCCAGGGCCTTAAGCAGTATAATTTTTCAGCTGAAGCTAAGGCTTCTACACAGCAGTGCTTGGCCCAAAATTGAAAAGCTGTGTACCTTCCAGCAGCCCAGAGCACAGCAGAAGATACCCAGCTTTTCATTTCTAGGTCACTGGCTTATATCAGCTTTCCCTCAGCTGTGACCAAAAGGCACTAACGTAAAATAAACCCACGACCCGAACACGAGCGTCAGAAATGAATCACAGAATTGTCAGGGTTGGAAGGGACCTCTGGAGATTATCTAGGCCAAGCCTACTGCCAAGGCAGGGGCACCTGGAGCAGGTGACACAGGAACATGGCCAAGTAGGTTTGGAAGGTTTCCAGAGGGAGAAACTCCACAACCTCCCTGGGCAGCCTGAGCCAGGGCTCTGCCACCCTCAGTGTAAAGACATTCTTGCTCATGTTGAGGTGGGACTTCTCGTGTTTTAATTGCACAACAATCAACCCATACTCGTGGAGATTATTTGGCAGGTTCAGCCAAGGGAGCCAAGCACCCAAGTCAGCTGTTTGTACCAAATTAGGTGCAACTCTGTGAGACAAATAGTTTTTATCCTCTTTGGAAGTCTTCTCAATTTCAACACAGGGCTCAGAATTTATATTCATATTAATAAGAGAAATCTCATTCGTTTTGCATATGGACAATTTCCTCTTTAATCTCCATTACACAGTCACAGCTGGGAAAATTTTATAGTTAGATAGTAAACATTTTTCTCCTCCTGCAAGATGGTTGAAATTTTGGAGAACAAACATCCTGTCATATCTTCTTTTGGCAACCTAGACCGTCCCTGCTATTAAACCAAAGCAGCCCCAGTCTGAGCTGTGGGCCTGAGGCCATGACATGGTTCACCTGGCAGTGGCCCTCAGCTGCTCTCAGCCGTGGCTTTTATGATGCTGAGGTGCATAAGGCTTTGCCCTGGCCCAGACAATGAAAAGGCAATGTCTGTTACCATTTAAACTTTCCACTTTTAAACAGAGGAACCTCAAATCTCAGAAGGCAATAATGAATAAAAAATGAGAAACCCCTAATTTTAATGGACACAATATATCATTCTGATAATATTGAAACAGTCTGTATTTGGTCTTATGTTTGCAAAACAATTTCTTCTACACGTTAACCACATTTTGAAATGGGTATTTCTGGGCTGAAAGAATGGAACTTTTCATTTAACAGCTGTCAAAATCAGACTTTTCAATATTTCAAAGCTTACTCCTTTTTTAGACATTACATTCCTCAGAACCTACTCCTTTCTGTCAAAAATTCAGTGAATCACTACTTTTCGATGGCAGCAAAGGAAGAAAAGTTTTTCTGAAAAATGCCCTGCCAGGTCTAATAAACTATTTCTCCGTCATGCTTGTCTTTGTCTTAAGTTTTGATGAATGCTGTAATGGCTCCATCCCAAAAGAGCTGCATTAGAAGATGTGTCACTTATGTAATTTTTTTTTTTCTCCAAATGGGACAATGGAAGGATTCCTGAATCATTTGGTACAATGCCACTAGAAGTCATATGCAAATTAAAAAAAAAAACAACTAGAAATGCTCACATTAGCCAGTTTCCTGGAGCCACTTAATAGCTGCTTCAGATAGAGATTCAAATCCTTCACTCTTTTATCTTCAAGATCCGTAAAAGGTAAATGCCATGAGTGGGGAAACCTGCAAAAGAAAAATATTCGTAAGCATAACTCTTGTACTGTATTTGCTGAAAATGTTTCCAGCTCTACTTAACAGAAGAAAGTCAAGATTTTCTAAGTGGTTTGGCAGGTAGAGGAACGGATGGGTAGAGTCCAGATGATTTTTTACCCTCTCACTCTGGTTCTTCTAATAATTTGCTGGTATTTTGTTTCATACTGTAGTACTTTTTCTGTCTAAATCATTAATTTAAACAGCAAGTAAATAAAGAAAACCTAAAAGGTAGTTATTTGCATTTTGTGATATCTAAATAATTAGCCCTTTATGAAAAAGGAAAGCACTGCCCTCCCCATTTTTTTCACTGTGCCCAGTACAAGAGATCTCTGATCTCAGCCCAGGGCTCATGCTATACACAGCCTTACAACACAATAGTGAGTACCAAAGCCCTACAGAAACAATGTGACATTTGATGAATATATCATTGCTTGCATTTTTACCTCAGCTATTTAGAGTGTAGATAGGTTTTTCAGAGGAGGTCCCTGATCCCATATGTAATTTCAGGCACTAGCCTACTAAAAGCAATATATGAAAACAAACGATTGTCCATAGCAAAAAAATCAATCCCAACAAAAGCAATAGCAATAACAATAGTAAAAGTAATGATCTTGCTGAATTTTTATTAAGACGAATTTAATTTCAGTTTAGTAAATAAATCACATATGCATAGAATGGCCTTATGTCAATTTTCCAGTGCTCTGGTGGTTGAAAATGTCAAAACCTCACATTTTTTTACTTGAATCATCTTTGCATTTTAGAGACAATGCACATTAAATCGGTCAAAAGGTTAGATTTTTAACAATACACATAATCAATTTATATTAACCTTGCCCTGACGAAGGGTATTTATCTCTCAGGTCGAAGGAGCATTAGAAAAGCTATCTGTGCTAAATTGCACGTAATGGCTTCTGTGATATGGATTGCTAATAGTCGGATTCATAATAAACATTATGCTTTATGTCCTCTAATGTATGGGATAGAGGAAGGCAGAAGTTTTGATCTGGTTATATTTCATGTTCCACCACCCCCTCTTGTAAATAGTCAACCGTGTCTTGTTTACAAACCTTTTTTTTTTTTTGCTACAACCTTGTTTATCCACTAGACCTCAAGAGGCATCTGAAGGCTTCAGACAAATGACTAAGGAGCTGTCTAGCATGTGATACATTGGAAAGGGACACTTGGCCAGCCTTTAGAAAGGCAGTTGGGCAATACTGTGAGGAAAAACTCAGGGCTGGTATAACTTGGTTTGCAATTAAACCAGCAAGGGACCAGGATGACAGCAGCATACTGGATGTTTTTATGAACTTTTCATTATTTCTGCCCATGGCACTGAAGGGTTGGGGCTCAGAGAGGGGCTGCACAGATGAGCAGCAAGAGGGGACTCTCGCCTCGTGAAACCACAGTGGCAGGACACATAAAGAAGTGGAGGAAGTGAGAGATATGACCCAGGATCATGACATAGATGAGCTGCACAGATAAAAATAGAGCCCAGGTCATCTGGCACACACAGATAGCCTGTGAATATTCTGGGTTCCCCTCTGGGGCACAAAAGGACTTCTTTCAAGGGATTATAGGGAGGAGCTGTTTGGAAGCAGCTTAAAATGAATTAGACTGTGTAACCCACAGACAGGGCTCTGGCTGTAAAATGCAGGCCCTCAGAAGATGCATCCTAAGCACAGTGGCCAAACAGGACAGAGAAACTGCTGATTGATAGCACCAATAACTGCTGGAGTGAAGGACAATATGAACCTTGTGGTGGCACTGAACCCTTCTTTAGGAGGCCTTCGAGCTTTTGCTGAATTGCGTTTGTGGCTGAATCCAGCTTTGCCCTTGTGAGTGCTCTCGTGTTAGAAGAGGTGAACTTCCCAACCTGACATTCAGCTTTGCATCTGCCTTAAGTGGATCAGAAAAACATAAACTTGCACCGTGTGCAGACATCCTCCATAGAGAATTCCACTCCCTACTTGTCAGCTTGAACGTTGTTCTGTGTACAAATTATGTCACTTGAACGTTTTCCTGGGTGAAAAGATTTTTGGCCTTTTGCAAAACAATAACGAAACACAATTAATACTCTCTCTGAAACCAAATAAAAAGGAGGGTGCTAGAATGCAAGGGCTTGCTTGGGGCAGCTGCGCTTTGGCTTGTAAATATGGGCTGAATGTTCACATGTCAATAGCAAAAGTTCAGATTCTAAGAACTCTGAGCTTTTGCCATTAGTTTCTTGTAATATAGTCAGTATTTGGCACTTGTATGAAGCACTCTCATATTGCATTTTTTTCTCCTAATGAGACATAAATATATACAATTTCATGGAATCAATACAAAGCAGAAACCAAGTCCTTTCTGTAAGCAGTTCCAATTATTCTAGTAATAATAAACATTTTACTTTTTAAATCATATGTTTTTAAACTGATTTTGTGGTTATATTGTGGAACAAGGCTTTTTCCTTCCTTTGAAGCATCTGGCATCAGACAGAGTTGGAGCTTTGTAACACACAGACAGACTAATGGTCTGATATGGTATGGAAGTTTCAGTAATAATAACAATTTCCTTTTAAAGAAATAATTAGTTTTTTATTATTAGGATAAAATCTGGGATACATGAAAAGCCTCAAAGTAATGAAGTTCTGTTAGAAAACAAACCAAAACTTTAATATTAAAAAACACGGCTATCAAGAAATATCATAAAATGAATTTCTTTAACACAATCTTGGAGAAAGATCATGCATTGACAGGTTACTGCTGGGACTGAATTAGGACAACAAAGCCCTTAGAGGTGCTCTTAGAGACAGCCTCAGTATATGCAGATTAACCCTCTGTGAGTTCTGAAACACTCTTTGTGAAAATGTTGTGAGAGATTTTATTAAAAGTAGATTTATCTGAAAAATGGCATAGTACTACTTTTGAAATTCACAACAGGGTTTCTGAGGTCTGTGCATTTCTACAGAGAAATGTATTTTCTCTCAACGGGCTCTGTCATAAACAGGTACTTGTTAAATATTTCATTTTACAACCTAAAGGTTAGCGTGTAAATATCTCCAAATCAAAATCACGATTCAAGCACTTGCGGTATTTGTTTAGTGAAATTTCGATTCTCACCAGCTGCTGCAAACCTGTTCATGTGAGCCACTCATAATGAATCAAATTGGAGTCCCCTCAGGTAGAATAGAGATTCTCTAGAATAAACTAATCTAAACCTGAATGCTTCTCACAAGCTTGAGGGAATAGAAAATTTGGATCTGAAATTCTTGGACTTTAAGTCAAAACCATGTTGTCTGTGGCTGTGTACTTCAGGCCAAACGCCAGACCTTTATATTTTTCAAGGATATCACTTGAATCTCAACTTGGTTCAAGTAAACTGCTTGTATTTTAGGCCAGCTTTATGTTTTATTGCAGACAGAGCCTGAAGAAGGGCTTGTACCAGATGAGTCAGAATGATGGTGTGGAGAGGACTACTTTGTTCTCAATGGAGGATTCAGTATAATGTATATGATATTTGTAGATGTTTGTAGAAGAAATAACTCCACTTGCACTACTAAAGCCATGGCCAATCATTACCTAAGGAAAAGCAGTTTTACGTAAGACAGAAATAAAATGTGGGACTCGCTGTCCCAGGAAACTGTGAAGAAATAAGATTCAGAAATGAAAAGCAGGAACAGACATGCACAAAAAGTAATATTCAAAATTATTGCAACTAATGACAGCATGTTTTTCAAAAGATTTTAAATTGAATGATGCAAGGCACAAAGGTTGGGTTTTGGAGCCAGGATAGTATATAAGATTATTGTATATTTCTCAGCTGGGGAATATGTGCATCTTTTTGTAAGCAGGTTGTTCATGCCAGCCAGTGTCAGAGATTGGCTTGTTTCTGTTCTGATCTAGTGTAAATATTCCAATGTAAACACTACTTTAATATATGAATTTTTCTATGAGTTTTGATAAGCATCATGAAGAAAATAAAAACTATTAAAGGTCCCATCGTGCCTTTAATGGAGTCAATGCCACTTATCCTTTGATTTCAGGAATAGTTTTGCCAGGTCCAAGCTGTTCTCCCTTTTCTCCTCCCATTAAAAAAGGAACAATAAAAGCTAGACTGTCACAATAGTCTGTGATTCAGTTTCTTCTGAGGCTGAATAGAAGCCTTGATAGAATACGTCGCATTGCCTTTGTGTTTCTAAAAATATGTCTGCCCTGCATCTTCTCACAGATCTATCTGAGCACAGAGAGAGCCAATTAACAGCAGAATAACATTCACTAATATGCTGCCTTACTCTGGGAGGGCACGAGATGGAAACTGCTTCTGGAGATGGCTGTGAAGTTTTGAGAACTGGTCGAACGATTTTTCCACGAAAGTGACCACGTTGCAGGTTTGCACCACCTGGACTAGATATATCTGTGTTGGGGAAAAAGGGAGAGGCAGAAAAATGATCAGAGAGGCACGTTAAAAAAAAAATGTACAGGAGAAAATATAGGGTGATTTTAACAAAGAAAAACCTTCCTTTAATGTAGTGCCAAGTGCCAGAGAATTCAGTTTGTAATTCACAGTCTTTACCGCACAGAAAGACAAACTTGCCTGGATAGCATACAACTCAAACACTGAAAGATCACTGCAGTGTGTGAAAACTAATAGTACATCATTAAAGCATCATATAACAGCCTCCAATTTCTATTAGGCTTCCTAATTTTGTACCATGCTTTCCTTCTGGATGCTTTAATTAGCTTCTGATTTATTTTTCACTATAGGGCATGAACTGTTCTCCTTAATGGCTCCCTGCAAATATCTGCCTGCCTGGTGTTCTTTCTCTCTGGTAGCTCATTGCTTATGGCACCGCTGTTCATCCCAGGATCCCTTTAATGTGGTACAAGTAAATCTTCTATAAAGGAAGAGGGAGAGTATATAAGCTCTCAGAGGAGCCGTTAAAGATCAAGGCAATGAGGGCAAGGAAAGAATATAATACACACAGTGTCAGGCTTTTTGCTGAATCCCAAAATGGTGGCTCTTGAGATTGACTTCTCTGTGTCCAGCATCATCCACTCTTGGGGGACAGCTTCTGGAGCTGGAGGCTTTGCAGAGCCTGTCACTGACATCTGTACAAGCGCGTGGATCAAGTTATTGAGTTTAACAGGGAAGCACTCCAAACTTTCCCTTATTTTCCTGAAGAACAAACAAACAGAAGGGACGCTATTTATGCACCTGTTTTGCTTCCATTTCTTGATCCCTGTTCTCATGGAGGCAAGACCAAAAAAATCACAAATTCTAAAGCCCACCTCACACAAACACATACCCACATAAACACCAGTCACTGCTATTTGCAGCAATGCAGCACATCCAGCCCAACACTGCTTAAAGGAGTGCTCTTGCCATAGCCTATCTCATGGCTTAGCTTGGAGTAGTTATTCTTCATTAGCATGACACCATCAGAGTTCTTGCAGACAATAGGGACAAACAGGACATTTCCACGTGTGTTTTGAGGGGTTCCAGGGTTGAACAACATGTGTTCATTTTGACAGCTAGGAGAGAACGCACTAGTTATTATATTTATTTTTGGTTGCGCTAACCTCACATGGACTTACACGTGTTTGCACAAGGCTCTTGGATTCAATTTGTGATTTAGCTGCGCATGATGTGTTGCTAAATCCTCTACCCAGCTCTTAAAAGCTCTATCCCTGTGGAACTGCTTAAGATGAATTAAAAAAAAAATAAAAAAAAATAAAGGGAGAGAATTTTTCTGCTGGTATCTCCCTCCATCTCATCCCTGTGCAAGGGAAGCCAGAACACACTTCTGATTTCCTGGAGTTTTTAGATCCTTCATCAGAAAAGACACAATAGATAAAACCAACCTAGATATACATGTAGATATGTACTGCAAATGTGTTTTAAAGTCAAAAGGAACTTAACTTGAGAAATAACACTGCAAGATAATCGTAGGTCTTTGAAGAGTAAGATGCAGTACTCATCAGAAAACATTTGCCCTCTTGAATAAAATTGCTAATTGAATTGTTAAGACCTATTAATATGTGATGGTAATTTTTTTTCTGTTTCCCTGCTTATTTCTACAGCTCTCTGAAGATATTCAAGATAGGTTTTGATGTTATAGAACAACAATCCATTAGTTTCAGGCCATATGGCAGCAAACCTCTACCAAATTGTCAGGGGTTTGCTGTGCTTTTTTTTCTTTTTTCTTTCTTTTCTTCCAGTTTTTTTGACTATATCTAAGTAGGTTACAAGGGCTGATGATATCCTTAACCACCTCCATCATCCCTTGTTCAAGGCTGAGCAAATGCTTCACCTGTCATTTCAAATTAAATTCTTATTCATGGGTTTCTCTGAGTGGGTTGGAGTGCGTAGGGCAATCATTTGAAATCAGCTCCATTCATCACATTAGCCTAATTTTCATGATCTCAGATGCTCTGGCTAAAGTCTGTAGCTTCACGGATGCAGCCATACCAGAAAGAATATTCCTCCTACAGATAGTTCCCCAGCTCACTGCCCCCCCCCCCCCCATTCAGATTTCATTCAAAATAATGTGTGAGTTTATCATATACTAATCAGGCATGGTAAACTGAGAAGAGAAGATGTATATATTTTTCTCAATGAAATACAAGGAAAAGTATCTCTGAACTGATTTGGTTAATTATCTTAATTATTAATTACATTCTCCAGAAACAGATACATGCAGACTATTTAATAAATTAAACAAATTAGCACTCAAATGTAAAACAAGAAAACAAACCTAATTTCAAAATATTAGTACAAGATCAATTCAGTGCTGATTAATTAGGCTGCATCAGAGGTGAACTTTTCCTTTTTAACTCTTACATACTTAATTTAATGCGTAACTGAAACACTTCCTAAGTCATTGAGATATTAGGTTATAGAATCTGTAACTGGTCATATAATAGCAAAGCAATTAGGGAATCAGCCATATTACTATAAGAGACACGATAACTTTTCAGCTAAACATGGTGCAATTTAATTCACATAAAGCAGACCTCAGCTGGTAAATTAGTACTGATTCAGACATCATCACTCTGTAGAACAGCCTGATATCAGAGTACCACTATTCTTTTCATGGGTCCTTTAGGCTTCTAAAATACTTTCAAAACCCAGACTGCTAATCATATACTTTAAATCTAAACAGAGACTTGTTTTGTCATTGTTGCAAATTTTTCCTGTGAGTTATTTTAAATTATCACATTTAAAATCAAATAAAATCAGAAGTATACATTGTTTTCTCCCCCTCTTGATATTTTTTTCTATCTGTATGCAGTACTCTTTGTTAGAATAGAAAACACTCAGCAATCCTTATATCATACCAGCAACAAGGAACTGAGAGGGCCTCTTTGTTATTCTGATGCCATCTCTGAGTGTGTCTTCACAGCAAGGTAAAACAGCTCTGGTTACAGTTCTCTGCACTTGCTTTCAAGGACAAACTGGCTTACAGGAACCCTCTTTGCCAAAAGCTGGTTCCTAACTATACAAGGAACAATGGGGTACATCAAACCCAAGTGTCGTATCTTTTTGAAATTTTGCAGTATATTTTTGGCCTGGATTAGCTCAATGACCCAGTTTATCACGCTGTGGTATCTGATTCCCCTTTCTGTTAGCATTTATTAAAGTTCATCCTGAGGACAAGTGGTGGAAGTTTCTCCTTGAACTCCTCCAGTTCCCCACACACCTTCTTTTTTTCTGCAGCCACTTTAAGATTAGCAACAGTGAAAAGAAGTTGGTAAGGTCATGGGTATTCCTTGTCAAGGGCCTCTTGCTCCCTGGCCATTACCACCTTTGCCTGTGCCCAAAGCTGGTTCTATCTTAGTAAAGATGATAAAAGTGTCTTAATTATTGCAGAGCTCTGGTAGCCCAAGCTGCTTAGAGAATTAGCGCCTGATGGTCCATAGAAAGTAAAATTGAAGTGACCAATATGAAGGACATCAAAGGCACAGGTTAGTCAGAAGAGAACAGGAATCTGTCATTAACTAGAGTAACATCAGCAGTGAATCACAATATTGCTAACACAGTTTTCAGGCACGAAAAAGTTATTTTTCCACACGATAATAACTGTGCACATTGGTGTCTGACCTGCTTCTCAGAGAAGTGAATTAAATATTTGGGATTATTGAAAAGTAATGACTTTCTGCTTTCCACCTGTTGAATTGAGTTTGAATTTCAGATTTGACTCTCAGTCTTTCTACAGAACTGTCAAATTACAGTATCAGGTAAAATATGAACAGACTGGTTGGCTGCTTGTGTAAACAGAGATGGATGAAAAGTTTGGTTAATGTTTTCAACAGTGACTAGTGACAGTGACTTGATTTTTAAGAAGCAGACATTTCTTATGGACTGGTATTCTGAGGGCTGGTGCTTGGATCTCTTTGGATACACCAGCATTTCTACACAGCACATATACTCATTATTACTGACTAGTTATTCAAGATCTTAGTCTTAGTATATGTAATAATTATTATTCACCCCAAACATCAGAATAATTTTCTTGATCATTCTTGATGTTATCCTGCTTCTCATTTCCATCTAGGCCTGAAAATAACTTAGAGGATAATGAGCAAAATTTATTTTCATGGGATTCTCAGATGTTAATGAATGTAGTTTCATTTATATCCTACATCCATGAATTTACCAGGTTCCATTTTAAAACAAGTTGGGTATACGCCCCCAAAAGCTCTTAACAGAGTTTTCCAGAATATTACTGTTTTGAGTAACAGACCTTTTATAATTCTCAGTGACATTTATTCATGGACAGTTGGTATCCTTTCCATGTACAGCAGTGATAACCCTTCAGTTTAGTACTTTATTTCCCACTGTGATAGTATACAAGCAATAATCATATTCCTTTTACCGCTTGACTTGCTAGGCTTTAAAATCCAGGTTTACTTCCAGACTAACTCTTATCCCGCAGGCTGAGCACATCAGGTACTTTCCTGAAGTGCATCTTCCAGTCTAGTTTCCCTACTAGTCCTCCCATGAGCCTCTCCCAGGACAGATGACATTCCTCTCCCCTGAGCTGGTGGCTCGTGGAGTTTGTGCAACAGCCTTCATAATGCCTCAAACAACTTCAAGGAGGAAGTTTGCCTTCTGTTGCTTTGAGGCACATATACCACAATCTTTACAAACTACTTGAATGCCACTGAAATAAAGTTTAGTGTTGTATTTTTGTCTCTTTCAGATGCCATCAGCTTTCACTGTGCTTTTTAACTGCTTAGGAAATTTCTTGCTGAAATATCTGCAGCCACCTGAGAAACAGGGATTGACTGCAGTTTGAGATTAGTGTCATACTTTGAAAGGAGTTACTGTGAATTGTCTAGTCTGAAAACTGCTGGTATTTGTAGCTTGGAGTGTATATGCTTGACCTGGGCAATGAGAGGTACCTAGCAAATGACTCCATTAATAAATAAGCAAAGACAGCAGCTGACCCAAGCAGCACCTCCCTCAATCAGGCTGCTGAAGATATACAACGAGCTTCCCTGGTAATTGCCAGATCCACCCTGCATCTCTTATTCATGGGCTTCTATGAGTGGGTTATATTGCATGCTGCAATCAGTTGAAATCAGCTCCATTCATTGCATTAGGCTAACTTTATGCTCTTAAAAACAGTTTTAAAACCCCCTTTAAATACACCCCTTTGCAGGCGCATTAAAAATGTCAGGCAGTGCCCCACACCATCCTGACATTTGAAGACATCTGCAGAAAACCATAGAGAAAATTTATATCCAAAGGTAAGATGGGTTTCCAGTTTCTGGTAAAACTTTGTTGTCAGGGGAAGGGGAAAAGAGGGAGGATGAAGGATCAAACTGAGTTTCAAGGATCAAACCGAGTTCAGGGCAGATGCTGGAGAGACAACGATGTTTCGTTTGGCACGAGGTGCACGGGCCTGACAAGGAGACACAGAAACTCTTGTTTAACTCTCAATTGGTGCATTGTTTATTCACGACCTGAGGGTGTGACCTTCCAGAAGGCTGGGAGCTGTGAGGCTTAACACTGCTGCTCATCAGCTCCTAACAGGGAACTGACCCGAGGTGAGAAGAATACAGTGCACAAATGGAACCACAGATTGCTGAATGTATCTTAAATCAAGAATGAGACTAAAGGAATTTAGTGAAAACACAGAATGCTTCACAATCCTGACAGGGGTCAGTATGTTACAGTCCAAACTCTGATAGAGTTGTTCTGCTGGCTAAAAAGGTGACAGCAAAAAACAAATTAACACTGTTCTGCCAGGAATATTTGTGACATCATTCATCATTTCACGTTGTTTTTAAACAACAGCAGGGGCAATGTCACTATTATTGCTCAAACTAAACTCAGAAAATTGCTAAAAGCAATGCATTTCTACAGAAATACAGAGAAATACTTTTCTCCTATTTGCACTGCCAAAGATTGGGATTTTCAGTAGATACATTATATGACTGAATCTGAAAGATTACAATAACTACCTTGTACTTAGAACAAGCAATAACTTTCTGTTGGCAGTGTTTGACATTCCAATGACCACACTCCTTGTCTAGAAAAGAACATTTGAAAAACAATAAAGTGCTTTCGCAAGTAATTACAGAGAAAAAGGAGCTACAAACTGTAAGGGATTTAAAAGCTACTAGAAGCTGTGTTAATAATCAGAGCTTCCAATTTCCTTGTCTTTCTAAGGACAGCTTGAAAAATAGATGAATGACCATGAGAAGTATGTAACTGGATATTTTTTTAACATCAATATTTTGTATAACAAGCAGATAAGAATGAATTTTTCTGAAGGACAGCAATAAAGATGATGTAGATAACACAAAGCTCCCAAAAATCTCAAGATATTAACATTCCTAAAAGCAGGTTGGAAAATGTTTTTACACAGGGGCAAGTTCTGCATGGATCTAGTTGTCAGGCCATCCTAAACTCTTAATTTTGGAAAGTGCCTGGATAAAATTTCCAGAAGTTCAAATACTACTAAACATGAAGCCTGATGTTCTGTCCATGTTTAAACATGTAGAAATGCCAATACATTTTTTTGACTTAACACAAATGATGTTCAAATGAATAGAAATTAGAATAAAGCGGGAGAAAAAAAAGCTCCAAGAGAAATAGAATCCATGGAAATTCATGAGCTAATGTAAAGTGATTTTCTTCTTGCAAATGAGCATCTATAATACAAACATATCCTAAGAATATTAATGAACAAAATATGCACTACAGCACTACCTGACTTTTCTACACGATGTAATGATCTCCATGGACAACAAGAAATCTACACTTCCGCATTTCAAAGGAAATTGGAACAATAGCTCTGGAGTTCACTGAACACAGCAGAAAACACAGTTTCAAATAAGAACAGAGCCCAGAGCACAGCAGAGGTCTGAACCATTTTGTTGATGTGCAGGAATTGAGTGGAATTTCCACTCTGAAAGCCTCCATTTCCTTAACACCATCCCTGATCTAATGGGAAGAAGGACATGTTGGTCTTTGAGTCCTACCAATAATCTCTCTGAGCTGAACAGGACTTCCTATCCCAAATACAAACCTCTACCAGACAACAAAGCACGCCAATTCTTCTTACTTCCAAACCCCTGTTAGGCCACATCTCCTTGCAAATGCCTGCTGTTATTCCACATGCTTTGGCTGAGGAAGACTGCAGATAAATTCTCTTTCTGAAGTCCCTCACCTTCTTTGCCATAACCCTCAAAATACCCACAACTACCTTGCCCAACTCCAAGAAAAGAGCGTGGAGATTCAACTGCCCTGAACCAAGTCTTCCTCCTCAGTCTCCCAGCTAAGCAAGGCTGCAGTGATGCCAACACCAACCATATCTTACCCAACTGAAGAGCAATACTGATCCTTGCCGCCTCCAGAAGGGCACCAGCTCTGAGCTTCATGCGACACTAATGCAATTTTCACTCTGAAGACTCAGATTTTCCTATTTGTTATGTATACCCTAGCCTTCTTTCACTAACTAAATGAATTGGATTTTTCACCCATGAGAGACAGACACAACCACCCAAACTATTTGACAGAATCAAAACTTTTACAATTTAATTAGACAGTGCGTATTTCCTATTTGAAGTGGAAATGTAAGTCTGTAATTTGGGAATATGTAAAATTTTAAAGGAAAGGATAAGGTAGGAGTTGATGGTAACTGTGAAGCTGTAATTAAATTTTAAAATATAACAATCCTGCTAAGGGACAAGAGTGAAAGCAGATGAAAAAAACAAGTGTTAAAGTGTCAATGCTATTCTGTGTGCAAAGTAATGGAACAACAGTTTTGTTGGAGAAGTTCCTCTCTTGTTTTCCAAAGAAAGTCAACCTTAAAGTCTCTAGGTCTCTGTTCCAGCCTTCTCTAAACCTGCTGCCTCAGTTTTCTCAGATTCTAGCAGATTCTTCTACGTGGGAAGGAGACATATAAACAGCATAATTCAAATTGCCCAAAACTTTCATATGGGTCCCTGTAACAGTAATGAGACTGGTCCAGCTGTTCCAGTTGAAGCTTTCATCTCTTTTATCCCTTGCACTGTTCCCTCTGGCTGTACTGAAGGGCAGGGGGATTGCTTCTGCCTCAAGGCAGTCTGCACCCTGCAGAGAACTGTGCTGCCTTATGGGAATGTCCTTTGGGGCTTGGAATTCTAAAAGAGCCCTTCATTCAGAGTCCAGTGCTGTGAACTGGGTATGTGTCCTGCACTTGCACCAGGGGAGGCACCAGAGGCTTGTTTTGCATGTGTACAGGGTGTCCAGGGAGTGTAAATTCATAGACTGGCCCTGGGGAATGATGGTGCTGCTCAGGGCAGGCTCTGACTGGGAGGTTTTCTCTCATACTTTGCCTAGAACAGGAAAGAGAGTTTCCAAATCTAGACAATCTCCACTGCTTCCATCTACAGCATCATCACATCAACAGCTGGAATTATATGGAATGCAGAGGTCTGACCTGAGAGATCAGGACTGAGGGCTTTAAACTGACTTTATGCACATCACCTGCAGCTCATCAATAGTCCACACTTATTATCACAAACAATGGAAAGGTTCTTTATCCTAACACAAATCAAGCTTCAAATGTATCTATATTCACACACAATGCTTTTCTGTGATTGATCTGCTGAATGTTTGAAAGGAAGAACCAGTATTGTTTTGCAGATGGAGAAACTGTGGCTAGCAGAGAGAAAGTAACTTGCTTGAAGCAAGACAGAAGAACAAAAGAAGAAAAGGGAGTAAAATGCAGAAACTGAAGACTCTCACACAGTCCATTAACAAGTTGAACCTCTTTATGCAGTTCAAATCCATTTGCATGTAGCTGCTGCATTTAAAAGCAGAGAGAAACCAGGATGGTTTCACCATGAAAGCCCAAGAAATCTCTAGGTGCTGACTAAGTGACTTGATACAAGTGTAAACAAATGAAAAACTGTTTCTTCCAGAAATTTGAGGAAATCGGTTATAACATGCATAAGGAATGGACCTTTTAAAAGTAAACATGTGAAGACCAATTATCCTTTTGTGTAATTTCCCTGATTACAACCTCTTAACATAATAGAAAAACTGCTTCATGTCTGAAGAAGATAAGGTTACTAGATTATATTTTGGTTTTACCTTGTAAAGTAGCTTGTAGCCTGGAGATCTGAGTCCTGAGGACGGAGGTTGTCATAAACATATTTCAGATCCTGGATGCTGTTTAGCTCAGGCAACCCTGCATGTAGCATCTTAAAGTAAAGAAATATTAGATCATTAGTCCACTGTTCTGCTGAAAAGAAATTTAAGTGAAATGGGGCTGAGGAAAAAAGGTTTTACACCAAAAGTTCTTCTTGGAAAACATAAAATTTTGCTCATCTGAAAAGTGTTCCTGATGCTACAGCAATGCCTGGAATACTGAAGTGAATATACTGCACTGTAAACCTTCACACTGAGGGACCAGAGAGAGGCATGGGTCAGAATCCATGATCCATTTCAGTTATTTATCTTCTCTTCAGGTACCATAACCTCAAGGTGTTAATTGCTCAGCCTCCTTCATAGCCTTCTAATAGTGATAAAGGGGAGGTGACCAAATCCAGCCACCTGAACAACAGTAACCACATTTCTGTTATGCTCACAGTGTTGTCTTTGTCCTAATTCAATTTAGTGCAACATCACCTTCTCGTTTGTAACTCCTCCTTCCACCATCACTGCTCTGGACTCCTCCTGCAAGGGGATCATAGATTCACTCCCTTTACAGTCAGTGGAGGAGAAAAGCTTCTTTAGATATTGATTCATAGCAGGAGCTCTGAGGTGGGCAGTGAAAACTGCCCTCTGGAGATGGCATCGTTCTCCATCCATGAGGAACAGAACTACTCTAGTTAGTTGACTAAATTAGGTTCAAAACACAATGCAAATATTCCCCTTGCAAAGTAACAACATGAGCAGGGTAGACAATAGAATGTGCACAATTGCCCATTCAGCTCTCTCCAGGCATTTGAAAATGTCAACAACAACAAAATATTTTACTCATTTCAAAACCTAATGATTTTACTCGACAATCACAGCAAGTTGAGAGGGATGCTTTTTTTGTTTAATGGAAAAAAAGAATCAGTCCTTCACACTGCTCAGAAGGAAATGTATCTGAATTTGCAGTCACTGCTGTGCATTCGTCATTGATATTTATGTCTAGCTCTGAGAGAAAGTCCCACTGAGTTTTTCATGTAACAGTAAAGAAAAAAGGGAGCACTGATTTTACTTTAGGGTTTGTTTGAGAGATGAATAGTGTGAGGGGAAAGGAGATGGGGCATGTATTTTCTTTATTCCTTCAAACCTTCTCAGTATTTTTAAGTCAAGTTTCAACATTTTGTATATTTTCTTTTTGGCATTATGAGGAAAATCTTGTTTCGTATCACCCCAATCTATACTACCACTGGATAGTTAGACTGCTGTTTTCGCAGAGTTTTGCCTAGCAAGGAACAGAGAGGCAGAAAGCTCCATGAGGTGAATTTGAGTTGACAGCAGGAGCAATAACAATATTCAGCACTGGAGGACACACACTGCTATTTATCAATATACATTCAACCAATTTATAAAAGATAACAACTCCTGTCCCCTTTAGATTTAAAAGGAAAAAAAAATTAAGCTTCTTTACCCTTCATTAGAAAGGGGGATGATACCAGATATAAACATAATCTGAACAATTTGTAATGTAACAGAAAACCAGGATTTTTTTTTTTAGGTTCTCTGCACTGTCAAAGGTGGAAAGACATTTGCTTAAGTGAAAAAAAAAAAAAATCCTCTAGCTGGGCAGTACCTACATAGTGCTTTGCTGGCTGCAAAGGGGTCTTAGAGGCTTATTATACTCCTTCATCCCTTTTTCTCCATACAGCATATTTGTTGTGTTTTTAGTCCGCTGATGGAGGAGGCTTCTCAATACTGTGGCTGATGATACTGGATGGTAGTTAGACAAGACATAGAACAACTGTTTGAAAATCAACTCCAGGTCTCACAGGGCAAACTCAAATGTTACCTAGATGCCTAAGTTCAAGTGCCTGCATTGCTACCTTCATTTGCCCACACATATGGTTTGACCTACCAGCCTTGTTTATCCCAGGCCTTCTGACTCACTGAGTGGAGCTACCTACACTCTCCTTGGGCCTGGATTCAGGGCTAGTGTGTGATTCTCAGCCCACCATCCATGGAAAAGGAATACTCCTCGCATTTTCATTGGCTGGACCTCCAAAATGAGTGTGTTTCCTGATCCTCTTTTCTCAAATGGTGTTTGTGAGTTTAGAAGGGTGAAATGACTTGTACGGGGACACAAGATTCTTGAGTTTTAGGTTTTCTCTATGTAGGTGCTCTCTCCTGTTTCATAAGATTAAGTTGACCTGCTTCTTGTCACAGTGGATCAATTACTTGCTCTCTACTGTCACATCTAAGCCAGTTTTAATAATTTTCTATCTGAAAAATCTTTACAACAGTAACAGAGTTTGCATTTCTTTAAACTAGTCGAAAGGTGTTTGTGTCCTGCAATCATCCTCTTTATAATAGTTCACATCAAATCTTTAATGAGAGCAAGGCTGATGAACTACAGGCATTTATGCTGCTGAACTCTGCCAGCAGACTCTTGGGTCTCCCACAGATGTTTCTGCTTTTGAAAGTGGTGGAAACTTCATGGATTATTTCTTACTCCCAGTAGCAAAATGTCAGTACAGCTTTAGAAACATTCTGCTTACCAACAAGAAATAGAATTAATTCCCAAACTGGGCCAAAAAACCCCTCAATTTGTTCATAATTATATTTGCTAGCAACCACTAATTGTTGCTGATGATCCAGAGCACAGTTTATTACTTCTGTTTACTCTACTATTCTACTTTATAGAAATAGTCTTATTGTTAAGTTTTTTAACCATGTTTTATAAATAGCATCTCCGAAAACAGAATGTGGGACGAGAACGAAAGATTAATGATGCATATTTCCAAACTGAGAGAAATCTTAGACTGTCATTGATACAAATGAGCACTGGTTAGTTAATCTTATCTCTTCATGATAACATCTGAATTTCTGGGAATGGAAATGAATTCCAAGTGGAACTTCACAGTCTATTTATTTTCTCTAGAAATGGCCCATGGAAATTAAACATTATGATATTTACAGTTTCTGACCAACACTCCATTTCGAGCACAGAACCAGACTCACCCTTCCAAACATTACTGGCAAAAACAAGGCCTTTGCAACCTTGTCTTGTTTGTTTAATTCCTTCTGACATGAAGTGCTCATTGATGGGGTGTGAGTGCGCTGCCAGTTTAATTTTTCAATTATGAAATGCAATACAATTGACTGAGCTGCAGCCCACTGACAAATATCAAAACATGTCTGGATGCTGACTTTCAGCTCAGCACTATTACCTCTGCTGTAAGATCAGCAGAAACAAAAGATGCAGCACATCCTGAATACAGACAAACCTGTGCTAGATCCAGGCAGGGATAGCTAGTTATTTCAGAGACCCTGCTGGGAACATTTTCCTAACACACTCTCTCTATTATCCCAGAGTAATCTAACATCATTATCTCTGCTGCCTGCAGAAAAAGGCACTGCACTGGGGACAAGGAGGTGGGCAGAAGACGTAGCTATATTTGCAGCATGCAGTTTTCGGCAGCGTTCAGAAATGCAGGGATTACTGCTGTGGATGAGAGAGCAAGGGTGTTTTCCTCCTGAGTTTTCCAGAGGCTCTTGGACAGTATCTCCTACAACTGCACTCTGCATGGCTTCTAGGGCAAAACTGTGCTTTATGATGGGAATGCAGTTTTGCTGCACCTCTGTGACTACTTAGCAGCAACGTTAAGAGATCTGGAACAATCCTTCCTGCTCCATACTGGGAAATCCCTAACTGTGTCACTACATGGGAAGTACAAGATGGGAGAGGCAAGATGAGAGATTCTTATCCTTTCTCCCCCCCCTTCCCCACAGCACAAGTTGGAGACAATAAACTTGTGTTTATAGAGCAACTTTTTGGCTGTACCCCAATCTCGGCAGGAGTTCTGTTTATAAGGTCATGTAGACTTTTTCATGCACAGACCAGTCCCCTCTGTCATGGGGCCCTGGACATATGTTTTGGATTAATATCTTAGCCAAGCATCTTAGCAAATATTAGTTAATTTAATATTCTCATTGTTCTCTGTAGGGGCAAATCATTAACCTTTCACACACAAGTAAACAGAGGCATAAAGCAGTTATGGAATTTGCCACAGCACATGAATCAGTGGGAATACTTAAGCATAAAAACCCCTAGTGGTCTTGAAATCCCATAAAAAGAATTTTTAAACCTGTGTCAGTATGGGTGCTCCTTCTTTCCTGTGTCTGCCATCCTAAGAAGAGATTGTGGAATTGGTTCTGTGATTCTAAAAAATGTGAAAAACCCTTTCTAATGGCATCACTGTAGCTGCAGTGCTGCTATGTACTGTCAAATCACCCACTCTGTGAAATATTTAGCTTACTTTGCCTTGTAACCACAAACAGGAATGGTAAATGAATTTTTGAAGACCTACAGAAAGGGCTAAGTGAAACTCCTGAACGTGAAACTTTTTCCACCCAGCTTCGTTTGCAGTTTTCTGCTATTCTGTAAAAAATAACGCATTAGAAAAAGGAAAAACACCAAGAAGCTTAGCTTTTCCTTTCTCAGAAATTAGCACTGAAACTGGATAGTTTCTTTGCACAGGAAGTGCAGCACTACCAGCAGTGCAGCTGATACCTCTTCAAATCACAGTGCTACTGGAGGGAGCGGTGAAATGGTAAAACAGAAGAAAACACCAGAGGAAATTGATTTTTGGTTTCATCCTCGAGCTTCTTACCATCTCCAGCAGGTTCAAGAGTAACTGGCTGTGTTTCCTGACTATGTTGTAAGCTCGACAACAAAGCTCCACAAACTCTTGAAAACGCTGTGGGTTTTTTCCGCCCTCCGTGATGAAATACTCCATCTCTGATGTGAAGATGAAGGGAGCTCTGTCCCTTGAAAAGAGAACAGTTACATGAGAAATTTCCCCAAAGACAGCTAATCATGCATGACAGTTAATATTTGTAACTCATTATTCACATTTGTTTTCCCAGTATTACCTTCCTCATTATTTCATCTCTCCCGTCCTCGGTGTGGAAATCTCTATTGCTCTGCCTGGTGTCACTGACTAATTGGGGCAGAGACAGGTTTTAGAGCAAGAGCTTCCTCCTGAGAAATCCAACAACTGAACAGGTGTTCTTTTCTGGCTCTTCTTTGTCTTTCTTTTTAAACTCTCATTGCTTTAATTTCTTGACTCTAGCCTGAAAGTGAATCTGGAAGCAAATTCTCTCCTGGTATTGAAATATTTAAAAGTTGTTCTCAAAGAGGATGGGTTATAAATATCAACTCCCTACTAGGCAAGAAGGGAATTTAAGAAAAAACCCTACACCTCCACAATCCAACAACAACAAAAACCCAACAGGTATGGTGCTATCATTAAATATACACCATTCTGAACAGATATTTCTGACTCAAGTTGAAACAGAATATAAAACCACTGTTTGGTTGTCTGTACATTTACTCTGTGTTCACCCTAGAGTAAATAAGATGCAGAATCCTACAACATGTCTTGCCTTTTTTCTTATCACTGGCATGGTTTGTGGCTATGGCATGCTATTGCAGAAGAAAACAGATTAGCCAGGCTTCTGCTAACAATCCTATCATTCCATAGTTTCAGAAAGGCCTGATAAAGTGCATCCTCTCACAGAAAAAACGACTGCAGTGATTTACTCACCACAACTGTGTACACAGAGGCATGTAAACAGATTAGAGGGCTCTATTCCAAGGCAATATACGTGTGTTAACCCTTAATTCAAAATGGACTTGAATAAACTAAATATTCCTGTGAAGTTTGAATGCAGAAGCAAATTTAAGGATGTCTGTTTATTGCTAAAACCTCAAACACAGGCCAAGTCTGAACACACTCTGCTTCCTGATGCATTCATAAATAACAGTTTTAGTTTTCCTCAGTGTTTTCCTAATTTTCCCATAAAGATGCTTGACTTTTATTATTGTAGAAAGAAAAACAAGTTATCATGAGATTCTAGGGTGCAGCTGGAGGTTTTAGTCACAAGAAATGCTTGAGACCTTCCCATCCTTATGACTGGAAATTCTTCCCGGTGTACATGGCAGCTAACTCTAAATCCAGACCTCCCATGGCTGTCATTCACCTTCAAAGCAGTCCAGGCCATTAAGGTGCTTTTTTTTGTTGGTTTTTTTTTTTTTGTTTGTTTGTTTGTTTGTTTGTTTGCTTTTTTGTTGTTGTTGTTTGTTTTTTGTTTTGTTTTGTTTTGTTTTTTTTAAATATATTATTCAATTTCAGCTAGGTAGTACTAGGCATGGTGAAGGCCCACAATAGTAATTGTTTTCTTCCACATTTTTCTGTATGATTGTCGTGAAATGAGTGTTTTAAGGTCGCTTAAAAAAGCACCACCACAATGATGCAAGACAGGAGTTCATAGTATGGGGGCTATATTACAGTATGACTGTTACATGGTTATTGTGTAGTTTTGTGCTGTAGCTCTCAGAGAATTGCAAATCTGTGTCTATTACTGATTTCCAAGAGCGAGATTTTCCCAGAACCTTCTTTCACTCATTCATCCATCTTCTGGCTCATCTTTTGTTTATCAGTAGTATTTAAAGTAGACATTAAGTATTAAATAAATTAATACAGTAAGAGTCACAGAAGTCAATCTGCTGAAGCCCATAGGAAAGAGAGACAGATCCAGAAAATTAGCAATGTTAACATCTTGACTTATCTATGGACAGAAGTCCAATCTAAATCCTAATTTGAAAGCATTTTACCATCTCAAGAATGTCTAAAACTCAGATTTGTTCTTGGGCTAAAGTGTTTCAAAGTCAAAACTACCGCTGTAAATACTATGCATTTTTTTCAAAATTCATATTTGATTTCTGATGTCCAACTGCATCAAGAGACACAATCACACCATGAAAACACAGCCCTTTCAGAGCTAGGCCAGGTCTCCCACACTGAGCTACTTGAGATGAAAACAGATACTGCAATCAGAAATTACTTTACTGGAAGAAATATGGTGTTTAACATTGTTGGGCTGGGCTGTGGTCCAGCTTCCACATAATGTAATCACTGCAACATTAGTCAATTCTCTTACTGTTGTTGCAAAAGGATCCATTTGAACACACAACTGGTATTTTGGTATTTACATTTTATTTGTAGATTAATTTGGCTTGTAAAATGATGTAAAGCAGTTTTACAAGGTTCTTAAATTTCTCAGTATCATTTATCACTGTCTTTTAAGGTGGTAGGCCTGTTTTCCCTTGTTAACCTCAAAATATGATGTAGAAATCTGATTTCCCTGGTTTTGCTTAAGGCCTTGTGATATCAGAGCCTCCCCCATGAGGTAACCCCTGCACTAGTCAGGTGCTGAAGCTTCAGTCCTGTGTGTGTCTAAATAAACTGGCTGGTCATAAAGGGAACTCTTTGCAATCTAAACTTAAAAAAACCCAACACATAAAACCAACTTAGAATACAGAAGGCAAGACCCACTAGAAGGAAAATTACAGTAATTTCTCACAATAGTATTAAAAAACAAAGCTTCAGTGGGAGGAGACGCTTAATCACTGAAGAGTACATAAAGGATTCTGAAAAACCAATTGACAGGCACAATGTCTGTGTACAGATGCAAAATATTCCTTACTGCTTTCATAAACCCCTTTGGAAAATAAAAAACATGGGATAGCCTAAAAATTGCTCCAACAAAATTACAAACAGCCAAGTCTAGTCACTGTCCACCATACATGGGAAAATTTACATCAGGAAACAACAGAGGTTGTTTTAGCCTGCACGAGGAAAAAAAGCAATGCATGCCCTGATGTTGTCAATGTACCACACCCCCCACACATGTGCAAATGAACCTCACCCTGGTGCACAGCCTGTATTTCCATATTCAAACCAGTACATCTCTCACTGACAGCTTTCTTTGTGGCACACAGCCAAGATCATAACACATGGTGGCATTTACTCAGAAGATAAGCAATGCATCCAAAGGCCTGGTAATAATAATATTCATTTGCACCTAAATCTATTACAGAGCTTGTTCACGTGAAGTTATCTACAAGACATAAACATTAGATATCTCTTACCCTAAAACAGACCCTCAAGATCACAGTTATGGCCTGTAATACTTTACATGCATAGGATGTTCAATGACCAATGTCTGTGTAACAGAGCCCCTTGGCCTAAAATCTGTATGGATTACAAATTGCTGCCTCCATCAAATTAAAGAAATGACTGGCATCAGTTTAACAAAACTGGTATGATGAAGTATTTTCAAGTAAAAGCCTTTTACTGTATCTCTGTAGACCAAAAGCCTTTTTTCTTTTCTTTATGGTGTGCCAAAGAAATATGGAATTGAAGCATTGTTGAATGACCTCTACTGTGTAATTGTAATATCGGATACCATTATTTCTAGAGAAGAAAAGCCTCATTGAGAGAACTAGGCTTGAGACAGACCAAAGACCAAAGATGTACAGCCAATAAACCTCCCAAAATCATTAAACCTACCTTACTCAACTACTCTTTTCTTTCCTTTCTTTCCTTCTTTTTTTTCCTCCCCACTAAAGCCCCAGATAAGATTAATGAACCCTTTGGTTTTATAATAGAAATCAGTCAAAAAAGCAATATTCCTGTTTATGACAGTCTGATTGCAGTCCTGGACTTTAAAGACTTATACTTTACTATGGCTGTGACAAAAGAGCTTACTCAAGCCATTCAGTGAGAAGCAAGGCTGGTTTTATGGTGGTTTTATTTTTTTTTTTTCTCATGTACTGCTTTTAGAGATTTAAGATTTTCATGGGAATGTGTTTTACAGTTCCTTTGGAGATTACAAATGTTTGGATGATATGTCATGAGAGGGAAGGAAGAAAGGAAACCTCAAGCAAATGAAGAGATCATCATGCAAAAATAAACTTGGTCTGGGGTGATGGGAACATCTACTGGGACTTAACTGTAGGCTAGAAATATGCTGCATTCCTAGAAAACCAGTAAGATCATCAGGATTTGTTATGAAGCACTAGATGTAAACTGATTAACAAAGCTTGTAAGGTCAACAATGGTTTCAGTTTTTCCTACTGTGAATCTCACAGTACAGAACATTTGAGAACGATGCACTGACTTCCCTTTATATTAAAAGCAGGTAAGATAATCAACAACAAATGACCTTTACTCTGATCCAACCTAAACTTCCCAGTGGTGTACTTATGGAAAAGTGCAAGTCACACACATTAATACAACGAGATCAAAACAGCTGTAGGCCAAGCTGTCATCTGGACAGTGCGTGAGAAACCAGACAGAACTCTGTGCAATTTAAAACCAGCTGCTCGGCAGCACACGCCCCCAGATATTCCCTGACTGCTTTAAAACCATTTTGGCTGAGTCAAGAGTGGCTGATAGTATTCACCATGACTATGTGGAATTTAGATGTATCCAATAAAAGAGGAAAAGATTTCAGGAAGTGCTTGACTGCTGACATCCTTTGCAGCAAAAGCCAAAAGCTTATTGAAGAATGCACTCGCATGAAATAAATGCACATGAGTGCTTATTTCTCTAAGCCAAGTGAAAATATTTAATCATAGTAATCACATATACTTGTAGAAACAGAAAAAAAGCATAGGCAATGGTATTCCTTTTATATATTGAAGAATGAAACAGGGAACAACTGCACAACGCAGTTCATCTCCAGCAAGCACATAAAGATTCATAAAGAAATATGCCTGGACCACAAGAAAAACTCAATTTTTCTTCTTATCAGCACAAGATCAACTATAAACATGCTTCTGAGATGCTTATTTAGCCTATTCTCACAGATTTTTATTGACTGAATTCTTCTTAAACCTCCCTATCAAATTTCTGTTCTAGTATGTTCCCTCACAGTGTTTTTTCCCTTAATGCCTAATCTAACCCTTGCTATGCTTTCATCCTATTAATTCTTGTTCTTTCCTAAGGGAACATGAAGATCCTGTCTCCTTTACAGCAGCTTCTAATGTATTTTCAGACTGTTACTGTCTTTCTCAATCTTCTGTAGACAATTGTTTCATCCTTTTCTCTCAAGCCTTGTTTTTCAGATGTCTGATAATTTTAATTGCTTTTCTCTGGACTCCTTGTAATTTTTCTGGATTCCTTATCCACATCTATCTAAAAGTAAAATGTTAAAAATACTCCAGCTGAATGTGAAGTTTTCCCAGTGTTACATGAAGCAAAAGGATTACTTCACATTTCAAGCTTTCCAATTCAGTATTTTATCAACTCATATTCAACTTGACCATAATATAACTCCCAGATCCCCTTCTAAAACACTGCTAATCCAAACTTTTGTCACAGTCACAACCTTTTACAATAGACTTCTACTAAAAAAATGAACGAATACATTCTCCATCCCATCACAGTGGTTACAAATGAAAAGACTGAAAGATGCCAAACAGAAAAAAGGTTCTACTTATTATTGAAAGATCTTCTACTTAGTACTTGGCAGTCATACCCTGCCAGAACAAGCAACATGTTGCTAAACTGGAGTAATTCAGCAAAAGCGATGTTGGTGGTACGTGACTGTGAGGAGAGGCTGAGGAAGGTGGGCTTGTTTACCCAGGAGCAGTAGCTCTCTCTTTGCAGTGCTGGCAAAACAGTTTTACACCTCTCAGTGGGAAGGGCCAGATCATCTTATCTTCAGAAAACCTTCACAACAGCTCCTCCAACATAAAGACAAAAAAAAAACCCAACAAAAAACGTTAACTCATTCTGTGGGACCTGCTTCTCTTTCATATCAGTAAAACTCACTTTGAAAGATCAGAATTGAGACCGCTGCAAATCATTTACTTAATCTGTTTTGGAGTCTGGGGTTATAATCAGTCCACACTCCTGTCATTGTCTGATTCAGTGGCTTTTAAATCTGCAAAGAAGTTCATGCTGTCAAATGAAATAGGGAAGTGCCTACCACCAAAACCAGACCCCATTACAGCATCAACTAAACAATTCCTGCTTCTGCTTATGGAAGTGTATTTTAGTTGCATTTTAACTGCAAATATATTTGACCAGTGAAACAGATGGTCAAATAACTTACAAAGTGTTATTATTGCAGAGTGGATTAAAAGCTGCTTTGTGACTTCATGGTACTGGTGAAAAAATGCAAAGGCCTGATTCACAAACCTCACAGACCCAAACCAAATAATTAACTTTAAACAGCACAACTTAGAATGTATCTGAGTGAAGCATTTGTAATTCAATAGAAATGATTGGCAAGCATATGAGCTTTGGTGATATGTAGATAATTGTGGGCATCTCATCACACACACCTGTCCATTAAGAATGTTTGACACGTTGGTAGACTCAAATAGAACTAAAGCTCCTCTTAAAACAAAAGGCAGGACATGCAAACAATGGATTCATCACCTCTATTTAATCATTTTCAATTGTCAAGACTGAAATTTTTTTTTACCTTCACCTCTAACAAACCCTCACCTATGTAATGACTACAGAAACTGAGTCATTTGACTGAAATCTGCTTTCTTCCACTTCAGTGTGATTTCAAAATTGCTTCAAAGTATCCCAAGATACTGCTCTTTCTTATGAGCTGAGTAAAATTTTAGGCCATTACTGAAGTCAGAGGTCAGTTTTCTTCTTGACCACATAGATGAGGAAAGGTTGACTTAACAAGAGGTCACACTCTATCCTTTTACTTTAAACTCATTTTTCAGTGACCTGATTGTCAAGCAGATAAGATAAAAGCTCTACCCTGTTCTGAGGGAGATGGTTTATGAACTCACCTCTTTGTAAAGCTGTTCTGAATCCCCACATTACTAGACCCATAGAGGTAAATAGCCTATGAATTTGCTGAACCTGGGAAAAGGTAGCTTTAAATGAATTCTGCCACTCCCACTCTCTCTAGCTAGAAATTCAGTTTTCAGATGCCTTGGAGCAATTAAAGAAAAAGTAACTACATTCATGCCCTCGTTAACCATTTCTCAACCTCTTGTCCCTCCCAATCTACCAGCCACCCAAACTCATAAAAAGCAAGACAGTAATCATAGAATCATAGAATCATAGAATCATAGAATCAGCTGGGTTGGAAGGGACCTCCGAGATCATCAAGTCCAACCCTTGATCCAACACCGCCATGGTTACCAGACCATGGCACTGATGCCACATCCAGTCCCATCTTAAAAACCCTCCAGGGACTGAGAATTCACCACTTCCCTGGGCAGCCTGATTACCCTCTCTGAAAAGAAATTCTTTCTAATATCTAACCTAAACCTCCCCTGGCACAACTTGAGACCATGTCCTCTTGTCTTGCTGATAGTTGCCTGGGAAAAGAGAACAACCCCCACCTGGCTACAACCTCCTTTCAGGGAGTTGTAGAGAGTGATAGGCTTCAGGTAGAAATACTGGCAAAATCCTCTTTGACTGGATTACTTGAAAGAGTTGAGGTAAACTCACTGATTGTCAATCAGTTTTCCTGCTCCAGGTGGCCCACCCTCACACCTCCTCAACCTGCCAGCTACCTCCAGGGGCACAATCACACGACCTGCAATCAGAAAGGCACAAACCTTAAGAAGGACACAGCCACAGGCAACCAAGTGTGGAGATTAGACTGTGCTCCGAGCAGCAGGCAACACAAACAGAACACCCTGACAGCAGCTTGTGCCTAGGAGCTGTCTACCATCAAAAACACCTCAGGGATCTGGGACTTGCACTGATGGACTTGCATGAAGGAACCCACTGCAACCTGCAGCCCTGGGCTCATTCTTTCCTGCTCGGATGGAGACATGTCCTGCACTTCACAAGTATGTCCAAGTGTGAAAAAAATGTAACATAGTGGTCATATTTAGCACATTCAGGCACACAGCTCTTCCTCTGTCAAAGCAGCTACAAATGTAGATGCAATATATCCAAAAAATGCATGCACAACTTATTTTTTCCATGTCCGTGTGCCAACGTTTCTGTTTTAGAAAGAAATACCTGAAAAAATTTCTTTTTTTTTTTCAAATAAACACTTCCAGTGAGACAGTAACGCTAATTTTAGGTTATTAACACTAAAAACGATATGTTTTACTTTTAAAATAAAAAGAAGAACTTCTACATTTCTATATGCTCAGAATTTCTTAGGTACTCTCCAGTGTAAGAAAACACTGACTTAGGGAGAAAGTGTGGGAAACATAATTTTCCCATATTTTTGAAACTTCCTTAATAACTGGAATTTCCCAATGGAATAGTTAGGCTGCCTCTAGTAATTAACTTTGTAGAAGGAAACCAGCTTAACAGATTTTCTGGGAAAACCATGCCAAGACCCAGGATTAGTTTGGCAAAGAGACAAGAGACTCTCTGTGATTTTGATCAGGGAAAAGAAGAGCCAGTGAGTGCTGCCTATAATCAGGATGACTTGATATTTAAATAACAGAATGGACAGTGAATTTACAGTGTGCCATGAGCTGGACTACTTCATATCTTGCCACCAAATTTCACACCACACATCACTGACTGAAAAAATACAGATGACAGTGCTGGAAGTGGCTGGTAGTGGGGAGGATGAGACTGCAGAAGTTTGGATTAGTTCAGTCAGCATAGGATTTAAATAAATCTCTTCCTGCTTAATTCACCAAGAAGAAATGTTCCAAAGGAACTGGTCAGTACTGAAAAGCAGAAAACAAAAGCCAAAGAAAGCATGGCAGGCACAACCATAAGCCAGACACCTTCTTCTAAACCATTTGATGACTGACCTAGTCCTGTATGATTACCTGGATAATACTGTACCTATTTAAGTTGGAATGGGTCTAAGATGATTGCCACAGGATACTCAATAGCTGAAGAATAAGACAGTTATATGAAATTATATACCAAAAGTGGAGGCTGGATTAGAGAATGAAAGGAGCATTTTATTACCACTAACAAAATGTGTCATCCAGTATGATTTAAAAAAAAAAAAAAAAAAGAAAAAAGATAATAAAATCTCATGGTTCAGTAGGAAAGATCCCTTTGGGACTTTGGAAATAATTCTTCTGCCAAGCTCTGTTATTATGCTTTTGGTTAGATACATCATATCCCTCCAACACTTCTGAAATATTAGCTTCTAGATGCAAGGAAAGACAGGTTATTAGTAGTATTTAAAGTATTTACTGCACTGTGAAGGTACATGGAAGTAGCAAAGACAGCAAGTTCCTGATTCCTCTTCCATCTGAAATCAGAAAGAACTGATTTGTGACTTGCAATCAAAACTGAGTAGATTTATTGGATATCATTTAAAGATGAGGGAAGGAATTAGAAAAGTTAACGAATCCCTTGTTGGGGTGTTATACATCAGAAATGCAAAAGTGAGCATGACTGCATGAATCAGACCAGCCTCAAAAGGTTCTCAGAAGACTCATATTGGATTTGATATAAAGAACATGCCCATGCATGACAGCTGCCAAAGCACTCCTTGCACTCCAGAAGAAACACTCCCTATGCAGAACACTGCAGAGGACCTATCCTCAGGAGGTTTTATGAGGAATTAGGGTTTCATAATGGCAAAAAGCATTCCCTGAGAATAGAAAATGGACAGCTGTGGCAAGCAGCTTCCTAAATTCTGTAAGAAATTATTGGTTTAAACAGTTCAGACAGGGATGCCTTTTCTATAAGCCTTCATCTCACTTGCATACATTTCATTCTTTCCTTAAAAAAAAAAAAAAGCTTGCTTCTGTGATGTGTGTAAAGAACAGCTGCATGTATAGGGATTTGCATCAGAAGCTTTTCATTATTTAAAGCCACCTATAGAACCTCACAAGTTTATGTAGGGTGTCTACTATACGAACCCCCAAGAGTCAGCACTAATAATTCTAAAGGTTTGACAGCATTGTGCTGCTGGTTTTTCTATATTATTTTACAAGTATGATATTCTGGGGGTGCAAAGAACTCAAATAAAAATCTAATAAGAAATCAAATAAAAGTATAATATGAGAGCTGCTAAAGAAGCCAGAGGCTAAGCCTATTGCAGGCCTTTCCTTGTGGGAACGAGTAGATACAAATAGCATTGAGAGTTTCAAATTTTGAGGGAACCTTGAAAGTGTGAGATATAAAAATGTGATATCCCAGTGTTCCTGTATTAAAAATAATATGTTACAGTTCATAAAGGTGCATACAGCTCATAAGAACTACAGTCATTGATACTGTATCTCTCAGTTGCATGTAGGCTTGAGGAAAACAATGATTATCCCATGGTGTTCACAACCTGCTGTTACGTGGGAGACTTAAGGATTCCTTAGGAACCATGAGAGCAGTCCCTGAATGAAGGTCCTAAATGTATGATTTTATTCTGTAGCTTATAAGCAATACACTGCATTGAGGAACAGTTAAAAGAGGCTGCTATTTATGGAAGTGACTATATTTTAAGTTATTTTCATAGACTTAATAAGAAGATGTGGTAACTGAGCTGTAAAACAGCAAAATTAATATCTATTTTTATTATTGCTATTACATGAATTCTGTTTAAATTTGGTTGTTGTTTACCTTCCTATATTTGCTTCACCCTGTTGCTCACTCAACTAGGTAATTCATTGCTTATGTAAAATTAATACTCAAGGAAATTCCAGTTAGTTTCCAAAAGAAGTTTTGCTGGACAGAAGGATGCACCACTTGACAAGGATTGTGCATGAGTATCTGTTTTTATTTTTCTGTTCTGCTTTATTCTTTCCACAGCAAATAAGTAGGATTAAGGGAGCATATCCTGAATGATGGATGATAATTCTGAGCACTGCAACTAAATCTTTTGACTTCCTGGCTTAGAAGTACTTATTATCCTCATCAGCTTCTCTCATATCAATACTCCCACATTGTTATGTCTGTCTAACACACTGAGATAGTCTAGAGCAGTCAAAGGCCAGCTTAAAGAAAAAAAAAAGAACAATTAGCTCAAACAATTCTGACACATAGGAAACACAGAGGAAAGACACAGGCACACTACTCATCTTGTCACTATTAGGGATCGTTCATCCATTTTTTACTCTGCTTTAACAGCTGCTTTGTGTTTTGGACATACTGGCATTAAATTATCCTTTCTATTCTCATTCCATTCCAATTAATTCCTTCACAGTATGTTCACATTAGGAGCTTGGATATGTAATCACACTATTTGATTTATCTTTGTCATGGCATAGCTACATCACAGATAGATACAAAGGTAAATCAGATATTTGGAAAACAGCCCCTGAGCTCGGTGTGGTTGGATGCAGAGCTTCAAAAGACCATGCATAAGTTTGCAAATTTACCCACAGAGTCATAATGTCACTATTCTCCATGCCTATTTGGAAAATTTGGTTTCTTTTCTGAATATAGGGAAAAAGTTGTCAATTGGATAAATGTATGATTTTGGATTCGTTATAGCAACACTTCTCTTTTAGGAAAAAAGCTGATGGACATCAGAATTCTTCTGTCATAGGCCAGTCTACTGTTCTGGTCACTGAACTGCATCATTCAAACCTCTGACCAAACAAGGATTTAGATTTCTCCTTTACACTGAAAGAGGATCTCCAACATATTTTAATTCCTTTTCCAGTCATTCCTTTTTTTTTTTTTTTGAGGTTTTAAAGAACAATAAAAATACGTTCTTTTGGAAAATTCTGAAAGAAAAAGAAGCGTGATCTCATTTGTATTTTTTTTTTAATGGGAGTTGATAAGTTACCACGGATGTTACTGCAGATACTAACCTTCTGATGCTCCCAAACATCTGTGAGTGACCTAAAAATCTTCCAAAATCTATGTGGAACATGTGCCCAGCTTTTGTCAGCATGATGTTGTCACTGTGTCGATCACAGACTCCCAGAATGAAGGTAACAACACACCAGCCAGCACAGGAATAAAAGAAATTCCTTATTGCCTAGTTGGGAAGATGAAATATGCAGACTCATTGGTTTGTGATGCTAACAAAACAAAACAAACACAAAAACACCAAACCAAAACAAAAAAAGCAGTTCTACAAATGCTTTGCTTGTTGCTAAAACTTTAAGAGACAGGTGTGTGTAGGAATGGTACTCAAGTTATACAAAGATTTCGAAGTTACAATGCAAGAACAACTTTATGCACCTTGTGCTTTACAGATGCTTGGAAGTCTACGGAAAACTTTGAGGGGGAAGGTACATTAGGAAAGCAAGCTTCTTGGCAGGAAGCTAAAATTTTCTGTTCAATGTTCTGCATGAATATTGTAAAAACAATTGTTATAAAATTAGACGAAAATTCACAAATTTAACCATTTGCTTCATAAACAAAGTAGGTTATTTTATACCCACTGTCATGTTCTGTACCAGCACAGATCTTATTTTCTCTAGAACTTAGTTTCCTTTCTCAAATTCTAATAATCAAGTCTCAAAATATTCCAACCCAAAAAACTGAACCCCATTTTACAGAAATGAACTGAAATACAGGAAGGCTAAATGGTTTTCTGCTCCCTATGTAACATAGAAACTCAAGCCATCCTAATCTAGATCTTTATGTTTCTGGACAAAACTTGTATCAACCAAGGTAAATGATTATTTAGGCATCCAGGAATTCCCTGTAGATGCAAGGATTCCTGCAATGGCTGATATGGATGACAGCACTGTGCAAGACTTAGGCCACAGCACAAGAGCTGGCTGAATTTTTTTCCCAACTGTGCTACTTGCTCACTTTGATGACCTTGGATAAAATACTTCAGCTTTCTGTGACTTTGTTCACCCAAGTGTAAAATGAGGATATTAAAGCTTGTTTGCATCAATGTTTTGAGCACCTTAGATACAGTACTGCGTGAGCAAAAAATTATTAAGGAGTAAAAGAAGACAAAGGTTCATTCACTACCAAGTACAAAGTGAATGCATAGTAGTAATTTTATGCATACTCTGTGCAATCAGATCTGACTGCATTTTATATGCTTAAAAAATTGAAAGAAAATGGGTAGAAATTAGTTTTAGAATATTCCACATTAATGGCACTTTTTACAAACAGCAGCAGCAGCAGTAAGAAATCGAGTTTTCCATCAATAATTAATCATATTTCACTTTTGAATTGAAATATTGCCTGCACTTCTACCATAACACTGTAAACATTCAAACTTGTAAAAAAGCATGCTACAGAGATTGTTTCCTGTTTAACTGAATCAAATGATATACTAAGAATTCAAGTGCTCTTAGTCAAAATGTGACTAAGGATGAAAAAACGCCTATAGAATAATTACTAAAATACTAAAGTTTATCAAACATATTTATACTTTACACCTACTAACAAACTGCTCTAAACCCACTTCATTTTCAGAGTGGTAAATACTCAAAGCATTCCTTTAAATTTAAAATTTTCACTATTGATTTACTGTTGGCATAAAAAAGGGCTCTAAAAATCATCCCAGCAACACAAACATTAAAAGGTTTTTCATAGGCCTCTGAACATGCTCAGTCAACAAAGAACCATTAGAAAGAGTTCCTTGTAAAACCTTCACTTATATAAATAAAATTCCCAACCTTTTGGCTCACACATAAAATCTAGTTTCATAAAATCAGATGCATTATATGGGATGCCATGAGAACATGCTATATGAAAAGCATGGTCTTTTGTATAATAGGACTAGGTAGTTTTGATAAAACAGCTTTCTAAAAGTAGGGGTAGTGACATGGTAATTTCCAAATACAGGAAATTCATCAAAACTTTGTATGGTTTACATAAAATAAAATATTTAGAGAGGGAGAGAGCTGACCTAAAAAATAAATGTTTCTGCATTCAAGATTTAATTTCTACTTCAGGTTCTCTTCACTTTACTACTAAATTTCAAAAAATCTCTATGACACATTTTTACAGAAAATGTAACGTAATACACCTGAAACAGAGCAATGTATCCTTAGAAAGAGAGTGGCATTTAAGTCAACTCCTTGGCTTCTGTGCATGTGACTTGTTTGTCTCGTGTCTGAGCCACTTGTTTTTGCTGCCTACTGTAATTTGGTTTCTTTTTTTCCCGTGGTATAACACAAAATGTGTAATAAGCTTCATTACGATGTTACCTCGTGGTAACTTGATTCCAGAGGATGGTGATGATGGAACCATTTTTTAATTGTGTTTTCTTTCAATGGTCCTATCAGTCCAGACTCCCTGTGGATCTTTGCTAGTGTAGTAGCATCTGGCACCATCTGTACCAACCCTAATCAGACAAAAAAGAGATTGCATGAAAAATCTTCAGCTTTAAAAAGATATGAAGACCATCAATGCATATTGCCTTGATGCATGGATCTCTCCATGCAGGAAAAAAAAGACATAATTAGAAGCTTATAAATAATGAGTGCAACAGAAAATATAGATCAGCATTGTTTTTCTTTTGCTCTTTGGAAATGAGAAGTAAAGGACACTTAGTAAAAGGTGGCAGTTCTGTGAATGAGAAATAAAACCACCAATAACAACATCGTGGATAAACTGCCTCAAGGTACCAACAAGGTCAACAATTTAATGAGATTCAAAGTGGGTAGAATATGTACAAACCTAAAAAAAAATTATAAAAAATAGTGCTGTATATTTATTATTAAATATAAAGTTACTTCAGATGTTTTTATTGTCTAGAAAGCTACACAAATTTTTCTGCAGTATGTGATGCTGATCACAGCTGGCAGAAAGGATGCTAGATATGTTGAAATTAGTCTGATCCAGTATGTCATAAACTGTGACTCTGAAGCTCAGAGAGAAGCCAAACATTTTGCAATGCTTCACTTCAATCCTCTGTCTCTACTGCATGCACTTAATTCCATTTTTGGAACTGAGACCTGGCTTGCCAGCCTTCTGTCCCTGTCCCCATGTGTGGTCCCCTGGCACACCATCCTTCAACTCTGCATTACAGGAAGGACTTTCTCTAACAATTTCATTTGATGAGAGGCTCCTCCCCGATACCATGTCTGGAAAGTAGCATTCTACCAGTGCTGTATTCACTTTTCATGTTTCTGTGAAAAGTGATTTCTGTGTTCCCATGGCCATGAAATTATCATCTTCCATTCCCTTGTGTGGACAAGGTGGCCTGTGGAGTAAGGCATTAGCCTAGGACTTGGAAAACCTGCATACACAAGTCTCCTTAAGAAGGCATTTTGCATGATTGCAGGCATGTCACTTGGTCCTTTTATCCTTAATCACTAACTGTAAATAAATTATATTAACACTTCTGTAACTCATAAGGAATGATGTCTGGAAAAACTGTGAGACACTGAGAAGTTTTCTGCTGCTATGATGCTGAAAAGAAGACATTCCTTGAAGACATTCCCTGTATCTTCCTTGGCAAAAATCAATTTGTTGGTACATGAAAGAGTCTATATAAAATCTTATGTTCAGGAATAGTATTCTTGTATTGTTGGCCTTTGAAGCAGAAGCTTTCAAGCTTTGACTCCCATCTCTAAAAAGAAGGGAGGAGCCTTTTTCAGGTCACCATAACAACCTGTCACATGCCTGAACTCATCTGTATTTTCTCTTAGTTCCTTCAGATCACTCATCCTCTCCCATTTTCACTTTGTGGCTCAGAAAGCAATGACTTTTTTTCTTTTAGTTTTTCTATTTTAATAGCTTTGGTACAGCAAGTAATCTGGATACATCAGTCTTTTATTTGAGCAAGGATTATTTCCAGTAAAAGATTTGGTCAGTAAAAAATAGCAAGCTTACTGCTGTCAGCAGATTTCTTTAGCAAGCAATTGGTATCCCTGCTACAGCTCTGCTATAACAACCATAAAAGAGAGAAATAAAGCTTTCAGATGAGTTAGGCCTGCCCAAAGCAACAGCAATCACAAGAGTAATATTTCAAAATCAACAGTGCAAAGCTGTCATCACTTGTCTACAGGTACTTTCTGTAGCCACGTGCATGGAGGCTCATTTAAGCATCTATGGAGGACCACACTGGATTAAAACTTCAGTAGCTATGGCCAATTTTCTCCAAAGCCCTCTTTTTGATGTGGGAGGTTATTCTTAAGAATCTGGTGCCAGCTGATGCTGTTGAGGCTTTTGGAAAATTCTAACCTAAGTTGCTACAAAATCCAGTGAGTTCAGTTGTACTTCTGGAGAGGTAGAATAAATAAAGTCAGCATTCAGGAGTAGGCAAGTATACAATCAAGGGCTCAAGAAGTTGAAAATCTGAGTGATTTTTTTTCCTTTAAGTGGTAATATAGATAAGACACCCATGAAAACAAGAGTTAAAGGGATGATTTTTGTATACTTCCATTTACATGAAATATGAATAATGTAATGCAGGTTCCTTTTATAATCTAAAACTGACCTTGTCCTTTCCCTGTAGATAAACACCTATAAATGATCATTTGCATATCCAGTCCCTCTTGGAGCCAGATGCCGTCCATCACTCGAATAATTTGCAGAACCAACATGTCTTGACGCAGATCATCACCTATCTGTGAAAATTGCACATGAAATTTAGTTTTCTCCTTCAATACCAGAAAGAAATAACTTCCTATTTAATTTGGACTTTTTTTTGCCCACCAAAATAGCTACAGTCATTTTACAATAAATCCCTCTTGTTTTTCTTCTAAGTTGCTACTTATCTCTCTGTGTCAGAAGAGGACAGAGTAGATGGCACACATAAGCAGGAACAGTTTATATTTTTGGCGGCTACTGAGATGGTAACAAATGCTCTCTGATTAAGTGTGGCCTTTCTGCTTATTATTCCTATGTAATTATTAGAATTTGAAAATTTAATCCAGAGGTAGGATCCTAATTTAGTTACATTTTAAAGTCTACATAATGCTAGACCTCTTTCTACAAATGGCAGTGTCTGTCTAACATTAAGTTTCACAAGTTGGTATTTGCAGGAGGCTGAAGGAGAATTTTATCATGAATTTACATTTTATCCATGACACAATTCATATTCAGTTTCAAACAGTGATGACCCCTCTCCCCATGGAGTTGGTCAAACAATAATCTCAGTGAAATGGGGCTTTAATTGTAGCCACAAGAATTAATGAAGAGATTATTTTCCGCCGTGGCTGGGTAAATGGCCTTTGAAAACAACAGCCCTGATTTTTTATTTCCCCGTCTCACCCTATGTAAAGTACATGACTTTTACTAGTATCTAAAGAGCTTTATTTTTTCATTACATCCTTTTCCTATAAACATTCCAATTTAAAGACATTTACTGCCATGAAACGAGTACTTAAAGAGACATAAAACTCATTTTAAAACCAAAATATCCAAATCTGTTTTTCTTTCATTTAAAGGTAACACTGACCCCAGGCAACTCCTCTTACTACCCAAACCTGCAAAAAATCTTATTTTCACTTACCTTTCCTCACATATGCAGTCAGCAGACAATTTAGTACAATACCAGTGCATATCATTTTATGCATGCATCATCTGCCATGAATAAGCAATGGAACTATAGTACAAGTAAAAGATACTTTAACACAATGGTTTGCTGACAGGAGAAGGTGATTCTTAGATTAAATAGCATAAGAACCAGGTTTCTAAATGTTCAGAAAACCTTCAAAATCGCTAGTCTCCCCCTAACAGGCCTTGAGATTCACCTTTCTGAGAATCACAGCTGCTCTAAAGGTCAATTTAAATCAAGGCAGCGTAGAAATCTGTTTGTTTGTTTGTTCTTATTTATTTTTATCAATTTTTTAGACTTCTGTTTTAGAAAATGATTCTGCAAAAGATGTAGAAATAATGCCATTGGCAACACTGACCATTTTGTATCCATCAGCATTTTATGGACTTCTCTAAAACCAGTATCCACTCTTAGGGAAACTTTTGCTCTTTTGAAAGAGAACTAGTTTTAAAATGCATGTATTGTCTTTCTGTAGAGGGACTGTTCTGAACTCTGAAGCTTTTCTAGGTGACAATTGGAAAATAAACCAAAAATAAAAAATATTTTTGGAGTCAGCTCCTCCAAGAAATTCCAGTGAGATGGAGCTCCTCTGCTGTCTCCTCCACCTCGTGTTCTTCAGCCTATTTCCCTGTGCTGGCTGACAGGAGTAGAATTACTGAAGCAAATGCAGCTTCAGTATTTTGATTTTTTAAAAACATATGGGAAAAGCTAATGGTTTCAGTCATTCTGAACTATCTCTTCTCTGAGACTTGCCTTCTGACTTCCCTGTGATAAATAAACTAGCTTTAAAATATAAACTTTTTATTTTAGTCTGGTTGTCTTCACTAGGAAAAATATTGCAAGAAACTGTTTGGTTCTCTACTGATCAAAAAGGTGATACTCAGTGTATTGCCTCAACATATTCCATTAAAAGTTCCAGTGTCAAAAATAACAGGGATAAGTGAGCAGCAAAGCCAAATCAGCTTTGGCTCAAAGTTTAAAACATATATTAGGTGAATGTTAAGTCATCATTTTCCATACCAAAAAACCAGAGGAACAGAGAAAGAACATACCTTAAAAATAACATTGATGTTTCCACTTGGAGCATTCGTGTTAACGAAGGAGATTTTTAATGGAAAAGCATTGGACGTAAAATATGAACATGACTTCAGGGGAAAACAAGATGAGACAGAAGAACAACAAGGTCACATACACAAAACATCAGGCCAAAACAATACCTCTGAAAAAGATACCATCTTTAAATACTGTTCATAGCACTGATAACAAAAATTAAACAATTCTTGATATTACTGACTGTTTAACTGGGTCTGAAAAACGACCCAGACAATGTTTCACTTCCATACCAGACAATAAGAATGGATAATATTTTCTATACTAATTGTTTTTCATTTTCACCCAGGCCTGCTAATGATAAGTTTTGGCTGGCACTGAGGGGTCTAAGTATGTAAGACTGATCTAATGAGAACCTGTAAAGCGTTGAAAAGCCTTGGGTCCTATTATTTTGTAAAAAACCACCTCTGCCCAATCAGACAATATTTATGGCAGCAAGAACCTGTGAATTTCTTTGGCAACCTCACTCTGGCTGATGCTACAGGAAATTCCAAAAATCATGATCTATTTTATGTGGAATTTATCTTAATTAAACATAAACTCTGCCTTCTCATGCCCTATAGTTCCTTCCACTGGAAGACCTCAAAGGGCTTCAAAAAGCATTAATGAGCCAAGCACTGCAAATCCTGTGTGAGTTAGGGTGGTATTACTATCCTCATTAAAAAAAGAGGGGGGGTGGTGGGGAAACTCACTGAAAAACAACCAAAAACAATGGTAAATTAATGGCCTGGTTTCTAGAAATAATGAGTGCCCCACAAGAGCTACTGCTGTCCTTACAGGGTGGAGTGTAATGGAGGCTAATTTGAACAAAAACCCTACCAGACACAGCTGTCTCTTGCTTTTCATCTAAACATCTCAAAGCATGGTACAAGCATGCAAATATTGTCCTAGCCACATCAAACCTCTGCAAAGTGCAGCAGCCATTATCCATGATGAAATCCCAACCCCCTATGGAATTTTGTCAATTGAAATGTCTCGGTAAGTGCTTGAAAGGTTACCGTGAGATAAGGCATCACAGAGCTGGGAGCAGTGCTTGCTGCTGGTAAAATCAATAGATGACACCAAAATGAATTAAATTTAGGTAATTATAAGCACTTAAAAGTTCTAATTTGCATGATTATACTGACGTACAGTTCAATCAAGAAGCTGGATGTATTTATAGAACGATAATAGCCTATAAGAAAAATGAAAAATCTCTCTTCATGTACTTACATTTAAACATTTTTGTATCTGTCCAGCCAAGCTGGAGCAGTATAAATAGCATGACTTTATGGTGAGATACCTTCCCATTAGTCATTTCCAAAAAGCCTGAAAGCAGGGAGAAGCAGCAGCCTTCAAATTTTTCTGACTTATACACAATTGGCCTGAGCCTGTGGGGTGCTGGAAAACCTCAGTTCTCAGCCAGATCAAGGCTGAATAGCAATTACTTGGAGAAACACAGGTCAAAGACAATTCAAGGGATCAGCACCTCTTAGACTCAAGTCCACTATGGATAATGAACTAGAGAACAAAAATAGAGCACAAGTTGCTGTAATGAGACAGCTGTAACTGCTAATATGTATGGGTGTTCAGGTTTGTTTTTTAATTGATGCTGGATATGTTTTCCTTCTCCAGAGATGGAACAGGTTATTCCTGGCCTAATGTTGCTTACAAAAATATTTCTGAACAAAGAATAATTGAATCTTAGTACTGTGGTCAAAGTAAAGTCAAGTATCACTAAAGAGCATTGTTGTTTCCTTTACCCTTAAGCCATTTTTAATAGGGGTTAATAGATGAAGGTAAGCGAGCATGAATTATTTAATATTTTAGTAATTCTGAACAAGTCTCAGCTCAGCAGACACCTTGCTCTAGACCTTTAGCTGTTCCCATACATGACAGGGGAGAGTTTTAGATGAGAAAAAATCTGACACCAAGAGCTACCTGGGCAGGCCGGATGGTAACCAGGTCTCAGTTTTAGGGAAGCCAAGTGTCCTTGCCAATCCCAACACCACAGCAGGGCAGCTGAGCTGGGAATGGGCTGCTCAGAGTTTGAAATCTCTGGTGCCATTGCTGTGTAATGTGTGATATACATGCAGCACCAACCCCACCAGCCCCTTCATCCCTGTCTTAAACAAAAGCCTCCAGTTTAAAGAGGATTAGGCTGATGTCAGTTTACCAGATGATTTATGCTTAATCTCAGTAACATCATTTCCCAGTCAATGCAGGCACTCCCTCCCTCTCCCCTTTATACTAAAAAATAAAATTAAAAATGCAATCCATCAGACAAGGTAGACTTACATCTGCCTCTATGCCCTGGACAACAAGTGCGGGATTCAGGGGAAGCCGACAAACCTTCACCTCCTGGAAGAACTGCTGAAGTCTGTCGAGTTCCACCTCTAACACCTCCTGCAACAGGTGAAACATTATGGCAACACAAAAGAACACAGCACCAGCTTCTAAACTGTTGACTGGCTTTCTGTATTTTAAACAAGCAGTACAATTTCCAGAGCCAGGAGCGCCCCTGTGACCTTGTAACAGCTAATGAGGTCACACTGACATGCAGTTCTTAAAAATAAGAACTATGATTTTATTGCACACTCGTGCTTTCTCAGCCTAGATGCACAACGAGCTCATGGTGACCTGTAGGTTTAGGTGGAGAGAGACTATTTACAAGAGCATCTAGTGACAGGACGAGTGGAAATGGCTTCAAACTGAAAGAGGGTAGGTTTAGATTAAATATTGGGAAAAAATTCTTTACTGTGAGGGTGGTGAGGCACTGGAACAGACTGCCCAGAGAAGCTGTGGGTGCCCCATCATAGAATCATAGAATCAGCTGTGTTGGAAAGGACCTCTAAGATCATCAAGTCCAATCCTTCATTTTTTTTAATTTTTTTTTTCTTTTTAAATCCAGTCTGGGTTTTCCCCTATTCTGTACTCCAGAAAAATCCAGTCTGGGTTTTCCCCTCATTCTGCACTCTGGAAGAATCCAGTCTGGGTTTTCCCTCATTCTGTACTCCAGCAGAAATCCTGGGAGACCAGGTTGGATGGGGCTTTGAGCAATCCAGTCTAGTGAAAGGTGTCCCTGCCCATGGAAGGGGGGTTAGAAGGAGGTGATCTTTAAGGTCCCTTCCAACTAAGCCCTTCTGTGATTCAATGACCTTCATTAGCAGCTAATTAGCCTTCCATTGCTCTGCTGCATCTCATGGTTTTTTTTGCCTTGCCCAAGAACTTCACAATTTATTGCTAGTTGTCTCAACGGTGTGCTCTCCTTCGCCTAACTCTGTGTGTTAACTGCAGGGTTTGGGTACTTCTCAGTATCACAGTAACTGCAGCCTCGAGATTAAAGCCTTAAATCTGAATTATGCATCAGTAATGTATAATGTACTACTACTATTTCTTTTTTCTTTACATGGATTTTCCTTTTGCAAATATTTTTGTCTTTTTACTTCCTTGTTTGCTTTGCTGCTCTCAGGCAGCGAAACACTGAGAGTTTTCTGAAAAATCCTTTGAAAATCTTTGAATCCTTAACAAGGCAAAAAGATTCATGGTATCTTTCATGACAACCAGCGGTGGCAAGTATATTTTTATTTGGCTTCCTTCTCTGCCTTGCTGAGATTTCAGCAAGAAGCAGTTTTACACATCAGGTAAGTAACAACAGTTGTCTTGGAAAATTAACAGTTTTGAACTGAAAATGTACTGATGCAATATAAAAGCTGCAACTGCTGGAGAAGACAACTGCAAGCTGCTGCTGCCAGGAATGTATCTCTGCAGATATGAGTTCAACATTCGTTGCTAAATGTTACATTTGAGATATTAAGTACATTCCACTCTGGCTGCCTTTGTTAAATGACAATGTGCCCATCCTGTCAAGAACAACTCTTAGCAAAGCTTTCAAGAAATACTGCAGCTTGACAGGAGTCAAATATTTTGGGATGAGGTGGTGAATGGGAGCATTCCTCTCAGTAAAATGTTAGTCAGCTTTGTTGCCATTACTTCTGTACACCTCCAAGTCTTGTTAAGCAACCACTGATGAAGGAATTTGAATGACTTACAAGATCTGCTAATGTCAATAGTAATAGTGCTGAAAGTTGTTCTATTAAATATTTATGTTTTACTTGCTTTCAGAGCAGCAAAAAATTTTACCAGGTTTAGTCAAATTTGGTTTGTTTATGTAAAGGGCGTTAAAGGAAACAGGTGTCACTCCAGAAAAATTACCTGAAGAAATTTAGATGGAAGGGGCAATATTTTTTAACAAACCTTTCTTTTTGGGTCACTGGCAGCTTTCACTTTTGTGGCAACGTCTTCCAGAATTCTGATGAGTTTTTCTTCCTTAGAAAACTCATTGTTCAGGGTTTGTCCAGCACAGAATTGGAGAGCAGCCAGTAGTTTCTTATACCAGATTTTGAAATGAACTTCATTCTGTGCATTCTTCAACAGCCTGAAGGAAAGAGAGGAAAAAAAATCCATGCATCAAAAACTGATTTTTATTTTCTATCACTTCTAGCAGGAACAATAAATGGGCTCCAGACTAATCTATGTTTGGCAACTTTGGGCAGCAGAGAAAGAAAAAAAATGTTTATTTTTAGGCAGTACTCAAGTCCCATTTCCTAACTAATGAGATTGCAAGAGTGTTAAATAAATAGGAACCTGCCATTTCTTGTTGCCATACACAGTGCAGAGCCTGTAGTGCTTCTTATTTCTGCAAGAAAAGTTTACAAAGTGAAAAGAAGTTGTATTTTTGAAGTCCAGTCTTAAACATATACCCCTAAATCTTGCCAGGAACTGGGACTTTTTTAATTGCCTTAAAACATCGCTCCTGTAGTGAACTGTGCAAGCCTCCTGCCAAGGGATTGAAGCCATTGGACTTTTTTGTTCCATGGGCTTATTTGCCCCCACCACTCCCACACCTGCAGCAGCAACTACAACCAAGTTTGGTAATGACCTCTGAGTGGTGACTATAAACACACACTTTTTCTCTTTCTTTATGTAACTGTCATTCTCTTTTTCTCTCCCTTTTCCCTTACACATTTTCTTGGGTGACATCTTTAAGCTTTTTTATTGCTATATTACTATACATTATAACAACCAAAATGGTTACATACCTGTTTTCCTTTGCAACAACGTTGTTCTAAAAATAAATCATATTTATCTATATCTATATCTGTAAACACTGATCATCTAGTATCGATTTACTTTAATTCACTGCAAGGGATTTTACCTTGCTGGGCAGGTTGCAACAAATGTATTCTTTTTTTTCCTCCTGCCAATACACTTAGACAAGCAAGCACATCTTTCAGCTGTGAGGTCCATTTAAAGACTGTTTTAGTCTCAGATGTACCATCAGTTCTAGAAATTTTCACTATTTAAAGCTGAGGAGACATATCTGAAATTGGCTATATGGCTAAAAAGAGTGAAATGAGCCCATTTTATTCCTTTCTTTGCTGGTAAGTGTTGGTCTAAAGCAAAAACTCAGCCTTTAGTTCTACTGAAGCCTATAAAAGCTTTGGAACTGGAGTTACTGCCAACATAAAAGTCAGAAATAAAACCAAACACATACTTTTAAAAATCATATTCACCATGTAGTCTTCTCTAATTAGACATTTATTTGGGTCGGGAAAGCTGTGGCTTTAGAGGTTTTTTTTAGTTAATTGAATTAATCACTGGGAATTTTTTTCCTTATGAGGACCAGAGGTTTTGTACACTATTTAATTTATTTTTGTAAGTGTAGACGGAATTACCAGCTCTGTATTGCTACTAACATCCTGCCCATCACCTGGGATTTCCCTTTGCCTGAAGGACTGATAAACTGCTCTTTGCTTTTGTATGAACTTTCCCCCCCACCTCAGCTTCATCCTTAAGAACATCTCAAACCTCAAATTCCTTAAAAATGTTTCAATCTTAGTGCAGTTTCCCTTACCTGATGAGGCTACTCAAACCTAACAAATAATGCTAGTTTTCACAGGACAGAAAATCAGAGAAGCTGTTGACTTTCAAGGCACATCACATAAGAATATATCCCATAACAAAAAGCAAGAATAAGATATAATATAAAGCACTGATATTTATGGGTAAAAAACCATAATTCCTATATACACTTCAAGCCCTTTGAAATCATATACAAGGCATTACAATGTTGCTACTGCAGCACAGGCCTCTTTTGGTGATGAGGGATTCTTGTCATCTTTTATAAGGCAATGATTCTTCTAGGTCCCCTTTTCCCATATAATTCAATGCAGAACAATATCACCTACTGGTTTCTGAAAAGCCTTTGCAGCTATACAAAACCTCTGAACTTCTAAGGACTTGAAAATCTTAAAAAGAATGTTTGGTGTTTCCATCAGAAATGCCTGGACATGAAAGGGAAGTGATATGAGAAGTTTATCATCAGCACTCTCTGGAGGAGTCTGAAATTACTTTTTCTTTCTGTAGACTAGTAAAAACAAATAATTACTTTTTGGATCAGAAAGAAATACAAGTTGTCATTGCAGTGCCTGTTGGAAGGCAAACCCCAGCACACAGAGGTAGTTTTATTTTTTTCCTGAACCCTTCACAAACAGAAGGCTGAGAGGACACACAGTGGATATGTGGCAGTGGATAAACAAATTCTTTCCTTTTTCAGTGAGAGTAAGTCCCAGCTTAAACAGGATGGGATTCATTTGCTTAAATGTAGATAGTTCATGCCATTTTAGATATCCCAGGATATCCTACTTGGCCTCCTGCTGCTGCCTTGGAAGCATATGGGTCCACTAGAGGGAATATCTCATGTATGCCACTCCCATGCAGATGTTTCAGATTCCCTATGCTGGCTAAAATAGCCAGTTTTTAGGGTACTGAATCACACTCTGCAGTGGCCTTTTAGCTCAGCTGTAGGCAAACAAGGTGATCCAAACCAAAAACATACTCTGTCCACTTCAGCAGCAAATCAGGAAGAGGCCTGATGATTATCTTTATAAACAAAAGCATCACTGGTGCAGTTCAAACTGTCATATGGGAATTTTAGTGTACCAAAGCAAAGCCCAGCTCAGCCTCAGTCCAGTTAAACAGCTTGTATTTCTCTTGGCACACAGGCAGAATGAACTTTTTCAGTTTGGCCCTGAAAAGACCAACTGTATTTAAGAAAAGACAACATCACTGTGATGTGTTGGTGCAGAACCTTCTGTCTGCACTTAGGCTTGCACTGGAATCAGCTTCTGAACATCTAAATCATGTTCATTCAAATACTCCATTTTTAACAGTACATATTTAGGGAATCCAGAAAGGCTACTTTTTCATGTTTGAGATGTCCCTTTAATCCTCTCAGATACAGAGAATATTAAACCAGCTTTTTTTTCCCCCTAAAATGAAAGGCTTAGGATTTCACATACAGGAAGGAAAATAGCAAAACCAAAATGGTTTACTATTTTAAACAAAGATACTCCCTGCATAACTCAGATCAACTTAAAAGACCCATTTTTTGCTTATTCTTATGGCTGAGTGTTCACAGGAAATAAGCTTGTATACACACATATGATATAAAGATTTCTTTTCTACCTAAGATAACAGGCCAGATTCAGAGAGCTTATGCACAAGGTGTACATGAGGACAGAGGACATGGAGTCTGAATCCTCTCACAAGTGATTTTTGAGCCCAGTCCAGTGGGAAAATTGAGACAGTCATCATGATCTCACTGGTAAAATCCATTTCCATGCCCAACACACACTCCCACAGCCTGAACACACGTCACCTTTTGACAGTACATGTGCTTCCCCAGCAGCCCCATGAGGGACTGTGGCACAGGCAGCACAGCTGCCTTCTCCCTACCCACTGAGGTAGGTGTGCTCCTAAAAGCCTGCAGACCTTAATTTGCAAATTGATTTGAATTGACTGGGCCTGACTTTTATATTCTTTTTATAAAAACAGTCCCAAAGAGGATACAAAGGACGTGATGACTCATTGTAGGGTTTGCTAAAATGTTTATTCAACAAATGAACACATATGTTGCTGTAATTCTGTCTTCCCAGTTTCCTGGCGTGCACATCTTCACCCTGCCAGTGTGAGAACTCAGTGGGCATAGGAAAGGCTGCAGCTTCTGAGATTGCAGGGTGGAGAAATGCTCAAGACAGTAATGAAATTTTCAAGTTAGAACAGGATGCCTAGCTGTGACAGAGGAAGACAAAATTGGAATGATTTAAAACTCAAGGCTACCAGTGAAGAAGCCAAAAAGGTTGGGTTTTTCCCTGACAATTTTCACAGGATTCTGCAAGACAAAACTCAATATAAAAGCCTGGCTTTATGCCAGGCCTAGACAGAGGATCTTGCTCCTAAAAACAGGGAGGCTTCCTTACTCTTCAGGGTTCTCCCATTTGGGACAAACACCCTTGTTCTCAGCAAGGCCAGGGGAATTCACACACTGTCCCAAGGTCACTTTTGTGAATAGCACAGAAGGAAGATGACCTAAAATTTAGAAAGGAAGCAAACTAGACTGCCTGTGCCTAGCAGCAGTTGGAGGGTCCAAGTCAAATACTGGAGTGCCCTGAAAGATGCCCCTCGACTTCTGCAAGCAGCTGCTTCTCCTCCTTTCTGCGTGCATCTGCTCCATCCTGCAAGGTGGCTCCAATCCCATTTTCTGGCACTCACAGCTGCAGAAGAGTGTGTGTGTTTTCTGGGTGTAGAAACAAAAGTGTGCTGGAGAGATTTTTGCCACAGGGAAGAAGGGAAGGTGGGACTGAATCAGGTTGAGTTGGCTGCTCTGTCAGAGAAGGAGAAACAGGGCTAAACCCAGCAGCTATAGAGAAAAAGGAAATTAAGAAAAAAAAAAAAGGAAGAAAAAAAAAGGAAGGAAAGGAATCAGATTGGATGGATCTTGGTAGCAAAACAGGTGAGCTGGCCTCATTCTCCTTCTGTGACGCTGGAAGACAGGGATGCTGACAGAGTCTGCTCTGAGTTGGATTTGGCAGACAAATGAAAGAGTGAGGCGGCTCAGACAACTCTGCTGCTTGAACATCTGTTCCTTGTCTCCTTCAGAAAGGGGAGCAGGGTGAACCAGAGAGTGATGCCTGACAGGACAGATTAGCTCACAGGTAGCCTGTTAAACCATGTTGCAGCAAAAATCAAACCAAACCAAACCAAGAAAAGGCCAGGGTTTCCAGTATATTATTGCAGGTTTAGCACCTACCTGCTATGAGAGAGCGAGGCACGTTTTGACTGGGTTATTTACACATGATGTCAGTAGTGACCCCAGTTAATGCTTCCAAGTGATGCTTGGTATTCATTACACAAAAGCTGTGCCTACCAGCACACACACACACTGCACTCTTTGCTTAAGGTGTTTTGGATTCAGAGACAGACTGTGAAAAGAAGGTGCCTTAGGGTTATAAGGCTGAGGTACTTCCTGTTGTTTGTCAGTCTTTGAAAACCTGACCAAGGAAGTCAATATTCTTTGTTCTGAAGTTATATTCCATGCTTGTTTTCTGTTTTGCTAAGCTGGAGGCAAGACAAGTCACAGAAGGAGAAAACAATAGTGCAAGACTGCTGCTCATTATGGTAATAATTGCTTAAAAATTGTTCTCCATGGCCCTTTGTATCAAAGATCAGCACACAAAACCACTTCTTTACCACTGCACAGTTCCCATGTCTGAAGTTGCCATCTGTCTCGATTATCCTTAGACATCCTGCAAAACTCCTAAGCTGTCCTTTGTGCTTTACTGTGCCATGGAGCCATGGCACATGCCTGAAGCATATAACTGATTTAATTTTCAACTCCTCGAAGAAAACATTTTACTGTTTGCATTCTTAAACAGAAGAATAAGTAACAGGGCTGATTTGCCAGTGGGATTGCATTTGCATTTGCATCCCACTGCAAGTTATTCACAGACACATGGATGACAGAGATGACAAAAATGTGCAGCTGAAGATGACTCCACCTGGTCACAAGGATGATTAGGGAACTGCTGCTATTAATTACAAATAATTAATAGCTGCAAATAAAACCTTTCTTAGTTTTCTAGTTTTATCTCCCCAGGATTACACTGGACAAGGTTTTTACTTCCCTGACAGTGATAATGGGAATAATCCCTTTGATAGAGATATCATCATAGTAAGTTCTGCACAAACACTGAACTCCAGCAACTTCCAGGTTCTAAAAGTACCTTTCATCCTCCACCCCCTGCAACTCCCCTTACTCCTCTGCAGAGTACAGCCAAGTCTGCAGAACTTGTCTTTTAAAGTCTTTATCACTTGGCAGCTGGTCTGGTCAGGCACAGCCTCTTTAGACACAGCCAAACTTTAAGGCAGCAGAGTGCCAAGCTGGCAAATATGACTGTGGCTTTTCTGGTCTCTTTGCCAGTGCCTAGGATGGATGATTGAACTTGCTGAAGTCCTCAGGAATGTGTCTGTAGGGTGGCAGCTATTGCTTCAGAGAACTGAAAGGACAACTCATACTTGTTGCAATTTAATCTCTATTCCTAGCCTCCATCACAGCCTTGCTGAAATACTGTCCATTCTTGGACAGAAAAATTTAATTTAACTAAGCTTGCTGGAAAGCCTTACAGTGGCTCTGTTCTCACAGTCCTTTGTTATCCAAGAGAAACATACAGGCTATCTCTGTCAACTTCCTTTCAAAAACCAGATACAGGATAACACCTCTGTTTTTAAACTAACCTCAAATTCTAGAAAGGTGTGATTTATGTACTGTAAGTCAGAAAGGAGAAAACAGAAAACAACAGCACCATTCTGGGTAGACCTATTGGGGCATGGCAGTCAACAAAACAACAGATATAAAAACAAAATAACAACTGAGAAGCACAAAACACTTGGCACACCGAGAACAACACAATACCTGCATGGGAGAATGGGGAGCAAAGTCAATTAGACAGAAGAGTTACTGTACAACAAAGATGGAAGGGGCACTGCAGTTCTCCCAAGTGACTTGTGTATTTTCCATAACTTTAGGGAAACACAGTGTAAGACCATCAACTTGACTGGAAGGATGAAGACTGAACTTCCTTTGTTCTCCCTTTCTTTCACCAAGTACAAAGCCAACAGAAGGGGACAGGCACAAGAGGGCTAGCAAAACTATGCACAATCTGCTGATCTTTCATCTTTCTTTCTATTCTATAACAAGAAGAGAGTGAAAGTTTATGTTTCTTGAGCAAACTGAGTGAAGTGTGGTACAATATTTTCTCTGAATCTCTCTAAGCAAGTCAGACTCCAGGATGGAAGAACAGCAGCTGTTCCATAACTTGCAGCACCTGTCCACTTTTGGCTCTTCACATTTCTCACATAAGAAACCTGCAGTCAGTTCCACATGCTGCTTCTCATATAACAGAGCTGCTTTTATAGACTCATTTTTCAAAGCATTATCCTTGAATGGAAAATACCTCTGCTTAAAGTGAAATTTTGTTTTAACATACCATGTGATTAATTTGCTTTTGTTTTTCTGATTATTTTTTTTTTTATAATAACATAACTTAAAACAGGCATCTACCACATTGGTCTCTCTTAGACAACAAAATACTGCTGCAGACTTATTATAAAGCCTGCTGGTTAGGCTGCAGAAACACAACGTTGCCATTATTTGCTAATCTTCACTCAAAGATCTTTATGAACAATGCAATGAAATTTGCTTTCAGACAAATTTGATTCAGCAGATTCAATCAACACGGCTCCTCCCACTCCCACTGAATGCCTTGACTGTGGAATGCGTGTCCTGCTGACTCACAAAAAATCAGCAGATCAGTGAAAACAAAGGCTATGCTACACTATGCAAGGAAGTTGCCAAGCCCTGCTGAGGTTGTCTTGCAGAAAAATGTTTCATTTGATACATAACATAGTTGGTTGCACACACTTCTGCATTAAGAAAATGAACCCCAGATAAAACTGGTTTTGTCCCGAGAAGAAAGCTTGAAACCGAAACTGAAACAAAATGAACCTTGAAAATTAACTGTATCAAGAATTAATAGGAAAGTATAATAGCGTACAGGTACCACTACCAGATATGGATGTTACTTGGCCTAAAGTCTACTAAGCAAGAAATGATCATCCTCATAAGATGCCTTCTCCAATTTCTCTGTCCTTTTCTGCTCCAGTCTGTAAATTGGGTGGAATCTGCAAGCAGTAGAGGACCAAATTTATTAACATACTATCACAAACACAAAAAAAATACCTGCAGCACAACACCAACATAACAAAAGTAGTGGTTGTTTCTGACAGCATCTGTATACAACAGTGCTCCCTGACTGACCATTCATGGTCCACCAAATATCCCATCCCAATAAAGCATCAATCCAGAAATGAAAACTCTTCATCCTGAAGTGACATTAATACCAAGAGTGACTTAAGCTCCAGTTTAAAATTGTAAGTCTGTTTTCAACTATTAGTAGAAAAAGCACCGCTGCCTCAGTAATGAGGATGATTAAACCTCCCCTCTGAAAAGAGTATTCAGAATTTTTTTTTTTAAAAAAAGCTGTTTAATACAGTTATTGCATTTAATATCTGCAAGAAGATTATCAATGGGACACTATTATTTTGCATTCAATGAGAAAGTTGGCACTCAAGTCTGGCACTAATTTTGAAAAGTCTGGTTCCATCTTTGCCAGCACTTTCTTCACGTGACTGGGCACGTCCCTGTCTGCACTTTTTCCAAAATTGCAGATTTTCTCCTCAAAACAAATGTTCCATTGTTTTCAGAATTTCACACAGTATCTTACACCAGAATCAGCAAGCCTGAAAGCTCCCAACAATCTATCCTTGTAATAGCTTAGAGTAAATTCATGCACAGGAACTAAAATGTGCCATTCATTCCAGGCATAACAGAAATTGTTGTGTTCTTCCCAGTGGGTAACTGCATTGGAAGCTAGCAATGAATGGGATTAGATGGGATAATCACCACTAAAATAAGCAGACCCAGTGGCTTTATTGGGATGCTGTCCAATATGCCAGCAATTAATTGAATATAGGAGGTGACTAAGCTACTCTACTTTCAAACCATATAAATAAAATGCAAAATTAATTCAGACTGAAGGAGCCCACTGGAGCCAGTGCACTTGCTAAGCTTTGTACTCCTTCTGCATTTAGGCCACAGTTATCACAGCAATACACTGAGGAGAAACTGAAAATGCATTTCCTCATCTGCCTATTGTTTGGGTAGTTTGTGTCTACCAAAAGGGGCTTTGGATAGCATCTGTGGTTCCCATTAGCTTCACAGCTGGAACAAAAAATCCCTCACGACACTATAAAACAAAATGTATGATACAGAACTAATTCTGTATGGTTCTGCTCTGGGCAATTCACTTTGCTCAACTTCATTTTGTTTTTTTGTTTGCTTGGTTGTTTTTTTCCCTCATTTTTGTTTGTTTGGTTGGTTTTGGGGTTTTTTTGTTGTTGTTTTGGGTGGTTTTTTGTTTTGTTTTAATTGTTTTTATTTTTTCATTGAGCTGGTTTTAGCTGGGGTAGAGTTCATTTTCTTCACAGTAGCTGGTATGGGACTGTGTTCTGGATTTGGGCTGGAAACTGTTGAAAATTCAGAGATGTTTTAGATATTGCTAAGCAGGGTTTGAAGAGGCAAGGCCTTTTCTGTTCCTCACCCCACCCCACCAGTGAGTGGGCTGGGGGTGCAGAAAAAGTTAGAAGGGGACACAGCTGGACCACAACTGACCAAAGGGATATCTCATATCATATGGCATCACCCTCAGCACATAAACCTGGGGAAGAAGCAAAAAAGAGGGGACATTTGGAGTGATGGTGTTTGCCCAAGTCACTATTATGTGTGATGGAGCCCTGCTCTCCTGGAGATGGCTGAACCCCTGCCAGCCCATCGGTCATCATGGGGAATGAATTCCTTGTTTTGCTTTGCTTGTGCATGAGAATTTTGCTTTACCTCTTAAACTGCCTTTATGTCAACACATGAGTTTTTTCTCTTCTCCAATTCTCTCCCTCATCCCACCGCAGGGGACAGTGAGTGAGTGGCTGTGTGGGGCTTGGTTGCCATCTGAGGTTAAACCATGACATTAATATACTAATTCTGAAATAGCTTCAGGGAGAAAACTAAAATTGTCTTTCTACAAGGTCATTAAGGCCTTTGGCTGCTCATACCAGGAGCAGTCCCAGATTGTATTCATACATTCTGAGCCAGATCTGTACTTTATAATCCTAGAGTTTTCAGATTACTGTTTTTATGGCTCTGGTCATGGGGAAGGAAGGATTTGGTTTTGGGGGGGGGGGGTGGAAAATAGGATGAGACAGTGACATTGTTTTTCAAATATTGTGTCATTCAAAAGAACTTGCTCTGCAGAGCTGTTAATTTTCCTATTTGCTCTGCACTCAGTTACAAGAATTTGCTTTGCTTAATGACATCTGCATTCAAAGCTGTTATCTTTCAAGCAGAGTCTCAGATTTTTACATCTCAGTGCTCAGATGTCAACAGCAGAGGAAGGAGGTATGAGATTCGATACATTTCAGATACGTGGGGAGTCAATGTTTATCTCAAGGCAGCATCCTTTCCACCTCTCTGGAAGAACCTGTCTGTGGATCCATTGTGTTTTAAGCATAGGTAATACAGATACAACAAGAACTGATCCCACATTACATTCTGACATGTCAGTCTCTTCCGGATCTTTACTTTCATCACTGCTCTAGCTAGCAGCCTGGCTTCTTATTTTCCCAATATCTAACAAAGGGAACTTTATTCAGATCACTGCCTACACAGGAATAGTGAGGAAAAATGAGCCTCAGCAGGTACCGCTACAAGTGTTTCAGCAATGATGGTACTTCAGCGTAATTACAAGACTGCAAAACGCTGCTTTCAGTAGTCCTCTCGTATCTGACACAGTATTCTTTCTGTAAGATGTCAAGTCTTCTTTTTCTGTCAATTTTGTGGCATCTCAACCCCGCACAACAACAAAGGGTGAACGGATCAGACCGTCAGATCACAGCAGCGTGTTAACTCAGTGCACGCGTGTGTGCGACTCTGTCAATACAGCAACTCTGAGAGAACCTTCCTAGCTCAGAGCGTCGGCAGGAAGGCATTCAGCCCTTTACACTTCAAAAATAACTAGCAAAATTCATTTGTTTTCAGGGAATAGGAGAGAGAAAATCAGACTTTTCAAAGGGGAGTCTCTAGAGTCTCTGGAGTCCAAATAACAATTTTTTCATCTTTTCATGATTCTGACTTTTAAGGGAGAAGTATTGTCAGACTATAGCTCTACATATGCATAAGGCTACCCTGAAATCTTCTTCAAGCAAGATGGTATCTACCATGTTTTAATTTAATTAAAACAGAGGGGTCCATGAAAGATGGCTCTTGTCAGCTCATTCCTGTCAGTGGCAGAAGAACAAGCATTTACATTGTAAAGAAGGATGTTTCTATCTTCATGCCCCTTTCTTTTCAGGCCTGCTTTATTTCTTCCACTCTGGTTTTATTTTTCATCCTCTTTTCTTGGTCTTTATTAATTTTTCACACATAGTAATAGTATCTCTTGCAAAGGTAGGAAAGCAGAGCCGAGAAGGAAATATCTTCAGATTTATCTTTTTTAAATACTGTTCTGGCTCTGATCTTCCTTCCATTTCACTGCTTTATTGCCACCAAATATTGGCTTTGTAAAAAGAGAAGTGGGAATTTGAAGTTAAGCTCACGTACCAGGGAAAGCTTGCTGTAAGATATTAGTAAGAGAAAATTGGCCCAAGGGTATTTCCCTAGTCGACAGCTGGCCTAGTTACCATGGAAAACAGAAGAGCTGGAGGGCAGGCACAGTACGAAAGTGAGGCATAGACCTACATGAAATTAGACTGACTTAGTTTGCAGAGGCTTGCTGAAATTAATCTCCCACTTCAGACAGCTTGTTGCTCTTTCGTTGCTGGGAAGCAGACATTAAGTCTCATCAAGGTTTACAAGTCCATCTTAGCTCTGCTGAGACATGTTCAACTGTGGGACCAGGTCTGAATAAACTCCTGAATAAACTAAAATCCCTTTTAATGAACCCCTAACCAAGAAGGTATTACTTGTTAAGCTTTTACCAAGGAAATCTTACATCACTCTCTTCGGATCAAACTGTATAGTCTTGGGGTTAAAATCCATAGATTTTAATGTCAGATGAATTTAAGGCAGGTATAAGAATGAAAATCCACCTTGAATTCCTGAATTTTACTTGATGAGTAACTTTGACGAAATTATTTTATTTTTACATGTTTTTGTTTTCCCTTTCAAACACGGAAAGGATTATTTCTCATAGGCTTTCTCACAGGATGCTGTGTTTTGTTTATAAGCTGCTGTTATGCCACAGAGGTAAATGCCATGGCAAATAGGTCTTTTTAATAACACTGCCACCTCCTTCCCATGTGGTGCTCATATAGCCAGCATTTTTCAATCATATGGGAGAAAATAACAGCCCCGGGCATTTTTTTGCTCATGAGAAAAGCAGAATTAAGTTTCAGTTGTTGTGATGAAATGTTCAGCTCTCGTTCCAAGATTCACAATCACATTTGTGAAAGTATTATTGCAGTAAGCAGATGTCATATTTCCATATGTCCTGAGTCAGGTAAAGAGTGGAGCAAGCTCTCCAGGGGCAGTTACTGCATTGGTAGAATAAATATAGATCAGCCATCTGACACAAAATGCTACTGGGACTTTGAAACTCACTGGCTCTGCTATAGGCATCCTTCTTGCACTCAAAGTGCTGTCCTCATGCTCAGCCCCATGTGAGGCTGCAGCTGGATAGCGGACTGAGGCAGAAATCTGAACTTTCCTCCCTTCTCTCACCACGTATACGCTCTGTAAACATCCCTGAATCAACCACATTTCTTCTCAGATGTGCGCTCTGCTGACTGACCAAAAATATGTGTGTGCCAAAAATTAATATGGATAAAAGCCATGCTTTCTCTAACAGCAAAGCACTGGCAACGCTCACAGGGTGGCAGCCATGGTGAGCCTTACAGAGCCCAGCAAATTACTGTATAAACCACCTTCAAATCGCTGTTTCAAAAACTCCTGATTATAAAGGAAGGCAACAGCTGAAGACAGCTTGTGTCAGCTTGAAATTGATGAAAAAAACTATATTAAAAAGAGGCAGCTCTTCAAATGGCTTTCCATTTTCATACCATGACGAAGCAGTGTCCTTCTGAGCAACACGCAGAACAAAGCGCTGACAATTCAAGAATATCTGCCACGATGGCTGCTGAAGTTCATTTCGACAAACTGCCCTATCAACAAAAGCACATACATGGGATCTGAGGGCTGGGCAAGACACTCAAAAGCTGGCTAAGCAGTGTCTATTAGAAAAGTTTAATTAATAGAAGCGCTCCTCCTGATAGAAATCATCGAATGACATTGTGAAGCAGGTTGAGCAGAAGAATAAATGATGACTTCTAATACCAGGCTCAACAAAGGAAACGCTACAAAAGCATTGAAATCCTGTTTACTGTTTGACCTCCTCCGTGCCCAGTGCTCACAGGATAATTATTACAAATGGTAATGCCCTGTTTCCCAGACAGAAACCTACAACCCTTGCTGATGTACAAACAAGGTCTTACTTCAGTTAAAAATGTATAATGTGCTACAATACTCGTGATGAGGGACTCATCTTTCAGTTAATCCAAGCCCATGAATTTGACTGTGGAAATCCCTGTTCAGTCCCTTCTTCATTAGCCAAGATGGCAGCTGCCACACTAAAGCTAATGAGCCTGATTAATATCAATTCAGTAAATTATATTTTTTTGCAGACATCAGATAATTTTGTACTAATCCAGACATTTATACTGATTTAATATCAGCTGACATAACATAATTTCTCATTTAACACTAATTGAAAACTACTGGTTTCTTATTCTAAAGAGCATTTGCTGTCACTTATAACTTATAACTTTCTATAAAGCTATTTTTCAAATAATATCATCATGAAATTTTATGTTTTCTGCCTAGCTGCAGAACTTTTATACTCAAGCGTGTGATTGGTGATATGTGCAGAATGGAAAAATCAAGTAATTTCTTTTAAAGGTATTTATTTTACCAATTTTTCTTCATATTTTCCATTTTATATTTGTAAAAGGATTGATTGAAACAAATGAACAAAAGAAACAACTATTCATTTAAACAATGTTGTACTCAGCCCCTCTAGCTATGTGGTTTTTTTTTTCTTACTAAATAATTTTGGGTTTGTTCAACTTGCCTTCAGGCTTGGTTTCTTCAGATGCTACAAAAGAAAGTGCACGTCCCTGCTGCTATGCAATTTGCTCATATTATAAGGTAAAAAATAAAATCCCTCATTGGTTACAGTGGAATGCCAATATTTATATATCAAGGAAGAGAGAAGAGTAAGGAGAAGCATTCTGCTTGCACTGCTGGGTGAAAGAAGCATTTGTGCAATGCAATGTTTGCTGTCGCCCAACACTGTTATCGTTGATGGCAAGTGGAACCCCCTTGAGGCTGGATGTGCCATCTGACCCTACTTGTCTGTCTGGAATCCTATCCTGTGGTTTTCACCATGAAACTTTTCTTCCAGCTGTAACACGACCTGTGTGGAACCCTACAGAAAGTTACTGATGAAAGTCTCCATCCAACAGATGATACCTATCACAAGATTGCTTCTTTAGAAAATATGCTTATCATTCTCAATCCTTCCACAGGTGAGAGTACTCTTTCTGCCAGACACTACCTAAGAGCTACCCTGATGGCTCAAGACTTGAAGGACAGTGGAAAGGGGATCAGTAAAAATGCAAAGACAGAATTCATTTGTAACTCAGAGAAACATGTAACAGCTGATGTCAGGAGGGACCTGTGTAGGTCCTCTGGTCTAGTCCCTGTTCTAACAGCTCCCTGTTCAGCTAGTTCTGAAGCAGGATCAGGCTGTTCAGAGGACTTGACCTCAGCAAGGCTGGGAGAGTTCCTGAGACGGGGAAGGAACAGCAGTGCAATTTGACCGTACGATGATGAGTCCCCAAAACACGAGGCAGTTTCAAAAGATATGACCTAATGACAGACAGGCCTGTTGTTCATCCAGTAGCATGAGTAAAGGTGCCAAGAGCTGCGTTTCTGAGTTGTGAACATCACTTTGGTCTGTCTTCAGTCCCATCAGCTGCACTGAAACTGAAGCGCCATTTCTGGCAAGCACTTCTAGCCAGGGCCCAGCTGTCACAGGAACAGCAAATACTTCAAAATTTTCTGTGATTAATTTTAGGGCATAAACAAAGACTCCACATTATTCTTTACGCTGTCTAAAACACGTCAGTTTTGTATATAGAATAGCAGAGACTGGGGTTTGCCTATGCCACTGCCTAGACAACATTGTCAGAGCTCCTTTCTCTGAACAAACAGCTGGCTGTTCACTTACCACTATTTGGCCTACAATCTGCAGTTCTTAGTGAAGTTATGTCAGGCAAAAGAGGACAGTTCAGTCAGAGCCAGGATTTGTGTGAAACAATCAAGTAAAAGTCTCCAGTGGCTTCTCCAAAAGGGAAGTTGATGGCTGTTTGTTTTCTAGAATCAATAACTTAGACTGAGATAGAAGCACAGAGTGGTTACATTTCTAGGCACAAGGGTCTCTAGAGGAACATGTAGCAACATAGGTAATCAAAATTACACTGTATAGAAAAAGAAGAGCAGCAGCACAGCTTATACCTGGGAATAATGGTTTCTGGTAGAAGCGGTTCTAGATGCCCCAGTTCTCTTGGGAAGTCACCTGAATCTAAACTTAACTACTGGGAAAAAGTATTATTTATTTCTTAAAGAACACAGCAGAACTATATTACTTACAGCACTACTTATGACTGCTCTCCTCTTGCTTTCCTGCATCCTTCCTCCTATAAAAACACTTTGCTTGCTATCTCAGTTCTCACAGTGACCACTCCTCAGCCTGCCTAAAGCCTCTTTTGTATCACTTCAAACAGTTCCACACTTCTGTGCAGACATTGGGAACATTGTGGCAATTCCCTCCTTTCCCAATCCAGACTTCTGTCCCAGGAGAAGAACTGGGATCTTGAAGCAGAAGAGACAGAAAAGTTTGCATGGCCAGGTGGAGGGAATTCCCAGTTTCAACCCTTTCAAACTGCCAGAACCATGGTACTTTGCACATTACATCCTCTACTCAGTTCCAAGTGAATCTTGAAGAATCTTGGGAATTAAGCAGAAGGAGGCCTTGGGGGAACAGTTATTTTAATTTCACTGGATGACAGACTGTGAACAATTGCTGGGGGAAGCTGAACATGAAAACTGAGCACTTATATAAGGGAAAAAAAGAGAATTTTTTTTTTTAATCTGCTTGGATATAAGCCCTGCTACACAAGCTAGAAAAATGAAGCATAAGAAGCATAAAACAGGATTTTACTGAGAGATATGTTGAAGGCCACACTGTTGTTTACACTGAAATACTTAAGAGTCACCCTTTATGTCTAAAGATTTTAACTCTACAAACCATTTATTAGATGAGATGAGAAAGGAAATCTCAGTTTGTGAGAGAGGGATGGCACCGATTTCAAAGGATCATCCACCTATGTATGTGCTTTCTTATTCAAGGCATCATTTAATTTTTCATGCTGTTATATTATTTTAATACCTATCTTAGCACTCATTCTTTTTTTTTTAATGAGGAGGACTTTACTTTTCTTAATTTTACTAACAAGATGGCTCATTTACTTCAGTTTATCTAGATCCTTATAAGGGAAGCAAGAACAGTCAGCAGTAGAGAAATACTTTTTCCAGTTTGGGCAAGGCAGTCTCTAAAAGCCATCTCCTAAAACATCTTCAAATTGGTCACCTCTGCAGTTTTCTCATCATTAACACTGTTAAGAACACTATCAAAACATGTTGGCCTTATTTTTACATCTGTTTATCCACACAGCAGCACCTGCACCACCCTAGGGCTGGAAATATTCCATTGGGCTTTGCTTGCACGGCTCAACCACAGCTTGGAAATTCGGTCCTCTGATCTTTCTTTGTATGAGGCCAACAGCCAGCACACGATTTTGCTGCTGTCCACTAAATCCTGAACTGAGTAGAAAAAAAAAAAAGTATGAATAGAAACAAATTTGCATTCACCATTTTAAATTTTCAGTGGAGGTAATTTGTATTAGCTTTTTGAAAGAAAGATAACTGAAAAGCAACAGCTACTCCAGCACTGAGGCTTTGATCAAATTTATGAAGAAATAATTTCCCATATATATGCTGCCAGCAATTTATCCCACTTAAAACCCAACCTTCACTTCATAACACCATTTTTTAATTTTCTTTTTTTTTATTTCTTAACATAAACAAATGGGTTTTCCCCTCAAGTAACAGCCAGGAGTGAACAGCAGCCAGGTGACATACTGCACAGGTGAGATACCAATGGTATTTCATAAATCATTATGTCTAAAAGATGGTGTGTTTTCAAGCCAAGAAATAAGACAATCTGTTAATGGTTTAGGCTTAAACAATTCAGATGAACACCAAGAGAAGGAGATGTGCCTGATATAACAACCTTCACATTAGGGATTGCCTTAAAATAGGTATTGAGTGTCCTCTAAGTTGAGTTGAAAACATGCTGGTGACTTGCTTTTGAATGGATGGGATAATTTTCAACAAGGGGCAGCGGGGAAGTAAATAATTCAAAACAGCTCAGTGTGGTACTCTCCGGGTTACCTCAGCCACGAGTCTCTTCCACATGCCCTGTGACAAGCATAAGTATTAAGACTTTTTTTTCAGCTTCATCTGGCATTTCACATACCATCTGAATGTTTGCATCTAAGCTCAATGGTTCTGTGAAAAGCTTTGATTTTGATGAACATTTTTCAAAAAAAAATTAAAATCCTTAATAACTACATTACTGTCAGCCACCCACCATTGATACAATATTGTGATAAAATATCTCTGAATATCTTTATACAGGAATAAAGGCCTTTCAGAGGCAAAAGTCAATCCTTGTAGCCTGGTTTTATTTCTGAAACAAAAAAATAACATCATGAACTTTACCAAATGGTATTCTGTGTGTTTGACAGAAACACAGAGAAACCTAAAGAACAATTCAGCTCTCTGTCTTTTGATTGAGATGCCTACTGCTTGTATGAACTACTGGGTAGAATTTTACAGGCTTTAGGTTTGGAATGAATCTTAATTCTTTCAGACTGGTCACTTTCTGCTGTTTAATTCCAGGGCCTAACACACAACAGTTTCAACCGAGTGGGTTCTCAGCCAAGGAACACTGAATGAGATGATGTGAGACAATGGGCCCTTGAGTAATTCTGTTACTTAAATGTAGGTTATTACAACGTGATTGCAGTGTTGTTCAAGCAGAAGAGCTATGCAAAGACAACTCATCTGACAGTCCTTTCTTTCCTCTCTCAGCTTATTTTTAATTTGGTCGCTGTCCAAATGACAACATTATGATTACAGACTAATATACCACCGAATACGGGTGAGCATTCAGAAAGTAATTAATGCTTAGGGAAATATTTTCAAACAGCAAGGGTTTTATGAGTTTAATCCTGAAATACTCATCATCTGCAAACATCTAAAAATACTGAATATTAATAATTCTGCACTGTTATCCTTTTATCAATCCTCTCCTCCATAGAAATAGTGCCTTTTTTTCTAGTTTATTGATTTATTTAAAATGTGTTACTAATAATATTTGGGCTTACATTAGGGAATTCTTTCCTCAGAAAAATTCTCCAAAATTGAAGAAAGTTACAAAGTAATTTTCTGATAAGTCGTGTACTGGTAGAACACCTTCAAAAATGTCTAATTCGTGATTCTGTTTTTTTTCTAATCTTCCAGTTACTTAGACAAAGGTCCAAGGCTCAGTTTTCATTCTGACAGATAACGATGACTAAACCTAGAAATATTAACCACAAAAACATACAGCTGACAGCAACATTAACACAACCAATAACTCATTACACTAAATATCCACTTGAAGCCTCTGTTTATTCATACTCTTCCTTAAAGTTCTCACTGACAGTGTTCAGAAACAGGAACAATTTACAAAACTCTAACCTGTCAGACAAGGCTGTGATCAACTGCCTAACCATAAATGAGGAGTCCAAACATATCTATCCAATAAAATCAGGGCCTGAACTGCATTTATTCAAGTCATGAGACAAGAGCTTTGCAATGTGCATTCAATAAAAAATGGATTGAAAACAACTCTCTAGGGCAGCTCAAGACGAATTTTGCCAGAAATTGGTTAAAATGGCTATAGTTAAAACACAAAAGCTTGCTAAGCTGGGAAGAGAAAAGGATTTATAACAGAACAAATCTAATAAAATGTTTTACCTAATCTGATGTGATTTTGAAACATCTGAAGACTCATTTTGCATATAATAATTGCCATTTATAGAAAAAAAAAAAAGCTTTATACAAAGGAAATAACAATGGAATTGTTTCCAAACATTCACAGAAGGTAAAGCCTGGAAGTGGAAGCTCGAAATGCAAAGAACATTAAAAATTTGTACATATTATATCTGAAAAATCTGAAGTGAGGCATACTCTCCTTGTATTTCACCTCAGCAATCAGAATGAGGCACCACCATGACTTTGCAGCAGAGAAGCAGCCCACTGGAGGACCCCTCTCAACTGCAGGATTGCTCTGGGCTTCAGAGGCAACACTTCCACAGTGAAACACAGCACCAGCTGCTCAGCTGAGAACCACAGGAGAGTCTCCACGCTGTTTGTTTTCCAGCTGAGACTTTCAGTCTCCAAAATCATTACAACATCATTTGGGAAATTTGCATTATCCTAACATTGCAGCTACTGTTGTTATTTATGATTTGGACATATCAGATCTTTATAGTTGGTCACTCAATACTGGCCTAGCTCAATGAATCCCTAAAGCAAATTGCAGTGTAAAGACACAGCTGCAGGGATTACTTTCAGTCATCTCTTTCCAGCAGTCTTTCACAGTATAAACCAACAAAACTACGCCACATCCATCAAATTCATGATTGAAAATTATCCATTTGAAGTCACAGAGCTAGATGAATGTTTTGTCAAAAATTTTCCTGATTTATTACTACTCTGGTTTACATCCCCAAATGTTCCTCTGGGATGAGCAGAGATTACGTGAGGTATCCCTCAGGAAAGATTTTGGCTTATTGTTTTGTTCTTTGAACGATGCAACAATAAAACATTTTTAATGGAAAAAAGATGAAAGGCAGAGATGAAAGCTGAGTGTGACAGCTGCACAGAGCCCTGCTCTGAATCCCTTCCTCACCAACAACCGCTCTGCTTCCTCAGTCCTGTTCCATACACAAGTGAGTCATTACAGTCCATCACATCCCAGCATCAGAGGCATCCTAACAGACCACCAAAATGGTCTGTGCAATCCTTTCCAAAGAAGATATCCAAGACACAAGCCCATCTTTCATATGCAGTTACATTATTGGAGGGGTTATGACAGATATGACTTGAAGCTTGTAGGGAGTTTTCTGGCATAACCGAAAAACTAGATTTGTCAGACTGAGCATTTTCAAATGTAAAAGGAGCCAAACCCAAAATAAATTAGACAAGCCATGTTTGAAAAAACGATGTACTGAAAAACATTTTCCTTAGTAGTGTCTTATAAATCACGAAACAACTAAAAGAATTAAAGATTTTCAGAACTCTTCCACCTTTTCTAGTTTATCTTTGCAGTTCTAAGTAGGTTCACTTGTACACACACATAGTGGTGTGTTTTTTCATTCCAGTAACAGGCACTAATAATTGACATTTACAGACTTTTTTATGCTGCACTTGACAATGTTAATCCTCCCCTTGAATATGACTTTTGGCACAGACTTTCCTCTGTTCCAAAGGTGGGACACACACAGAGTTATCTCTATGTTCAGCAACTTATTTAGTGAAGCTGACAATGTGCCTGCACAAATACAATTAATGATGTGAACAATTATGCCTCACTCCATTCTCACCTTGATATTTGATCACAAGGGAGCCTCACCTCTTCCTTTTTTGTGCTTACACCTGACTTGGAAAAACACCTAACGTTCCTAGACTTCTAGACATTCAAGAACACATTCATTCTACTAAGAATCATTAAAATAATTAAAAACAGACACATGCACAAGTATGTTGTTTGTGTCCTTTGTCAAGGACTCACCAGATTATCTTATATTAACTAAATTACAAAAAGGCATAGCTTTGATTGCTTTATTAGTTTTTAAACAGATTCCCTTTTCAAAAAGCTGTAATTTTTAACAGCATGGGAAAACTAACTCCCTCTTTATATCCAAAATGTTAAAATACCATATTCAGATTCTTTGTTAACCGTTACCTGTAGTTTTTCCAATTTGAATTTTAATTCCTTGGAATTTATCTTCATTTTCCTTTCTTCTTTTTGAATTTTGAAAGTTTAAAATGTTATCACTTAAGTCAGAATATACCAGAATATTTCATTTTTAAACAGAAATCGTAGCATCTGCAACACCTAAATGTTACGTGCAAAGCCATTTAAATTAAATAAGCGAACTCAGCTCTAGCAAGGCGGTCCCAGAGAATAACTGCCTGAATAAAAGGCTACTACAATCAGTGGGAAGAGTCTCATGAACTGCAAAGGGGTATAGATTCAGACTTCCCTGTTTTATATATAGAAAAGTATAGAAAACAACTTAAATTCCTACCAAAGGGTAAACCACCTGCCAATGTGCCTGAAGCTGTATCATTTCTAGCAGGCAAACCATGGCAGTCTATCCTTGGGGGTATGTTTAGAAGATTCAGAGAGCCATGGAGCACCTCCTGGACCTGGAATCAAAGGGCACAGAAGGAGTAGGGTGAGTTCCTCCTGCAGCACCCAGGCTGAATCTTCACCACGCACCGGTGGGCTTTGGGTCTCCCTGGGGCTCGTGTGCTACACCCTGTGGTCATAACAGACAAATCTGTGTGTGTGTATTTGAGCCCAGAGCTTCAGGAACACTGTGATGGCTATGTTATAGTACACAAATGGCAGAGAGGTCAAGAGGCTGAGGGTCAGGGTTATCCACCCACAGGGTTCACGTGAGCGTGCAAGCGTGGGGGGAGCGGCGTCGCAGGACAGAGTGTGCCAAAGCTGAAGCACTTCTGCCCATCTTGTCTTTTAGGGATGGTTCCCGGAGTGAACCTTTCCCAGACTGCATTCCAGTGCTATCTTGGAAAAAAAGCAGTCCCAAAAGGGGCCAGAGAGGAAGGCAGCTGTTAGGAATTATGGCAGACCAAAGGTCTTGCACTTGGTCTTGCTCCGCAGTCCTCTTTTATTGGGCAGTATTGACAGACCCACAGCCAGACACTGACAGCAGTTAGTAGCTGCTTTTATCAATTCCAGCTGCAGGCCCTGCCAGTTCACTCCTCTTTCTCAAGAGCTGGCAAAAAGTGAGTCTAAAATACTGGATTTTTTCTTAAAATCTCCAATGTGTTTAATTAAAAGTAAGATGTGGTTTTGTTGACTTAAATGTACCGTTTTCCCACTCAGTCTGTAACTACTGAAGGTCAAACCCAACAGTTGTGTTACTCCTTTGTGCTTGCTCACAACAAATCTCTTTGTTTCATTTGACACCATTTTTTTTCTAAAACTAGAGTCTGAGAAAATTGAAAGTCTGTAAATTAGGAAACAAAATAATTATCAGTCTGTTTTCCAAGGCAATAATCCAAGTCCCACATGACTAATAATGAAGCACTTAGCACAGTAGACTGTTGAATCATTATCTCACAAAAATAATGCTCTAATGGTGCTATTTACTATACACATAAATTGCTACAGAAAAAAAAGGTCTCCAAATGACTGGCATTTCATAAGTAATAATTCTGAGTTCAGAACTAAAATCCCTCGGTGTCATCTAAGGTTGGGGTTCTCAGCACTCCAAAACATAATAATGATCACATCAAGTACTCTGAATCCCAATGAAATTTATAATCATCACTTGGTTGAATCAAACATAGACTGGCTTTTCATAGGTTTAAAGTTATAGATATGATTAAGTTATTTTTTCATTCTGATCAGTAAGAAGGACCAAATTACCACAAAACCAAAACAGACGTCTTTTGTATTTACATTCATGTCATTTTAATGGGCTGGGCTTTTCAACGTGCTCTGCACAGCTATTTAGGAAGTTCATTTAATAATTAGCAGACTTGATAACTTCTGACTGTCAGAGAAAGACACCATAATGCAGGAAGAGGAAGAGCTGGAGGACGGCTGCCTGTTTAATGTTCAGATAATTGAGAGTGTTGGACAGATGAGTATCTGCTTGATTTATCCCTTCTTTTGAAGTCTTTAAATAAATTATGGTTAACACAGAGCAGTTCTGACAGTTTAAAATATATTTCCTTTTAGAAAATATGAAACAATAATCTATTGTTCCAGTGCTAAATGAAACTAAGAGGTAACGAATTTGGAAAAGAAAGTACTGAGGTACAAACCTCCCAACAGCAGAAAATGTAACTGGGGTCTTTTTAAACTTTTATATATTGCTTGTGTTCTTTTTGCTTCTTACAGGGTTTTTCATATAGAAAAAGAAATAAAAATAAAATATTATGTTCTAGCCATGAAATCAATAGTCTGATTCACATTGTTTTCAGTGTGCTGGATTCCACTAAGAGTTCCTTTTTAATCCCACATTCCTACTTTTCTACAAGTTGTGGACTACAAAAGATAGAAGCCTACTCTCTTTTCTCTTGATTGTCAGTCAAAATGTAGTTGAGAAATGCCAAAACCAAGGAAAGTTCTGTAAAGTTTTATTGACTTAGAAGACAAGCTAAAAAAGGACATTTTGCCTTCAGCAAGGTTTTCACCTGACTTTTGCTTTTCTTTAGCTAAGCACACCAGATTCTCGTGTTCTGGCAGACTTTACAAACACTGTACTTTTCCATGACGGTGGAACCTGTTTCTTAGCACCACCTTCAAGCAGCTGCCACAGATCCTAGAGGACACTGCAATTCTCCCTGTTATTCAATCCTCCCGTGGAAGGCAACCATCTGTGAGACACACTCCTGGACACCTGCTGCCCCAGCCAGCTGTTCCCATTCTACTCTGCAGCTGCCACCTGTGACAGTAGCTAAAAGCCAAAAACCACTCAAGCAGGAGGGAAACCAACTGGCAGGCTGCCAGAGACGGAGGGGTGCATTAAAACTCCAGCACAAAAGCTGCCATAAACCCACCTGTGTGTGAAACAGCAAGTCACGAGGAGATAAACAGCGACTTTCAGCAAGCAGAAGGGCCCAAAGGGGCTCACAGCAGGTTTCTTTCCCCTCAAGCAACTTCTGGGCTTTGCTAGAACCAGTTTAATAACTTGTCATTTAGAATAGAATCGTAGAATCATAGAATCAGCCGGGTTGGAAGGGACCTCTGAGATCATCAAGTCCAACCCTTGATCCACTACCACTGTGGTTACCAGACCATGGCACTCAGTGCCACATCCAGTCTCATCTTAAAAACCTCCAGGGATGAAGAATCCACCACTTCCCTGGGTAGCCCACTCCAATGCCTGATTACTTTCTCTGTAAAGAATTTCTTCTTAATATCCAATCTAAACCTCCCCTGGCACAGCTTAAGACCATGCCCTCTTGTCTTACTGATCACTGCCTGGGAGAATAGACCAACCCCCATCTGGCTACAACCTCCTGTCAGGGAGTTGTAGAGAGTGGTCTCCCCTGAGCCTCCTCTTCTCCAGGCTGAACAACCCCAGCTCCCTCAGCCTCTCCTTAATAGCTCCAGGGCTTGGGAAAACTTGTTCTAGCCTTCTCCCCTCCAAGAGCTCTGGTGGCAAAAGACTAGAATCAGAGAGAATATCTAGAAGATATTAGGACAGTTCTCCATGTCCCATGGACATTAGGAACTCCTGAAATAAAACTGAAATGGGATTTAAGTGGTACATGTGTCCTGTGCTGGCACTGTGTGTGCATGGGCAATTTTTAGACTCCTTGGGAAGAGGAGTGCATTCAGAAGAACCAAAGAGGAGCTGAAACACTGATGGATGCACATGGTCTAAATTCCTCAAGAATTTAGAGGAGGGGAAGTCACACACTATAAGAAAAAAACCCAAACATCCAAAGAGATTGTAAGATCCTTTTCATTCTCAATAGCAGAACTAATGGAACAAATCGGCAGCAGATACAAGCAGAGAACAGACTGAAAGTCCCAAGAATGAATATTCTCTCTGTTCTGTCCACCTTTGACAATTACTGTCCCATGAATTTTAAATAAAATCTTCAAACAAACTTATGACTACTTGATGGAAAGAAGTTAACAATTTACTACCCAACATTAATACTAAAAAGATGATGAGCTGATACACCACTGTAGCTGATTATCTCTGGTCTATCAGAGAATTTGAGTCAATTTTCATTAACTGACAGAGTATTATAAATAATATTTGCCACTAAAATAAGTTAGTGTCACCACCATTTCTGGTAACTAGTTTCTAGATTTACAATAGTGTTGTAAAACATGGAAGTTAAAATCAGTTGACTTTTCCCCTGTGGTTCTGAAATCACATCACCAGTTTTCTGGTTTTCCAAGTTTTATTTTGTGAGGTACAGTGTACACAATGTTGCATTATTTAATAGTAGAATGGTAATCACAATTAAAAATAAATACAAACTTGTTGCTAAAGTTTGTTTTTGCCAGTCCTTGCTTCTCAATCCCTAATTTGGTAACGAAACAGAATGCAACATTTGAGAAGAAAATATAAACTAATCTCATTTGTTAAAAGAAGTTGTGTGAGTGTGCATGCACATGTGTTCCTCACATTATTAATTCATTGAGCTTCTTTTAAAAGTCTCTTTAGAGGTAAGCAGAAGAAAACCTCTGTTTTCCCTTAGTTCTTTTATAAGGACTGAAATTCAATTTGTGAAGGAAAGCCTTTATTAATTATTTAAGGATTTATTAATAAAACTCATGAAGTTACTGTTAAATTTTGTAAGTGAATTTATAGCTTGGGAAACTGCCTTTTAAATATTGGAACAAGAATATGAATAATTGCATAAATTGGAATGTTAGGTAGAAAACAATTTACTGCTGAAGAACATGGTGGAGCAGAGTAATCAAGAAAATAAAAGTGTATATTGTGATGAGCATAAGTAGCAAAATTTTAAGAGATTTGAAAAGAACACCTAAAAAAAGATGTACTCAGCATGACCAGGCCTACTACCAGCTGAAAGGCAGAAAATACCATGAACCTTGAGAAATAATCTACTTGATGTGGGTATCATTATGTTACATATTAAACTATGGATAAAATAAATGTATTTTGCCACAAAAAACTGCACTGTGTCAGATAACGATATATTATTATTCAGGATGGAATATCTGCTATATATTACCTAATATTATAATATTAGAGAGCTTGAGCAAAATTTGGGGAAAAACAGGGATCCAAATGGGTCTACACTGCAAAGAGGAAGACCACAGTCACTTAGCTATTTTAGTTTTGAGAAGAAGAGAGGCACAGGCAAACCAATGACATTCCCCTGTCCACTGAACCCTAGATTAATTTCTAATTGCCAGGAAAACTACCAACTCTTGGGGCATATTTAAGAACTCCAGACTGGACTTTTTATATCCAGTATGACTAAGTTTAATATTAGCAGAAATCATCTTGGGCATGTTTCAGGCGCTGCCAGAAAAATACCTTGTTAAATGTGGTTCCACTTAATCTGACAGATATGCTCATTAGGCACGTTATTGTTATCCTACTCATTTCAGTAAAACAAACACATTCATAATTCTGTTTTATCCCCACTAACACTTCCAGAAACTGCACAGGTATGAAAGTATGATCTATGCTCTTCCTGACCCCACACTTCATCAACCCAATGATTACATTTAAAATTGCTCTCTCTCCTTTGCAGGGAGGAAAGCTTTTGCTTTAAGGGTTCTGAACCAGTTGAACTGTAAATGAAAGCTCAGTTCATCCATCGTTACTAAAGATGGAGAAAAAACAAAACACACGAGAATTTAATTTTCAGATCACAGGGCAGATGTTCAGATGTCAGAAAGCCACATTCTTATTCAGAGAGCCTTGAGGTAACAGCACAGCAAAGAGAATAACCACCTCATGCAATAATACAATTAGAGGGCTCCTCAGAATAGGAGCTACTGGAAACTCTACCATCACAAGTCAGTCTCAGATGCAAAGAGGTACAAGAGATACTTAGACATAAATAAGAATTCTGACAGCTTCAGGAGATGTCAGAGGAGCATTCTCTATAAGTAAGCCAATACTGCTTAGAGCACAAATTTTAAGGAAGACTATTTTGGCTCAAACCAAAAAATGCAGAAAAATACCAATGAACAGAACCTCCCCCTCTCCCTCCCACCTGGGGGCAGGATGAAGGCAGATATAAGTAGGTCTTTCATACAATTCACCCGTGTACTAAAAGCGGAATAAAAAAGGAGCAAAAACCTACGTTTTCTGTCAATTTTAAACCAAAAGAGAGTTTTTCACCAACAGAATCATGGATAAATTTCACTGTGACAGAAAATTACTATAGTAGCACTGGAAAATGATCTTACCAGTAAAGTTGATGGGCTACTTGGATGCTCTGAAGGGAACGATTCAGCAGGAGTTTCACTAGAGGGCTTTCAAGACTCCACTCAAACTTGAGTACCTTAACAGATAAATTGATATTAAGAATCAATTTTATGCCAGCTTTTGTGTCTTTATAACAAAAATAATCAGAAAGGACCCAGTGCTTAGCCTGAATGAAGCAATCAGACACACAGAGTTTGCTCTAGCAATGGAATGTGTAAAGAAACTTCAGGACATGAGAATCTGCCACCACCTCTAAGACAGGCAGATACCATCCTGATTCTGGCTGTGTTAACATGTATGTAAATACGCAGCTTTTCTTCCCCCACTTAAAACTATCAATGCTATATTTAATTTTTTATCCGATTATCTGGTCTGCAAAGTAAACTTATCTGTGAAACAGAAGCTGTGGAAGGTGAAATGTCACGTTAGTGTGTGAATGCTGTAAAGCTGTGAAGGTTCCACTGCTTCACAGTAAATATATTCATATATGCATACATAGATATCTATCTAGATATACACACACCACAAACACACAAAACACCCCCTGAAAAGCTCAGTAATGTGGAATAGTAAGTCATCCATGTGCACAGTGTTATAAAATAAGAGAATAAAGCTTTCAAGAGTTCTTGCTCAGCTGCAACACAGTTGCAACACCTACTCAATCACCAAGTGCTTTGGAAGCAGTGAGGTCATAACTCACAAAACATTAATTTCTAGTGAAATGCAACTTACACCTCTAAAGAGACAATTCTACACCCAAATGTCCAGGTCACTCTGTGTTCACAGCGATTTTCTTGGTGTATATATGGTATTAAGAAAACTGCAATTTGTGGTTAACACCACTTGCTTCCTCGAGTGCAATGAAGCCCTGCCACCTGCTTTGGGGACCACAGCATAATTTCTCTTGTTCAGAGAAATTATTTCATTTCTTATTTTTCTTTTTTTTTTTTTTAATTTTTCATTGCCACTTGAAAATACCTTCATGCAGTATGCAGAAAAGCTCAATCAGCATGCCAAAAGTGGAAAACAGTCTATACCTCAGCCCTGTTTTGAATTCAATAACTGCATCAGGTGACCAGCATTTCTTATTTACTCCTCTTACAATGTCTCAACCCACCCAAAAGAATCAAAAGCATTTAATGAAGTTATTGATCAGGACAGACCACTTCCTTGGCTATCAAGTTCCTCCTTACCTGAACCAGCTGTGGGAGGTATTCTAACAACTCATCATTTGACATATTTTCTATTTGTTGGACTGCTGTTCTGCGAATATCTTGATCTGGAAAACTAGAGCAAAACAAAGAGGTATCATTAAGAGCTACCGATCCACTGATCTCCTGAGCTCTCACTGATATAAAATGTTAGAAAAAATGGATTTCTCTCAAAATTGAACGGGAAAAAAAATCAATTAATTTGTTTTATTGTAGCGAGAGTCAAGAAACACACCACAGAAAACTTAATTGGATTGACTGTTACAGTGCCATACAGGGGAAAAACACTCAACCTGATCTTCAAATACCTTTTTTAATTTGAGCTACCATGTATTGTAATTTCCTGAAATACAAAGCAAATTAGAGATCTCTTGCTGCTCTTACTTACCTGAAATAGGAAATTTCTGTGCCATGGGAACTTTCAACTTTAAGACTTCTTTTGTTCTGAGCAACAACAGAGAAGCTTGAGATTTCCCATACCAAAAGGGTTCATTTCAGATAATTTATTCTGATATCAGCTCGTCTGAATTGTATCATAAAAAAATCGAAAATACTTTTTAAACAGAAGTAATTTTGAAACTGAAAACATGGGTTGCTTTTTTTAGTTTTACTTTTTTTAATGTAAAATTTAGTAAAAAACTAACATCTTCCCCCAGAAAGGCTCCAGGTCAGTGAAACAGATATTTTTGATGGGAAAATGTTTGAGTTTTCAGCATAAGTTGCATTCTCAACCAATTCTGGTTGAAAGCAGAGTGGCTGTAGCCTAGTATAGATTTTGTGATGGAGAGCTCTGACTGTAAAAAGGAAATAAGAGGATAACATAGTATAGCAGCAGGGGTAACACAGAGAAAGAAGGCTGGATAATATAATTGGTAAAAACCATTTTTCTTTAAAAGAGAATGAAATTTTGATGCAATCTGACTGATTGAAACTGACTCTCAAGAGACCATTTTATCTCTTTTTAGAGAAAAAAAAAATCAAAAGGTGTACAGTACCTCTTCTAACATTTGAAAGCCAACAAATAATATTTCAAGGACTTCTTTTGGAAATATAAAAAATAATTGCTACCTTTTCACATTTTGCAACTGTGACATTAATCATTAAAGGTTGATGATCGTGGAGGTCTTTTCCAATCTTAATGATTCCATGATTCCATACACGGAGAATTTCAGGTACACAGAAGTTGCCTGGATTGCTTCAAATTCAGCGAGTTTGCTACTGTTTTGCTTTTAAAAGGAAGAGAACTGATTTGCTCTTCTGTGTATGTCTGCTATGTGGTGTCACCTTTATCTGTGTACCAGTACTTGCATGTTGCCCATTGCCACCCCAAGAATCTTTTCTGTCTTCTCCCGAAGCAAACTGGAATTGTTCACAGAGACCTTTCAGCTGCCAGAGGTGCAAGAAGGATCATCTCTGCCTAAGGGGCAAAAATGCCTTCAAACAGCACCCCAGTCAACTGGATATTGTTCAGAAGAGCTGCTGGGCTTTGATCCAGTTCTCTTGAGGGCAAGCACCTGCCCCACAGAAAGCAGCAAATCCCTCCCTTCTGAACTGATACGGTTGTCAGGGTCTTTGGAATATCTCTCATTTGGCAGTTTAGGTACATATAAAAATGATGACTAAAGGACATGGGTTATCTTGACAATTCACCCTGAGGAAAGTCCTCTGAAATCAGAACCATCATGTATGGCAGAAGATGTCACAGGCCAACAGCATCACTGCGTCAGGAGCTCAGCACAAAACCAGATTGCTCTCTTCCCACCTTCCCATCCAGCACCTTTTGCCAACAAAATACCCAACAGAAATGAAAATCAGAAGTGAAACAGAGGAGACAATGCCGTATTTGCAGCAATAACTGCTCATTGCTATCAAGATAAAAAGAGAAGAAACTGTAAAGCTGAGTGCTCAGCAGTAAAATGGCACCTGCTGCTCGAATCTTGAGGTTTTGAGTTCAATAAAACAAGCTGAAGCAAAACAGTATGTATGCTTTGATCAGTGAATTAACTATACAGGCCATCAAATAGAATTGTGGATATTTTGATTAAAAAAATCAAAAAACAAACAGTGAACAGCTGGACATACTTGAAAGGCCTGGTTTTCTGGGCTGCAACCAGCTGCCACCTGTAGCACTTTCAGCCCCCCTTTTAACAATGCAGCTCAGGTCTGGTTTTATTATTTTGTTTGTATGTTATGCTACATATTTGATGATGTTTCTAATACACTTTATAATTCTTTGTATAGTGCTGAGAGGGCCTTGATGGGGAGAGGAGGAATACATTACAAATAAATTATCATGACAGGCCCAAATTAGCATCTTCTGCAAGGCTTATTTTCTTTTTATTTATTTATTTTAGGCAACCTATTAGGAATGAGAAGTTGTTACTTTAATATTCATGTGGCTATTTAGAAAAAAACATAGTTGAAGGAGATCTATATATTAAAAAAAAATCTCTTTCATATCATCCTATTTTCTAATTATGCAATTGCTCCAAAGGGTGATGTGCCAAGCATGTGCACATAATATGGAAATTAGTCTTTCCCTTCTCCCCTAGTTCAACAGGTTATTGAACAGTGAAATACACTTCACAGAGGCACCAAGTCAAGCAGAAAAATGTTATTAGTTACAGCTTGTCCTTACTAGCAGCCAAGATCTAAATATATATGCAATGCTATGATGAGGGAAACTCTTATTTTTTTCCAGCTAAACAAAGAATAACAAAATTATTTTAATCCCAAACTCTCCAGAAAACTCGACAGCTAACATTTGATTTACTTAGAATTAATTTGCTGCAAGTCAAAACTGGGGCTCTAACTAAGTTACCAGAAGCAGTACAGGGAGATGTGATTAAGATAATGATGAGTTCAAACGCATGGGCACTGTGGGGAAACATCTGCAGGGCAATTTGCTTCAGGAAACATGGCTCTTGTCACTCTTGAGTAAGATTTTGGTAATTTGTTAGTCCTGGCTACTGAAATATTTCCTTCAGCTTGTAAATCTCCGGGTCAGCCTGAGGCTTAGTTGAGTCTTTTTAACAGAATGGCAGTTAGCACATTTTTTTAACTACCTGACAATCTGTTGAGCCCTGGATCTAATAGGTAGTGCTCCCCTGAATTTCAGTGTTGTTCAGTGCCACAGCTACAACAGGTAACAGGTACAACATTTAATTCTATTTGTTTCACCCCCTACATTTGTATTTGAGCAAAAATTTAACATCCTCAGAAATATTAGTATTATGGAAAATTCTTATGAACTCCACTGGTATTACATGGTGCTTATGCTATTCATGCTTACATACATCAGTTTATTTGCTAAAGCCAGTAATAGGTTATGGTCTAGAAGCAGATCTGAGTAAAAAAAATCTACCCTTCAAATGCCTGGAAACTGTGCCATCTTGTAGGCTGGTAATTAATTAGGGCTGGAAGGTTTTTTTTTCCAGTGAATAATCTTGCAAACATTTGAGTTGTATCAAATCTGATTTTAATAATCCATAAATTGCTCTTGATTAGAGGACACAATTAATTGATTTTTTTGGCTCTGTGACTCAGTGCAAGAGAAATCCCTTCAGGCTTCAGAAAAAGAGCTTCATAGTCTGGATATTAGAGGACAGCTGATTTCCAGGGCTTCCTACAATGAATATGCAATTATTTAAACCTACTGAAAACTCTGAAAGCAGAGAAGTGAGACGACTTTATGACAACAAATTCAATATTCCAGTCTTTAAAGGTACATGCCCAAGAAAGAGGAGCTCATCTGCAGTGCAACTTGCCAACATCAGATCAGTTTTGCAAAGGATTTGAACCACAGATTGTCAGATTCCTGACATGTGGCCTCTGACTATGGCTTCAGAGAAGCAGGACATGTGGGGACTCATCTTCTCTAGCTGTTTTATGTTTTTCACCAAAACATCTGAGAATTTAGCTAGAAAAAAAAGCAAATTAAATGGCACTTTTCACCCAGTTCTAGGTTTCCATTTACTTCTAGCTGTTTTGTTTTTTTTTCTCTACAAATGCCTTTTGGTCAATAAATACTTCAGTGAACAGAACTACGGATCCCCCATTTATTTGCCTTGCTGCATTGTAATAACTTGTAGCTTTCTTCTTCTGAGAGAACAAACTTTATTTGTTCTCTCTTTAGGTAATGCATGTTCTACAACAGAGATTGTGACTTCTTGCAAGTTTGTTCCAGGCTTACACACTCAAAGACTCTTCTGAATAGCAAACAATATGTAAATTATTGTTTTTGAGTTTAGAGCTTATTAATAGGTCACACCACGCAGGACTTCAAATTTCCCCTTCGCAGCTCCTCTCACCCCTTGGATTCTCCATAAATTGTGAAACTCTTTTACTCTGATATTTATTTTTGCTGTTTTGCTCTTCCCTCCCCGCATGGTGTCAATGATTGACAGTCACCCATTCTTTAACTTCTGAGTAGCTGTAGATTATTAGGTTTCCCTCAAGACTTTAAGACTGTCTTTGTAAAAGATGAATTTTGAGCTGGATAAGCATAGATTACAACTTGCTTTAGAAGTAAGGACAACTTTCAGTGTTCCATTCTTTTCATATAGACAGCCAGTCGGGAGCTATTTGTCTAGCTGTACCTTTCAGCTAAATCAGATTCAAACAGAAAGCTAAGCACTGCTGAGGCATCCTGTGGATTTGTGAAATTCTCCGGAGATTTTAGCATCTGCCAGTGGTGAGTTGACTGTAAATGAGAAATAGATGTGCGTTTCATTTTTAACAGTTTTATTATCTTAATTTTTCTGTGCTGTTTCAAATAACCCTATGCTGAAATATATTTGTCAGGTCAACGGAACTGTACAATTCACTACATTTTCTGGCACGTGAGGATCTCTGTAGAGAACAGTATAGCCTTCCACAGGCCTTCTTTTAAGCTGGAGGCTTTTAATATGCCACATATTTCTGCAATTCCCTTCATCTGCAATTCCCTTCACATTTTAAGTTCTGTTCCATTTTCAGAAAAGAAGGACTTCAGTCCAGTGAAATGCATGTTATTAATTCTGGCAGAAACAAGGAAAGCAGAGCTAGCAAACCAACTGGAATGAAGATACCAACTGAAAAGAAAAACTCCTCTAAGTAGTAAAGGGTATCAATGTCCCTGATGGGTGCAATTAGGCCAGGAGAGAAAACATGGAAGAACTGTTTAAAAGAATAGATAGATAAGTTTTGTGAGGCAGTTTAAGTATTTAAAAAGTAAATAGACAGGAAGAGAGAATAAACTACCAGAATAATGATTTAGTTTCAGCTTACAGACAACATTAGCAGGACTTTCTGTTGGTGCTCTTTTTCATTCCTTTGAGGGCTTCTAAATAAAACAGTGAGTGACTGTATAAGGACTAGAAAACAGTAAGAACTAAAAGAAAGTATAGAAAGATAAAATATACCATCAGTTAAAAGGACACTGTATTTTCATAATTTTCTGTTGAAAAAGAGTCACATATTCACTCTTCATTGCAAGGAGTCACATGAAAGCTCCCCATCCCCACACACTGTACAGGTCATGGTCATATTCACCAGCAATTGCTTTGGCTGACTGATTGGCAGATAGATCTGTTGAATTTACCCACAGAAAATATACTTTAAATGATGCTTACATAGATTTTTCTACAGGAAATTCTGACTAAAACAACTAAGTTTAGGATGTCATGGAGACCATATGGTAAACCATATCCTAGGAGAGAACAAGAGTAGGAAGAAAGTAACAAAAGCAGTTTTTCATTTGAAACCTGTATGATCTAGAAGGTTCTTCCCACCTCAGAGACAAACTTTGTTCTCTGCTACATTAAAACTAAAGACTAAACCATGGAAAATGTGATTATTTACAGATTTAGCCTCCTGACAGGATTGCACATTTATGCACAGAAAGCATGCCATATCCTACATAGTTGTCTATTATTTGTCCTGTTGTAGTTTTTGGCTGTAGTACCTTCATATGTATTGCCGAGAAAACTAAAAATGGTTAAAGGAAGTGGAAAAAAAAAAGAATTCATCACATTCTGATGCCTAAAATAGAGTTGTCTATTCCTACCAGTGCATACAGCCCCATCTAAGTTATCACTAAATTTCATGTATATTAAGCATAAGCACTTTTCAAGCTTTATCAGTAGCGTGTTCTGTACATCAAAGTATGAAATTAGAGTGTTACTTTGTTCTTATCTTATTTCTTTGCATAAGCCCATGTTTGCTCTCCATAGTTGATATATAACTACAGCCAAGTAACAAGTAAGATGCAAGCGGGCAGGATCTGCTCTATCTATAAATACTCTGTTGGGCATTCCATTGTGAACTCTAAGGGAACGTTTTAAATTCTGCCTTTATTAAAACAATGACAATCAGATTGAACACTTCTAAATCAATTTGGTTTGCAAAGGTTTAAGAACAAAATCCATCTTCAAGCTATCACATTTTATTATTATTACTGGTTAGATATCTTAAGCTCTGAAACTCAATAGCTACTCTGCTACAGAAAGTGAAAATCAACAATAATACTGTGAAAGTCAAAGGCTGAGTGATTCTATAACCCAAGGCATCTTCTCTGGTCAAGGAGAGGTAGGTGGAGTCATATCTTCCCCTACTCTGCCTGCTCCATACAAGGGATTAAATAAGGAAGTCCCTTTGACACCACTGATTTGGCACATGGTTTTAAAGGAATGTCCTTTCCAGTGCAACTGCCCTGAGAGAGTTAGAATCCACCAGGAAGTTTCTAGGAAAATGTTTAATCCTACCAGGGAGGTTATGTCTTCACCTCCACAACCTAAGTCAAAAAGTTCTCTCTTCAAAATCGTTGCAGCCGTTCACAATGCTGGAAAAAGACACACCTTCTTCTTTGGTGGCTGTTTCTTCATTCTAGTTCAATTTTCCTGATTCCTAGCCATGATACCTCACAGGGCTGCAAGTGCACTCAAGATGTGCCAGTAAAAAAGAAAAAAAAAAGATTGAAGAAAACATTCCGGTTTTTTGGTTAACAAATATGTCTGGGCTTTCATTTTTGAATAGCAAGATAACCAGATAAAAAATTGCAAGTATGGTTGTTCTATACATACACAAAACAATCGCCCACTAGCAGCACAACGTAAACGATGGCGTTTCTGACACTGCCTTTGCTTTCTTTCTGTCATCAAGAAAAATTCTCTGAATAAAGGAGTGTACTGGTGTTATTTCCCTGGCTAGTGTGCCATGCAATGCAGCTACAGTCACAGAAAGCTCTAACTCCACTAAGGCTTGGATTTTTGCCAGACTCAATAAGTGAAGTCAACGGCAAAATGCACAGGGCACCAATAAGCTGCTCTGAGTAGGAGGGACCAGCTCTGTACCTTCTGCCTAAGGGATAATTTTATATTTCAGGCAACGGCTTATAATCATCCTTCCCTGAAATTAGAGGTAAAAGTAAGAGTGTAAAATCTTATTCTACACTTCCCCCTCCCGTCCTCTCCATCCCATCTTTATTGATTAAAGGAACATTTATTGTCTTTTAAATTGTTTTTTTTTAAGTGTTGGCTTCTGGGGTTTTAAAAATCAATGCACTTGCTCCAAGTACTGGATGCAACATTGCTACTGAATTTATCTGTGAAATGTACCATGATTATGTTTTCAATTTATGAAAGTTCATCCTTTCCACTGCATAAATGAGTATGTTATCATTTGGCTGCCTTGAGAGGCGCCTGCAAAGTGGAAGAGCATAAGCAAGAGAGACATGCTCACAGAACATGAAACATCTATTAAATTGTACATTTATCTGTGTAGTGAGCAAAATAATTTAGAAGTTTCAGAAAGTTGCAAAGAGCTTTCTAGCTCAGATGCCTGATAATGGGGCTTGTTCTGATGGGCTGTGATACCTCTCTCTAAGCTCTGTGATGTTGTCTTCTAACCCAGGCAATGAGGAAGTGCCTCCAATGGTTTTCGTTTCTTTATCCTTGCAAACGTGAGCTTGAGCTTAATCATCAGGTCAGATGCTGCTTTTTTGCTGAGAAGAAGGATAATTTACAGCCCCCAGCCCAATGCTTGTAGAAGGGACTAGTGATTTTGAGTACCCTCTCTAAACTATACTAAACTATATAAACAGTAAGCACACGCCCACAGGAGAAATTCAGGTACTCTTTAAGACACTGCAAACGGAAGTTCTACCAAAGAAAGCATCCAGAATTTGGACTGATTGGGAACTCTTGGTTTCTTTTATGCTACTGATAAATGTGATAAATTGCAGTGCCTAGAAATGATACAACACAAAGCTGAGTTGCATATTTCCTTGCTACGGGATGTACTGAAAGCTGAATGTTTATGTGGAATCAATTTTTATTTGGAAAACAATCACAGAAAGAAAAATGCAAGAGGGCTCTGAAACCAAAAAATTCTGTCTCAGGAAGCCTCTGAGCTGCAGATTACTGGAATTTGGGAGAGTAGCTCAGTTTGGCCCATTCTTATTCTCTTCCCCGGGTGACTGTTGTTGGTAACCATTGGAGACAGGATGCACTACACAGACTTTTGGTCTGACTTAGTGCAGTTGCTCATGTTAGCAGTACATGTAGACAAAGATCAGCCCTAATACATTTTACTTACCCATGGTTTGACAGTGATGGTAACACAAGTCCTTAAAATAGGCATGAACATACAAAAAGCATTCATTTTATATTCTGCTCGTGTTTTATATGAACTTGGATCTTTCAGCTGTGTCTCAGTAATCACAAGAAATCAGAGAGCTGTTTTACGGATGACAGAAGTGAGGAACTGAGTTGATGAATTGTCAGTGCCAAACATAATACAGGATAGAGGAGGTTCGAAACCAGCTCAGTTAAAGAGCCCAGATCCAAAGTCACTGAAGGTAAAGGTGAAGGGAAGCTGGACCCTATCCAGTGCTACTGTACTTTTTCAAAATTATAGAAATCTGAGAAAAAGAGAACTGAGAGAAGAAGCCTCAGAAACCCATTTATATGGAAAGTACTCCCCTCCTTCAACCCACTCTATCAATTTGCATATACATGTCTCTCAGCTGTTAAATCATGCAACCTAGATGTCTCTGAAACCAGACATCTCTAAGGAAATGCAACCTCTCTGTTTCTGAAGGTTAGCTTCCCAGTTGTTCATGCACCTACAAAATATTGTGGATATGAAAAGAACAGATTTTTTCTTTTTTTTTTTTTTTTTAAAGAGGATTTGTTCTGTGATCCAGAACTTCTTTCTGTGGTGTTACCATGTAGCAAAAAAACTGGATTGATATTATCTTCTGTGAGAAGGAAACTAAATGGACAAGCAATCTAAGATCCTGATCAGGAGAGAAGTATTTGTTCTTTGGCATGACTGCAGGTGCCAGCCACTCCCAACAGTGGCACCAAGAGAGACAAAGTGATGACATTTTCCCATTTTTTCATGCCAGCAATCTTTGTGGTAGCCAGAATGAACAATGCATCCGCTGCATCCGCTACAAACTGAGAAGCTCAGTGACAGACTGAGTCATATTAAATAACCTGAGAAGCACCTGACAGGACTGATATTCTGCACCACACCCTGGTGTGGTGCAGAGCTGGTGCAGAGCTGCATCTTCAAAGAACAATCAAGCTCTTCATGTGCAGAAATGCCACCCATACACCAAACCAAAATTAGACAAAAGATCTGATCTGAAAACCTGGCATGCTCAGACCAAAAAAAAAAAAAAAATCTCAAAATCTCTTGCTACTCTGGGGTGTGGAAGACAACAGAGTCTCCATACACTCCTTTCTACATGGATCTTTTATAAATTAGAAATGGATCCTAATAATTTAATAATGGTAAGTAAGGTAACAATACTATATTCCAGAACATGATCTTTCAGGATCTTTGCTTCCACCTTTGAATGATCTTTCATTCCCACTACACATAAAAAAGACACTTATGCAAACATGTGAAACTCCTAATAGTTCAGATATAAAGCAGGGATACAAGGATTCTGAGGAAATTGCATCAAGAGGCAAATAACAGTCAATAATCAGTTTTAGAATATTAAATAACTATTTTTAGTGGAGGTAAGTGTATAAAGTAATTTCTCAAGTAAAGCTTTAGGTGAGGTTTGGTTTTTTTCTAAAGGTACAGCATGAAACTGAGATAGCAAAGCTGGTGCAGCCTGTGCTTACCCAAGACAAGCAAGGGCTTGATAAACCAAATTTGTTCAAGGATTTCATCTGCATGTTTAATGTTTTCACAGGTAGGTCACTTAATGCAAAATACCTCCCAAGTTTTTGGAGGAAATGTAACTGCTGACACAGATTCTGTCCCCTGACATCTGCTATTACATCATGGGTAGGACTATCTCCAGCATCAAGAAAGTCTCCTGACAAACAGCTCCCAGTGTAAGAAGTGGGGGTGGAACATAAGGCACCGCAACAGAATTTATTCAGAGTGTGGGGAACTGACTTTAAAGCTTCATCCAATCTACTTCAGAAAGATAGGTTACACGTGGGACTCTATGTATTTACATAGATTATTGTCAGTCCTCCTTATCTCCCATTAGTCACATCATGTCTGTACAGCAGTTTGAAGATAATGGAGTGCTACCTAAGCTCTAAGCATGTGACCGATCACCTGTTACCAGAAACTGAGTCTGTTACGGAGACTGAAATACTCTTTTCATTATCCTGAGAAACAGAAAACCACCTCAGCCAAGAAGACAGGGCTGACACGTTCAACTCAAGGTCATCACAAGAGTTGCAACTCCATTTTCACTTTGACACAGAGACGGAGCCGAAAGCACAATCAGCGAACCACAGTGTGATACTGCGCTGAGCAAACTGACGCGCTGAATTAATCACCTTGTGATCACTCTGCTTATTGTTATTTTCCTGCTTGGTTAATTTTCCCCTACCTGAAAGTCAGAAGCCCAAGCGCCTCTAAAGGGTTAGAAAACCTCCAGCTCCTCAACGTGGCATACATTTCTGACACAGTCGTTCGATCCCAACTGGGTGCACTGCCCAGCACCAGAGGAAGGGAGCAGTTTTGATTAGTGCAGTGGTAACGATAAAACCATAAGATTCTTCTCTGTTGCTCTGAGAGTCTGGAAAAGAAGATTAGAAATTCAGTTTGAAATCAAAACCACCTGGAGCTTTGTGTAGCAACAAACTTTATTGTGCAGAGGGGCCAAGTCACACAGTACACTGTTTTTCAGCTAAGTACGTGTTTTCCTTGGGGTAGGATATCATTTTCTGCAGACCAGCTTTTATAAGAAAAGTGATACTTCTACTCTGGATCTGTCAGCCTTAGGTCATATAAAAATGAAGTGCCAAAAGACACACACATATGATTATTTCACATCCCAAGCACTCTCAATTTTCTTCTCCGCTGTCTCTGTTGTTGGTGTTGTTTGTTTGTTTGTTTTTACTGTTGTTGGTATGGGGTTTTGTTTTGTTTCTTTGTTTGTTTTTTCCACTAAGAAGGTACAGTTATCACCAGATAAATTATTGTTACATCCATCTGCTATATATTGTCTCTAACTACTGTAAACAGTGTCATTGCTTTCATTTCTGCTCTTGCTTTGATTGTTTAAAGCAGGTGTGCCTATTTTTAAAATGTATCTGCATTTAAAATAGGGCTTAAGCACATCCATGTGCACACACAGGAACATGAGCATGTGCACATGCACACACACAGTGTGATTATGCCTAGTACTGGTATGAGTTTAGAAAAGGGAAGAAAAGCTCCCAGCAACTTCTGTATCTGTTCACAAAGCCTAGCATGCTTTGCTGTACTCACAAAAAAGGGTGCAGTATACCAAATTCCTCAAAGAGATATTAGATAGCTAAAGGACATATTGATAAAATGATCAGTCATCACACCATATTTCAGCACAGTGAGAAATGCCACAGAAAAATTTCTGCTTTATACGCTCTGATTTGCCAACAATTTGGATGTCTTTGCCTCATGCATATTAAATCCCAGGTTTTGACACACCAGAAAACAGGAAAATAAATTCCCCTTGAGAGACAAGCCCAGACAATCTCGTTAATTTGATATCAGAGCCTTCAAAAGCAAGCTCTGAAAGTGCAAACCGATGTCCAGTTTGTATAAATCATTACCGAAATCAAGAACATCATTTTTCTTAGGCATATTTGACCAGATTGGTGATCTGTCTACTTAATAAAATAACATAATTGTGACTTCAAACAGACATAGATATTTCAGAAGGTGTGAGAAATTCTGTAGAAGGCAGTAAGTAAATAGTTTGTTTCCAGTCAAGTATTTAATTATCCAGATGTGTAAACAGAGCTCAAAAATTCAAGTGTTTACATTCTTTCCAAGTTCGTCTTCCTTCTATTTGCAGTATTTTGGGACGTTCTTAGCCAAAAAAAATATCTTAGCCACACTCTAACAGTCAAGATTGTGTCTTTCACAACTCATATCAACGAGTTCCTTTGGCTCTGTATGCACTACAGAACTTTCCTCCTTTGCCATTTTGAATTGCCAAGCGTTTAGGAACAGAGAGCAGCAGTACAAGGATGGGTATGTTTTTTACTATAACAAGACTGAATGTTAATTTCTGTCCTTAAGGAAAATAAGCTTATAGGTGTATGCAGAGATGAACCTAACTGTGATACAAATTCTGTTGTGACTTCCAGTAATCATTTCAGGAAAAGTATCATTTCAGTAATCACTTCAAGAAACAGCTTCAAAATTCACAGCTTGTCTACAGTGACAATAGATAAATGCCTTTGTGAGTGTGTGAAGTCAAACACAGAAAAAGATAAAAGCAGGCCTAAGACTTCATTGCCTCTCTTGATTATCTTATGCATTTGGATGGTATTCTGCAGGGCAGTTCAGCTAAAGGACCTCTTTTACATGTTGACTTTAAGCAGAGGTTTAAGCTTTCAAACAGCATTCTCCAAACTAGACAATCTGATGTTCAGATTAAAGCAGCTGAACTGAGCTTGTAAAGGGAGATAAGAAATCAATCCTTGTATCATGTTTTCTAAACAACAGGTTTCTCCCTCTGACTTTGCTCCAGAGGCAATGTCATTTTCTCTTTCCGTGCTTTAAAGATCAGACACGAAATTAAAGGTTGGGTGGGGCAGGGGTTTTTTAGGTCCTGATTTCAGCTTCTTAATTGTAACAAAAGTTAACATATACATGTAATTGGACATTTAAAATAGATGGCAAAAGTATTTTGCGTACACAGTATCCGAAGATTGTTATGCTAATAAGGACATTTCTTTGGCTCAACAGGGATAAGGTGCTAATAAACCCTCTTTATTGATAAAAATGCAGTTTATGTTTTTTTAGGTAGAGTCATATCTAAATTTCTCTCCATATAAGATCTAGATTAAACTATATACCCTTCTGCTTAACACAAATAAACCCCAAAACCCCCCAAAAAACCTAAATAATTCAGTAATTTTCAGTTTAAGTTTTCATTAATCCCTTTAGCTAAATGAAGAAAACAGCTTCTGTGACAGCTTTGTTAGCTGGTATTAATTGTTACCTTTTTTGGGGGGGTGGGAATGGCAAAAAATAAGTTTAAATGCATCTGAGATGCTTTCGTTGTTCATGTTCAATACCAAAGCAGAATAAGACAAAAGACAAAAAGAAGAAGGAGCAGCAAAGCTAGAAAATGCAAATTTCTGTCCCCTGGCACTGATTTTCACTTGGAAGTTTCTCTGCCATGGACAGCCTAGAAAAGTGTGCAGCATTACTACAGTTTTTAGACCTCTTCCACTATTCATCCAACTGGAAGCAGCCTTTCTAATCACAATTCACAGCAAAAGCACTCTTGTGACCACTCGTAGGCAAACTAGATTCTTACCAGGAAAGCGGCAAAAAGGGAAAGGAAAGCTGAAAGAGAGGAAAAAGGTAGAAGGAAAATGATAAAATAAAGATGGTAGAAACCAGACTGTCATCTTCCTAGCACCAAACCAGTCACTGATCCCTACCCTGGAACACACGCTTCACACTGGGATACTGGGCTGTACGAGGTTGGAAGAGCAGCCTTCCCCTCAGATGGCTGGTATTCCAGGGTTTGTATTTCAAACACAGTAATCCTAAAAGGAATGAGACGCTCACATGTGAAATGTTTACAGAACTCAGCCAAAGCAGCTGTCAGTAACTAACAATTTCCCCTCTTGGCACTCTCTTGTCTGGTTTGGTGATGACACCAAAGATCACACAGTGTAGGGCTGTGAGGAGCACAAGAGCCACATGGTGAAGGTCATTGCCTTCAGTCCCATTGAACATCTCCATTAATCAACATTCAAGAGATGTTGGCCATGGGGACCAGTGACCTGAGCTATCTAACAGAGACACAGGAGTCTGAGATTCCGCTACTTGGAAGACTGTAGGTCTGGACCAGCTACTGGAGAATACCATGTCCATGTGACACGAAGAGGCCCAAGCACCAGCAACCAAATCAGAGTGTGGTTGTGAACCTTGGAGGATCATATGCCTGGGTGTCAGCAGCTGGGGAGAGCAGTAAAATCTGGGGTCAGATCCTGAATAGACTGTCTAAGCCCAACTACTGGAACAATCAATATTTTTTATGTTATATATATTAAAAAAAAATACGCATGTGTACACATTCCACCAGCAGACTTGGATCCTGATCAGGCAGAGAGAAGGAACAGAATCAGGCTGTCTGTGCTGCCTGTTTTGTGGCACTGTTCCCTGTTTGGGCAGTAAGGTACAGCTTTTTCCTTCTGTTGATTTACTGATATTATCAGGAATACATGATCCACCTCTGTAATGGTTGAACCCGGGGACACGTTCCCACAGCAGCCTTGCATTCATAGCACAGCTGGATTCAACAGCCTGTAACAAAGACAAACATGCAGCTGCCTGTTTTTAACCACTGTTGCTTCCTTTTCTATCATTGGGTTAAGAAAATTTTCTGTCCATTCACATATTCCCTCCGCTTCCAGCAGAATGAACAGAAGGATCCTGACAGCCTGAGAAAGGTTTCTTGTGTCTTCTGACCACAGAAACCCATGTATCTCAAAATTCTGTTTAAGGTAAAAAAACTACCTAGATTCCTCTCTTTTTCTTGACATATGGAAAAAAGGAAGGAAGAGATCTTTAGATATCATGGCCATAATGTGTTAGGATACTGAGATGCTACAAATTTTTTAAAGAAAGTCTCATAAATTCCTCCAAGAATCTGTTACTGAACTTACCAAAGCTTTAACTCCAAACTGGTGACTTTCAGTGGTCTCTTCCTTTCATATTCCCATAAAAGGATGTTATAGAGTCTCCCCTTGCCTGTTCTTTGTTATACCTATTGAATGAACTTGTTACCCATGAATTTATGTATGGCCTTCATGAATGCGATGACATTGTCTGCTTTCACAGCTTTGTGACAGTAGATTTTAAAAGCTCACCACTGACTGACTTAAAAAGTATTTTCTTCCCATTGACAATTGATTTCCTACCTGGTTTCACTAAATGTCCCTAGTTCAAATATTGTAGGAATTGATGAGGCATTCACCTTGTCTATCACCATCATGATTATATAAAAATTAATCCTGCACACACAGATACCTTCTAGTCTTTTCTCCAAACTACAGAGTCCCAACCTTTTTAGCTTCTCTTGGTCAAACAGCTGCTTAATCCTTTTAATGATTTTAGTTGCCCTTCTCTGTACATTTTCCGCATCTACTGTGTCTTTCCTGAGTTGTGGAGACAAGGACTATGCAGCATACTCAAAATACAGCACAGGGTTTTAGACAGCAGTGAAATGGCACACATTGGTTCCTTCTTTACCCTTCCTGATGATGCCCAATGTTTTATTAGCACTTTCAGGTGTTGCTGTACATTGCATTCATGAGTTCAGGGAAATATCAGAAGTAATGTCAAGATGTACTTCCTGCATTCTAATTGCCAGTTCTGAGTTCAGTGTCATGTAAACATGCTTAGCTATTTTTTCCTTAAATATACCCCCTTAAATCTGTCCACAATGAAGCTCATTGGCCATGTTTTTGACTAATTTTGTAAAGTCCTTCTGGATCTTTCCTCCATAGCACAGTGACAACCTGGCAGAGTTTAGTACCATCTGCAAACCTAGAGATTTCCCTGCCCACTTCTTTCACCCTGTCATCAAATGAAGATACTGAATAAAACTGGTCCCAACCCTGAGCACTGGAAGACCCTGCTAGTGATTCCTCCATTCTGAAAATCCTATTTTAAACATCCTATCTTTGCCTTTAGCCAGTTTTCTTCTAAACCCGTGGTAAAATAATTTCTTTCACAAGCTGTTTTTTGAACATCCAATGTCTTATGTTCACCAAATCCCCAATATCCATGAACTGACTGAAAACCTCCTAGGACAGCAACACTTTGATGAGGCAGGATTTCTATCCACAGAAGCCACACTGGTTCTTTCCTGACAAATTACTTCATACTTAGCTAAATTCTTAATGATCTTATTCCTTCTTACTGAACCCACCATTTCACCATGAATAGAGATCAGATGCACTGGGCTTGAAGTTCCCAAAATCACTCTGGAGCATATCTTGCAGCTGGAAATTTTACCTTGTCAGTGCCATGGTACCATGGCTACTCACAAAAAAATACTGACATCCCATTCACATTTCAAAATAAAATAAAAAACTCAAATCACAGATCCCATGATTAATAAAATAATTTTATATTTCATCCTGTCTTTCTAGAAGTTGAGGTAAATGTCAAATACAACAGTAAATTTGTCTTTAAAAAAAAAAGATTTTAAAAACCCCAAGTCATCAACACAGAAATCAGAACAGAAAAGTCTTAAAAGATACATCATATCACACTGAGAGGGCTGAACTGACTCTAGGTTATTTAGTTATTGTACAATTAATGCACCTTTTGACCTTTGATGGAGGATTAATTCACACAATTAACTGTCATTAGTAAAATGGCTCTCTGTAAGCACCAAATTCCCCTCTGATTATACCCAAAATTATTTTATGCAGTACATAATCCTAATTGGTAGTATAATATGCATATAGCTGAGCATACTAATCTACCTCAGTATATACAGTATGTTTTGTTTCACTTTGTCTTTATCCACCTTCTGTGAAAGCTAAACTTTATATACTTCTTTCCTTGCTTATAACTTGAAACAGATTTTTCAAATGCCATTTAACTACTATATCTGAAGTCTGAATGTATAATAACTAAGAGAGGCTGATTTCCATTGAACCCAAAGGTGTTCTTGCTGATACTGATATAGATGTACTGCATCACTTGAAAATCTTATTTTTTGAACCAAAAATTAGTTTCTTACTTCAAAGACATGAAAAGATATAGTAATAGAAAGAGAAAAACAATCCTTTCCTAAACTGGTAAAATACACAGCCACCTCCAGGGGCCTATTAGGCTTTGCTGTGATATATTCCCTTCTTTAGAGGTGTTAGTTCCCACATCAGTCAAGCTTGGCTCCTCCAGAGGAAAAATTTGTTTTTAAAGAATTGGAAACACTTAATTGTGATCGATAGGATAAGTACAGCAAGCCAAGAATGAGCAGGGCTACCTGGGTACAACTTACAGCAAGAGAGAATGTATCCGAGAGAGCCTTGCAATGTGCTTCAGGCACTCTTGGGTTGGCTCTTCAAGATCACCTCTTCTTTCTTCAGGTTCAGGTTTAATGAACTCCAGATTAGTTTCTGGAAAGTCAATCTTTATTAAAAGAAGAAAAAAAAAAAAGAAAGACAAAAAAAAAAGACAAGTGATTTTAGCAATATGTATTGTCAGATACAACTGTCAGCAAATGTTATCTTGGATTTGTATGGTAAGTATACAAAATAGGACAGAAAGAAGAAAGGATAATTATTTGGGGATGCTCACTGTATGTAATAAGTGACTTAAATGTTTTGGTGAGAAATTCAGTCTGCAGAAATCAGTGGAAGCTAACTTTCCTGAGATAATTTCATCCACTGTATTTCAATTTTATTAGAACTGCACAAACACAAAGGTGAAGCAATCTTTTCCTTTTCTCCTCCTTTCCTGGTTTTTAATGGGATGGGTTTTAAGTGGAAAACTTTCACTAATGTAGATTTGGGTTGGTTTGTTTGTTTGTTGTTGGTTTGTTGTTTTTTTTTAGAGTAGGTTTACTTATGATTCCTTTATCACTTCTGATATTCAATTTCATATATACTGTAGAATACCTATCAGTTTTTTATTCTTTACATTTACATGTGGCATCAGAAATTTAGGATAATGTTTTTGAAGATACAGAGAAAGTAAACATTCAACCAAAATTACAATGCTTGAAGTACTTCGAAGTCTGAGTACATACTTGTCTGAAAACTCAGGCTGTTCTTCAAACATCAGCTCAATTTGCATCCTTTTTTGGTTTATTACTGCTCACCACAATCTCTTATCTATATCTACTTTTTAACATATGTATTTAATAAGCAACACTCTTCTAAAGGTTAAAAAAGTTATTCCCTACAAAAGAGTCACATCAGAAAACCAGATCATCTTTAAGGTCCCTTCCAATCCAAGCGATTCATTCTATGAAAATCTATCTTTATGACATTTCCAGCATGTTCCCAAATGGTGATACTGCCAAATGCATGGGAGTAACTGAAAATGAGAGATCCTGTTCCATTTCTTTCAGTAGAGAGAGATTATAAATTAATAACCATTTACTGCCTCAACATCCCTTTATTATTAATAGGGGGAGCTATTTTAAGGCATGGTCTTTGACTGAACTCCTCAGACTAGAAAATTCCCATTTGCTTGTCTGTTAAAACTGGGCTAATTTTAGGCCAGGTTTTTTTATCTGTATTATCTACTTTTACATGCCATTTGCTAATAAATATTCAGCTTTTCAATACAGAAAACAATTGCCTTTGCCCTTTAAGTATCCAGTTGCTAACTTAACCTGGAAAGGTGGCAAAACCATCATGCAGACTTAATGTATTTTCAATACTGGGAACAGCATTCTGCCCAGAATGAGTGAGTACTTTGACCAGGGCAATGATTGTCCCCCTGTACTTGGCACTGGTGAGGTTGCACCTCAAACCCAATTTTTAGTTCTGGGCCCCTCAGCACAAAAAAGACATTGAGGTGCTGGAGTGTGTCCAGAGAAGGGCAATGGAGCTGGTGAAGAGTCTAGAAATTAAATCATATGAGGAGAGGCTGAGGGAGCTGGGGGTGTTTAGCCCGGAGAAGAGGAGGCTCAGGGGAGAACTTATAACTCTCTACAACTCCCTGAAAGGAGGTTGTAGCCAGCTTGGGGTCAGCCTCTGGTCCAAGGCAACCAGCGACAGGACAAGGACATAGCCTTAAGCTGCACCTGGGGAGGTTCAGGTTGGACATCAGGAGGAATTTCTTTATGGAAAGTGTTGTCAGGCATTGGAATGGACTGTCCCTGGAGGCGGTGGATTCATCATCCCAGAGGTCTTCAAGAAGTGGCTGGATATGGCACTTAGTGCCATGATTTGGTTGACAAAGGTGGTGATCAGTCAAAGGCTGGACTTGATCCTGGAGGTTTTTTCCAACTTCAGTGCTTCTGTGATTCTGTGCTCAGCATGTAGTCATCAAGGAGAGCTACACTAATACCTATTAACAACTGCTTGTAGCCACTTTCCTTTATGCTACTCAGTCTTATTGCAAGCTGTGTGTTACACTCACAATGGCATACAATTCAATAGCATCAGAACAAAAGCTCAGATTTGACAAGGCAGCTGTAAGTCAGGTACCAAGTCCTTTATTTGTGTCAGAAGTATTTTGGGAACCAAAACATTCAGGTACCGACTCACTAATTTGTGTCAAAAGTACTTTTGGAACCAAAACGATAACAACAAAAATTACCCCACAAAAACCTTCTCCAGCCCTCAGAGGTGGTTATTTGGTATGGAAAGCATCAGACATATTTGCCACTGCACAGAACTACAGACTGTCATCTTGAAGATTAACACACTTTCTTTGTGTGGCCTTGAAAAGCTGCCTTCTTGCACTTTGTTAGAAAACAACCCTTTGCTTTGCTTTCTGGCTTTCTTACCTGCAGTGTGACCGAGGTTGGTGTGCTGGTGCTGCAGATGCCCGGGGTGATCATTGCTGTGGGTGTGCTGCACAGCCTCATGCTGAGCAGCACAGTGCCGTGAACGAGCCGCCTGCGAGAAACACAGAGGGAAACAGGTCAACAGGTTTTACTGAAATTACATCAAAGAACGTGGAACTGGAGAGCTTAAAAGACAAGCAAGAGGAGAACAAACCTTTTCTCTTCATGTGACTAGTACAAATCTGGCCTCGATCAGGAGAAGTTGCATCCTGGTGGTCTCACTGCTGTCTGTACATTGCATGACACAAATCACATTCCCAAGATATTCTAAGCCAGCTCTGCACTTTACCACTGACTTCTTGTGTGACAGGCATTGCCCTTTAAGCTAGATGCAAAATAAGGATAATACTATATCTATGTAATTTCTATCCCAAGATTTAATTTTGAGGACAAATATGTTAGAGACTGTGAAGTGTCAACACAGTGTAAAAAGTGGAGGGCAGCATACATTTGTTCCACAAAAAGAAGAAACTCATGGTAATCTACTGCAACCATGAAGGATCCTTGCTGATTTTATGTTCAGATGGCAGGGAGGAGGGAGTATGATATCAGAGTCTCCAAAGAGCTGAAAGAAATTCGAGTGGGATAGTTTGTACCACATTTACCACATACGGTTTTTGGACAGATGAAAGATTATGGTCTGAAGTACGAGTCTGAGCACTACACATACAAGAAAGTCTTATCAGCAAAACAGGCATGCATGTGGCCTGCAGATAAGAAAACCAGCACAATTTGGTATGTCAGCACAACTCAGTCTAGAGAACTTGAATAAAATCAGAAAGTTTGGGTGAAAATTCTAAGCATAACCAATCGACTCAAATTAAGAATGCAGTACCTGAATAAAGAAAGATATAGTACCCTGGATTTAACCTTTCATTTCACAGAGACACCGAGTATGCTGAGTTGGAAGGGAGAAACAAGGATCATCGAGTCCAACTCCCAGCCCTGCACAGGACCATCCCCAAGAGTCACATCATGTACCTGAGAGTGTTGTCCAAACGTTTCTTGAACTCTGTCAGGCTTGGTGCTGTGACCACTTCCCTGGGGACCCTGGTGCAGTACCCAACCATGCTCTGGGGGAAGAACCTTTTCCTAATGTCCCACCTAAACCTCCCCTGAAACAACTTCAGGCCATTCCCTCGGGTTCTGCCACTGGTCACCACAGAGAAGAGATCAGTGCCTGCCCCTCCTCTTCCTCTCATGAGGAAGCTGTAACTGCAATGAGGTCTCCCCTCAGTCTCCTCTTCTCCAGGCTGAACAGAACAAGTGCCCTCAGCAGCTCCTCCTATGGCTTCCCCTCAAGGCCCTTCACCACCTTTGTAGCCCTCCTTTGGACGCTAAGAGTTTAATATCTTTCTGATACTCTGGTGACCAAAACTGCCACAATATTCGAGATGAGGCTGGATCTATTTGTCCACATCTTAATGATTAGTGAGGTCAGAAATTTGATTACCTTCAGCATCTCTACTTTTACTGAAAAATAATTTTTATTAATATCTTTTCAAACACTGCTCAGCCAAAAAACCTGAGAGATGCACTAGATATCTTTCTGCCCATTGCAGCAGAAAGAGCCAGTCAGATAAGTGAGGTTTGAATGTCCAGCTCTTACCTGAGAGGAGGACATTAGAGCTACAAGAGAATCCAGATGAACTACTTGATTCTAGCATGAGTTTGCAATGTTGTTGTATGAAAGTACCTCTTGAATTGCAAACTGAAATAAATTGCTTAAAGTCGCCTGAGGAAGGTCTAAGAAACTCCCACAAAGTCATTGTTATAGTCAACAAAAATCAGTATAAACATAATTCAGGACTAATTTTTCTTTTTCACCTCTCAAGCTGTTCATGTTGGTGCAAACATTTTATTTTATTGTGAGAGCACAGCTCAGGAGGATTAAAGACAACCATTTTCTGAAGTTTCTTTTGCAGTTGTAGGTACATTTACAGGAGAATGGAGGCAGAAAGAGCTGTGATGTGAACAAGAGAGCACTTGAGGGAAAGCAGCAGTTGTGTTATATGAAGTCTTTCTCATTTAGGTAATTGATGTGAACGTGGAAATGATCAACAGTGATTCAAAGTTGTTTTCCTGTGATGTGTACTCAGATGACCTTTAATAAATGAGTGGCATCTCTTCAACCATTCCTTTGTTGACAGAGATTTACATCATGTGAACTAATTGGCACTTTTGTTAGAAGGGAGAGGAGTAGCTTAGAACAAATGAACATGAAGACTAAATTATCCTTCTGAGCTCTCATTACTGCTAATCACTTTCATGTTGTGCTCTAAAACTATGGGGGGCTTTAAAGAAGAATCCATACAGTGGGGTTTTTTTTCACAGGAAACCTGTGTAGACAAAAACAAGAAGTAGCACAGACCTCAGAGGTACTGTAGATGTGTTTATTTGAGACATTTCCTGAGCTCATTATTTCTACTCATTTACACCCAGTACTAATTTGGCTAAAGATCATCCAGGAAGATAAGGAAGAATCATCAGATGGGCTTCTCAGGGCCTCAACTGGAGACAGAGCAAGTAAAGCAATGTGCCTTTGCTGGACTGAGAAGATTTCACAGATTAGAGTAGATTTTAGGACTGTGAGTAAACCCAAAAACGTTAAGCTACCTCCACAGCGTGGAAATAACATCTCCTAAGAAAAAATGAATTTTATGAGACACATTAATGCCTTGTATATAAAGCAGCCTAATTTATACAGTTAGAAATAAGTGAGCAACTTACGTATCTTCCATCAGTAAGTCACTCTTTGGACTAGAGCTAGACTGTAAACACACAGGAGGTATTTTTTAAAAGATCACATCAGCTGGGAATTATGGTGTATGTTTCTGAAGCACAGCTTTCCCTAGCAGTCTCTTGGGCACTGTACACACTGCACAGTCAATATTCTTCCATCACTATTTTTAGAAAAAGAAGCAGGAGAGTGTGCAGCATCCATTCTGAAAAGGAAGGAACTATCATCACGAGCATGATAACCTTTACTGAATGGACAGATTCCTCTCTCTGCCAGCTGGTTGTGCTGATGACAGGCAGGTCACTCCTATTCTGCCTATCAAGTCTTCCCATCTGTAAGGTGAGGCCAGTGATAACAGCTATCTAAAGCCTGTGTAATGATCACAGCCATAGACAATGCCTTCATGCAACAACTTCAGCATCAAGCACATCAGAAGGTGAATAATCAAATGCACCTACTACCATTTACTTTTTTATATGCTCCTGCATAACCAGGGCAGATGGAAAGCCCTGGAATTAATTACACAGATCCCCAGTTCCTGTCCATTACCAGGGATAAAATAAACTTCCCATCTTATCACAGAAGAGGACACTACTATTAAAAGGCAGCTCCAGGTATCCTAACTCGACAAAGTCAACTTGTATCCTGAAGTCACATGGCAGCCTTCCCTCACCACGCTCTGCAAGAGAAAAGTTTTGCTGCCTGCTCTGCCTTGATTTGGAAATACCAGTTCAAAATAAATTGTGGTGTTGGAGACAGTGGAGTCAGAGCAGTGGGCACTATGGGGGACATTGCAACTCCAAAATTGCCCCAAATGATGGATTGTTAATTAGCTCTGGATCACTAAACTATTCAGCCCAAGAGACAAACACAGTTTCTGGTGTGAAGGAAGGGAAAGTCGACACACAGCCTTGCAAACACTTTTGAACTGCCTCTTGTGTCTAGTAAGACTTCTTGTTACAGAAGCACCATCAAGGGCTCTATTGGCAATGATTTAGGGCTACTATCTGACTGAAGTCAGCTACTTGAGAAATGCAGACATGGAGGCTCACCTACTGGACAAGTTGTCAGCTCCACTCATTATTACCGTGTTCATTCCCAAATGTATATAACATTGGAGTTACTGTTTAGGTTGGATATACCAGGAAATTAGGACAAAGTACTGTGTAAAATAACATAATTATCCCCAAACCTGAAGTTTCAGAAGTCTCAGAAATTCAGAGCTGAGGTTAAATCCAAAGCTCCTAAAATATAAAACTCCCCATAGCTTATGACCCAAGCAGTCATAATTCTGCATTGGAATGACACTGTGAAATAACTACTTATTACAATTACAAATACTACAGAGCCCTAGAAAATTCAAAATAGAGATATAATTTTCAACTGCAAAGTAATGCTAAGTGTCCTACAGACTTTTGTAAGGGCCATAACTTCCATCCCCACAGTTTCCAGTATAAATAACTTCCCTAAATTTGTAGGTGATCAAATACAAAATTATCAGATTATTTCAGACTTTTAAACCAGATTTGCAGTTACATTCCTGATTACTTCCTAAATTTTTCCCCAAAAATGTAAAGTTTAAGTTTACAAGCAATAACTTTCAGGTAAATAAGTACATTTAGGCAACCATTGGAGAATATTTGCAGGAAGTAACTTTGGGAAAGAGTGAAACTATTTGTACAGAAACATCCAAAATTGATAGCATTAATCCCAACACATGTTTGGTAAAGACTTTATATCCAGCAGCCAGTTATGTGATGAATCTGCACACTGCAAGAAAACTGACAGAATTAAGAGTTCAGGAAGTAATTAAAACTAGGCAAATTTGAAATTTACTAATCATCTGTTCACTGACAAGTGTTTATCAACAACAACAAACCTAAAATAGGCCAATGCTTGAGAAAATTTTTAGGTATTGTGTGGTTTCAAAATGGGCTAAGTATGAAGAGATTGTAATAAAAAATAAAAATAATATACTTTAAATAAAGATCTAGATTTTGCTTCTTAATAAATGTATATACATTTCTCATACGCTCTGCTTAATATTTTTTTAGAGGAGAACTGGAGTGCTAAAATCTCAGAAAATAACTACAGCCCTTTAATCTGGCAAGAGACTTTGACATGCCCAACAGCATGAGAACCTTCACACTTCTTGAAAGAGATGAATGGAATTTGTATACATTTATATGTTAAAATATGTTCATGTTTTCTTAATCTTCAGTTCAAACTAAACATAAAGAATTAAAAGATGAAGGACAGAAGTGACCATACAATGACAATAATCACTTTGGAAGAGAAAACAGGTATAAAAATTACAGAGATGAGTAAATTCAGAATCTTTTAAAATAAAGTGTTCTTTTGCCCTAAGTCACTAGCAGATCAAGATTCCTAAGTAATATCTGGCAATAACTCAAAACTGGTCCTTTTTCCCTTCTCTCTTCAACATAAGCCACAATGAGTTTGATTGAATTCCTGTGTTTTTAATCAGAAGATATAATGGACACAAATGAGGAACTGTATTTTTAAAATGTTTGACATTTACTGTGCTTCTCCAAAACTTAACAAAACAACCTGGCTTTTTTTTTTTATTATTATTTTTAAACAAGCATCTGAATACAGAAAGAGGGGCCACACTCTGTCCTTATCTTCCCTGACCCTGAGAAGAATGACCTGAGAAGGACCAACTGAGACAAGGATTTGAACAAGAACATTTGATGACCTAGGTAAATACCTCAGGGCTCCTGGCTTCTTCAAAGAGCTTACTTCTGTCCTTTCCCCAGTAAATTAAATCCTGGACATGAGAATATTAGGACTTTCATAGAACTCACATTCACCCCTGAGAAATGTTCTCTTTTGAGAAAGTGGTATTTTCCAAGCTCGAAATGTTTTGTCAAAGATTTTCTGGTCAGATTTCTTTAATCTCTTTATATACATTTACAGAGTTTGTTATTTAGAGACCCCAAGACAATAATCTTTGCAGTAATACAAAGTGTTCTTGACATATTAGCATGACACTACAGGTACAAATCTTTTCTTGGTACATACTTTCAAGTTTGGAAGTACTTTTCTGAAATAAGTCTTGCAGTTTAGTTGCATTCCAGAAGCAAGGGGACTCTCAGGGCAACTCTTATTTTTAAACCAATCAGTCTGTCAATTGAAATCATGGTGAAAGAATAATTCTGTGGAGCTGTGGTTGGCTAAAAGACGAAAAAGCATTTAGGCTTCTTTGTGTTAGTAATTACTATAATTGCAAATGACACAGCTATCAGATTAGGGGGTGTTGAACATGCTATTCCTAAATCATTCCTCCCCAACAACTCACCCTTCATTTCTGCTTTGAGGGGTCATTGCAGCAATGATCTCTACAATTACATAGCAAAGTAGCCCTCTGTCCCCTTCATTGTGCTCATTGTGTGTACCAGGAAAGAATGGAGCCATTTTTCAGTAAAATCTTTGAAACTGTCTAGGTGATTTGGAGATCTCCTCAAGGAAAATCAACATGCTTGCTTTGATGGCATACATTAAAAAAAAAAATCACATGTTGCCGAGGGCTTTCAGAACTTCCAAAAATCATTTCTTTTGGACTTGAATGCTGAAAAATAAGAAAATCTCTAGAACAACACAGGTCCTCAAGAAGAGGATCCCAACGTAGGCACCTTTGGAGGTAAATGGAATAAATGTCCCCCCATTATCATGCCTAATGCTCTGCTTTTGAATGAATGTACTGAGCACATATCAGCTTGCCGGGGATAAGGACAACTTACTCTTCATCTCAATTTAGATTTGCAGCCAAGATATTTCCTCTCTATTTCACCCTAAACACCAGGATGGTTGAAATACTCAAAATAAACATATTGCATGTTTTGTTTGAAAAGACATACGCAGTCAAAGAATGAATGATGTGCTCTAGAAGCTAACTATGAAAAACAATTGAATAAATTGTCCAAGCAATCCTTGGAGCAGAGATTCATGTTTCTTTCCCTCCTTCAAGCCAAGTGCTCTAATCACTAAGTCAGAAAAGAGCAGAGTAACTGAATTTTCTCTAAAAACATGGGAAAAGCCTCTAGCCCAGTCCAACCTATTTTCTAAGCCTCTCAAGGTTCAAAGTTCGGTGAAACACAAGGTCTTTCAAATGTGGCAAATTCATAAGCGCAATCAGATATTTTATTTGTTTTATTTTGCTTTAAGTGGTGATTGCCATGATATAGAGAAGTAGATCAAGATGTCTCAGTATAAGGAAAGAGCTACAGCTTACAGATGGATGCTAATGAAGGAACTTGTACGTGTTGGACGTACCCATCTACTGCTCAGAGGGTATGCAGGGCTATGGGCTACTAAATAAAAATTTTAGTAGATTTTAGACTTGATCTAAATTCAGATGTCGCAGTGTTACTAAAATATATTTAGAACACAGCAGAAAATTTACGTTAGTTTCTACACATCACTGAAGAGAAGTTCAGAGCTACAAGTACCTTTAAAGTATTGTCACATTGTGTACTGTGTAAAAAGAAGAGGTTAAAAAAAAAAGGAGAAAGCTTCTAAAGTGGTGTGGAGAGGGAAAGGTACTCATTGTGGTCATCACTAACTGTCCCGATTTAAGCAGAATGAATGGGTGTGAGAACAGAAAAAAACCCACCGACCATTGTGAACAAGAGGCTGGGCTGAAAAGGATTTTGCAAAGCTACAGGAAGGGGTTCAGCAAGGCCTTTCAACATGCCTACAGAACTTTACTGTAAGTGTTAAACAGTCACCTAAGCCGAGTTTAAAAACAATGTATGGCAAAGAAAGAAAAGCTTATGGATGGGCCTCTTACTGGGACATCGAAAGCAGTTTACTGTGACTGTCTCTGTCTTATTACTGCAATGTCCTGAAATGAGTATTTTCTGTCTTTTTATATTTCTCCCAAGTTGAGTGCAATACTTTCAAGAATGGTCTTAAGCTGTCATAAAAGACTGAACTTACTCTTTTGGATACATGGGGAGCATGTCCAGCAAGCACTTCTGTATTTTTAGAGGCACTGTTTACTCCCAGTAGTTTTATTGTCAGCATAGTTTCCCTCGGAAGCGCCTTTATTTCGTAGAGGAAGTTGATTCTAAAAAAAAAAAAAAAAAAAACAAAAAAACAACAGGAAAGAGAAAAATAAAAGTTAAAAAAAATTGAGCACCACAAGTGAGTTCTTTCTACATTTTCCTAGATGCCCTAACATATATCAAATATAAATTACAGGAGTCACACTCTGAAGGAAAATGCAACTGACAGATCCCTTCAATACATTGAGGAGTATTTTCACCCATTAACTTGAGTCCCAGTACTTGAGAAGAGGCAGATAAAACACATTCACTTCAGTGGTAACCACCAGAGCTGACAAAGGCAGGAAAAGCTTAGTTAAACTTTGCTTTAAAAATTACCTTATTAATGAAAGGCTATTTCAGAATAAATAAACCCTAGGGGTGAATTGTAAACCATAGTTAGTTATTTGCTGTCTTGTGTCTTTAGAGGAAAAACACCACTTAAAAAAATAAATGTTGCTTCTGAGTAGAGTATGATAATAAGTCTCTTGTTCAGGTGTGCTTTAGGGGTGTGATATTTCCCAACCATAATTTACAGACAGATTTTGTCTTAACAGCAATGAGTGATTCACGTTTTTTAGTGAAAAAAATCAGTTTTATCAATATTCATCTCCACCTTTTATTGACCATTAGCAAACTTGGCTGGTCATTCCATTTGTTTATACAGTTTATAAAAATTGATTTAAATTCATACTTAGAGTAATTCTAATAATCAGATACTTTCATGCTGTATGGATAAATCATGCATGGAATTACTCAGACATTTGCAAGTTTGTATTTTCTTTTTTCTGAAAAGATTGTATATGGTGGACAGTGCATTTCTAGCTTTTTTCATGTATATTCAGTGCAAGCTTAAATCTCTCAAGTGGAGAGGAAAATTAATTACACTGTTTCTGTATAAACAAAATCAATATAAGGAGCTAGAGGCTAAAAGAATTATTCCACATTCACAACTTAATCATTAAGAAAACAGAAGATCTGCATAATGGAGATTAAAAAAACAAACTAGAAGATAAATTTAAATAACATACACTGGCAGAGCAATGCAACTCTCAGAGTTTTGTCAAAGGTATAGTCATACTTAAACAGCAAGCAGAAGCAGAAACTGTATTTTAAAAGTATAGTAGCCTGAAAAATATAGGACTTATGGGTACCAGAAATGATACATGGTAACAGCATAAGGTAAAATTAGCATAAGATTTTGCTCCTATCTGTGAGATTGCTTCCAAATCTGTCAGATTTCTATTGAATTTGAGAAAGTTTCCTTGAATGCACTGAGGAGCCACTGAAAGAAAGGAAGATGGTTTTTCAGTTGAAATTCTGAAGTACTCCACATTAGCATTAGTGTCAAAATTTCAGATGATCAATCCTAAACATTTGGAAATTCTGCAAATTTGCATACCTCTCTCTTTGAATAACAAAGCAAGGCAGTCATTTCCCACTCCTGATTAACAGGAACAGAATTGAGAAGCAATTCTTAACTGTTGTCCCACATGTCCCTGTTTACAGCTTTCAAGTTTGCTTTCCCTGTCTCATGCCCTCTTCCTTACTCATAGTTAGAAACAATTACTGGGAAACAACTGTTTCACATGCAATAGATGGTTTGTTCTGCCTCTTTCACTGGCAGGCCAACAACACTGCCCTTGTAACACAAAAATGTCTGACAAAGAGTTGCACTTTAAAGCATCACCCATGCTGTGAAGAGACAAAAAAAAATAAATCAAGACACGTATTTTATGATACAGACAATTGTTAACGTTCCTAGTGAACCTGGGGCAGTGAAAAACCCCTCACAATTTGAAGAAAGCAAATGATTGCCAGAGTTTCCCCAGGACACGTTATATAGCATTACTTCCAGCAGGAAAAGAACCTGGAAACTATGGCAAGTTACACATCCCAAGAGTTAAAGTATGAGCCAAGGAGGACCAACATTTCCCTTCCAGTGACATATGGTACACAAGGTAGGGGAATATCTGTATTGCTTTTAGAACTTTGATTAATACATATCTTAACTTACCCAGTTGTCTCATCCTTTCTGACTCTATGAGGTTGAGTCAAACAGATGACTAAGAAGAAGAAAGAGGAAATGGAACACTGGCCAGATATAAGACACCCTGTGGGTGAACAATTTCAACAGTAGTTGAGAAGAACAAAGAAGCTGCTCGCTGAGAAGGTGTAATTCACAGATATTAGATAAAGTTATACAGCTTAATTCAAAGCCAAGGGCCTAATATCATAAAAGCACTCAACACAGAAGAGCTCTGGGGCAACCCAGGCTGTGCCCTGAGAGAGTGTAAACAAAACAGACAAGCCAAATAAAACATGGAGAAGAGGGAAACCCAGTGCCAAGAACGTATCTGAGGTGATGAATGATGGGCTTAACGTTAATTCCATACCTCATGCCTGCAGGTTTAACATAAATTACGGAGGATGGAAAAGGTGGAATAAATATATTAAGAGCAATCAGCTAAGAGAAAAGAAAGAAGATAATATAAGAGTCTCAGTCAGTGAAAAATGAAGCTGGTGAGAAAATAAGAGGGCACTTCTGGACTTTACACATTACGTGCTAAATGTATTAGTCTGTTCAAACTCTGCACCATGGAGACAATAACGCTTTTCAAAGACATACACAAGTTCTAAAGCAAAGCATACTCCTAAAAAATTACAGACAGAAGAAACACTGAACAAGGCAACCTCAGTACATAGCAAATGATTCCCGTCATTCCCGAGAACATTCTGGGAAGGACTGAATATGGTAACAGACTTTAAAAGAAGCTCATGTTTATACATAAAACCTATCAACTTAAGGTTCAGGTGCTAACTGGTTGAAGCACTTGAAAACAGAAACTAAATACATGAAAATCAGCAAATAAAGGAAGCCTTGTCCTTTGGTAGAAGCTCCCTGCCTAGATTCCTATCACCCAAACACTACTCTCCCTATTTTTTCTCCTCTGTTCAAATCAGTCCTTAATCTCAGATCAGACTCATTTTGAGTTAGTTAGTTTTTCTTTTTTGGCCTGATTTCTGGCTATACTGAAAATATCTGACTTCCTAATGTAATAGAAGCTCTTCCTGATGACCTTTTACCACATGCATTTTCGACAGCTGTTATCAACGGAAATACTATACAGGTTAGAATCAAAGTAGCAAGAAACTTTACAATAAGACATTGTCTCCTCTGTAACTTTTTATGCAAACATATTCCCTTCTGTTTCAAAAAAGGTGATATTACAGCCAAAAAGATAACAAAGAGTGAACACAGCTTGGTTAGAGTTTTGAGTGACCCAGACTTCCTATCACTGTACGACATGGAAAAAAAACTTCAGTAATATCTACTTCATTAAAATACTCTACTTTTTAAACCAATTTCATCTTGAATCTTGCAAAAAGTATTAATTAGTGTTTGCATACATCTATTTATTTTAGGAAAGAAAAACAGGCTGTTCCTGCATGTTTTAAATTATACCAACTAGGCACACTGCACCTTCAGTGATAACCTATACTGTTCTTCTCTCTGTGTATGTCAAAATATTCTAAATATACTGATTATTCTATCAAGTTTAGTGCTGCTTTTTTAATCTTTCTTAGAGGGTTAGCAGCACAAATAGCAAAGAATCACATTGTCTCATAGAACTGTGACAAGTATTTAATATTTAAAATAATTAAAAACAACATAAATATTTCCTTCACTGTGCATAGAATCAAGAATGGTTTGGGTTGGAAAGGAGCCTAAAGACCATTGGCCATGGGCAGGACACCTTCCACCAGACCAGGTTGCTTGGAGCCCTGTCCAACCTGGCCTTGAACACTTGCAGGGATGGGGCATCCAGAGCTTCTCTGGGCAACCTGTGCCAGGGCCTCAGCACCTCACAATAAAGAATTTCTTACTGACATCTAATCTAATCCTACTCTCTTCAGTTTAACACTGTTAGCTGATTTAAAATACTCATCTGACATCTGCATTTTGACTCAAATAGCATCTGTTCACAAAACTCAGTTCTGGACACAAGGTAAAACATACAAAAATAGGGCATATCTGGCTCCCTGGATTCTCAGCCTGTGCTTCTGGACCTCAGGACATTAGGCTCAACAAACCTTCCCTCACATTTTGACACTTAAACAAATGTAGGCCATTAGGTTTGAGGTGGAAATATGTGAACGCCTTTAATGGCTGAGGGAAATGTTGAAAAGCCTGCCAGACAGATATAAACTTGGGGGGGTACTTTTGAATCTATTAGAATTGGATTTTGAAAATTATTTTTGAAACTTAAGCAACAATAAAAGGTAAAAAGGTGCTCTTATGAACTGATACTATTCTATACACCTCTAGATCTTGTTTCTGAGATCTTGTTTCTTAAAGCACCTGTGACCTATGAAAGAATTTGGTGTCCATACTTAACTGCTTCTTTTTCCAAGAAGCATTTGGATGGAATTGCACATATTTAATATTATTTTGCAGAGGGAGAGGTTTCAGCAGAAAGCTTGAAGCTTCAGTCTGACTGCTTTACATTTTCATGAAATGGAAGAAGAGCAGAGTTCCTGTTTCAGTTACAGCTAAAAATTTATTTCTACTCTATCTTGCTATATTTTGTTTCAGAAAAGGTTTTGTAAGATGCATTCCAGAAAGGCTTCACCCACATTTTAGAAGCCAAATATGCTCTTAAGAAATAAAATCCTTCCCTTACACTTCAATTATATCTGCCCACATGCATCGTAAGAAAGTACTTGATCAAAACCTGGAGAAGGTGAAAATTCCTACAATGCATACAAGAATGATACAATTTTTTAAACACACGGACAGCAGTTGCTTTGCAATCATACAAAAGACTGAGGGTTGTTATACACTCAAACATTCTGGACTCAACTGAGGCACCAAAGCAGATGTTAAGCCCTAAAAATACCCATTTGGATGCTCAGCAGAAGTGCACCCCTTTTGTTCCTTCATCATAGGGCAGACCTACTACTGTTCCTATGTCTGTTAGGAGTGCAGTACAAGAAGGCTATGCAAAATCTCCATTAAGACAGATGTATAACATATTTGACATAAAAAGGTCTTCTCCCATATGACCAGCTTGCAACTGCTGTGTGTCTTACATAGAGGCAAAGAGAAGTTATGAATTACACTCTGTATTCAACTGTAATTTAAAAAAACACCTTTCAGATTACTTGTAGCCTTTGCTCAATTCTAATGTAATCAAGCTGCTTTCAGATTTAGAATACAGTAAACACTGATGCGAAATACCAAAAATTTGAAAGACTGTAAACATAAACATGTCATGCTCAGGAAGCTGAAAGAATTTCATATTACTACCAAATCACCAACAAAAGCATACTTCTTTCTCATCTATTGCAAGTATACTTTTTGTCATCCCATTGCCTTAAACAAATGTTGTTTGAGGGTGTGCTTTGTTTTTCAGGGGAATTATTTTCTTCAAAGCAGACAGGCAGGTGAGAGGTAATTAGTAGTTTTCACACTAAACTTCAAGTCTCAAATGAAAGCCCTCATTTTAAAACTGAAGATCCTTCTTATAAAAAACAACACACAACCCCCCAAAACCAAGCAAGCAAAGAAACAAACAAAACCCCAAACCACAACAGCCTTGCTGGTTTGTAAAAAAGAACCTTTACAGAAATATTACAATGAGTTTTCAGGCTGGATTGCATATACACTAGAATTGGATCCAAAAGGTGGAATTCCTCAAAAGAGGGCAGAAACACAGCCTTTAGTTGCATCTCCTTTTGGTTCCAGTATTCCTCCACGATGTCTCCAGTGAACAAAAGCTGCTCTCAGACCAGACTTGTCTTAGTCCTATTTCTCTTCCTCTGGCTACCCCACTTCTTTCTCACTCCCATCTCCCTAAGTTTCTGTGAATTAATTTGCTCAGAAGAAGATTCATTAAAAAGATGTGGGTGTTTGGGGTTTTTTTTGTTTGTTTGTTTTTAATGAATATTTCATTTGCAATATCTGTCAGACAAACTTATATCAAACACAGACCCAAACTTACTTCTCGTTCCAGTCAGCCAGGAAAAAGAAGGATCTTCTAACCGGAGTATTTTTGCAAATCTTCACTTGGCATATTGTCTTCCCAGCATAAGTCAGTGAACAGGAAAAAGAGAAAACTTTGTAGCTATGAAGGGGGAAAAAAAAGGAAACAAACAACAAAAAAAGAAGATTAATTTAATGTACCATGTCCAGCACAGTAAATTTGGAGTTAACCATTCAGAAACTTGTGAAGATCCATCCTTACATGAAAAAAAGAATTAAAATAATGAATCTCATATTAATGTGTGCATGAAGGGGTGTTTATTTTGGGTTGTTTAATTTTTCTGAGTTCAAAAAAAATTCTTAAGACATCTGGGTTCTCTTTCATGTTTTTGTTATTAAGACTAACTTTTTTTTTTTTTTAATTATTGCATTGAAGGAATTTTGGACATAAGTTTTGAACTGTTGCTACTTGTTTATCCTACAGTCAACAGTAAATCTCCCACCTGGACAACTGTGACAAGCTCTGGGACCCCCAATATATGAAGGACACAGAACTGCCAGAGCAGGTCCAAAGGAGGTCAGAAAGATGCTCAGAGGGCTGGAGAATCTCTCCACTGAAGACAGGCTGAAAGAGTTGGGGTTGTTCAGCCTGGAGAAGGCTCCAGGGGAGACATCAGAGTACCTCCTAGTACTTGAAGGGAATCTACAAGAGAGCTGGAGAGGAACATTTTACAAGGGCATATAGTGACAGGACAAGTGGAAATGGCTTCAAACTGAGAGTAGGTTCAGATTAGGTATTGGGAACAAATTCTTCCCTGTGAGGGTGGTGAGGCCCTGACACAGGTTGCCCAGAGAAGCTGTGGATGCCCCATCCCTTGAAGTGTTCAAAGTCAGGTTGGACGGGGCTCTGAGCAACCTGATCTAGTGGAAGGCATCCCTGAACTAGATGATCTTTAAGATCCCTTCCAACCCAGGCCATTGTATGATTCTATTTATACTTACTTTTCCCAATCTGTAAAAAAAGATTATTACTCAGGGGAATCTCTACATTCCTTACAGCAGAAGCATTAAAGGCCTCTGTGTTGGTTTTCTTCAGAGAGTTCTCCAACAGCTTCATAGTGAATTTGGGACTGGGGCTATCTGTTGTTTCATATTCTTCTTACTGAGATCTTTTAAAATATTAGTCAAATAAACCCATAGAGTATAAATAACTAATGTTCTTAATGAGTCTTGTAACTTCCAGATCTTCCTGCCAGTCTCAGCTTTAGATTTCATTCTGTACAAGAATAATGAGCATGGAAACAGTCAAATGTGAACAGGAAATCTGAAGCAGTTGCAGACTGAAGGTGCCTGAATTTTTCATATTTATAAGAATGATGGCTGATCTCTTCCAGAACATTATAATATTTTTTATAATTACTGTAGTAGATTTGCTTTTCAGTTTCTTTCTCTGTTTTTTTGTTTGTTTGTTTTTGTTTATTCCAAGAAAATTATCTGTAATCTGTAGTACCTATGAGGCATCAATGCAGAGAGAGAAAAAATACCTTGTGAGACTAGGAAAATGCTTCCCCTAGAGTCCAAACATTGCAAACAGCTGGAGGACAGTTCAGGAAGTGATAGATTTTTAATACGATCAAATTATTAAGTGTTGCTGTTTAAGCAGAAGCACCAATACATAATATACAGACATATTCCTGATTCATAAATCATAAGGATCTAATCCTGGAAAGATTAATGCTTATACAATGTTCATTCTGACTGAAGTCAGACAGGTTGCTCAGAGTGCATGCACTTCAACCCATTTTAGGTCTCTGCAGAGCGTTTTGCCTAAGCAGCCTCTCTGTGAATTCAAAGACATGACTCCATGGTTTTGTCTCAGAGATCACTTCATATCACCCAGATGTAGACAGGAACCTGACTGGTTTTGGCTGTAGAAACAAATGCAGTGAAACATGAAGATAGCAGTGTTATGCCACTGGCAGCAAATAAAGTACATCTGCTTGGAATTTAAATGAAATAGGAAAATAATCAGATAAAAGAAACAAGAAGAAATGAAAATAAGTAAATAAAGGTTACCAGTTTTGCAACATTCTTCTGCAGCTTGTAATGTCTGTACCAATCTTTTTAATGAGGACAGTAAGACATATTCCTGTCCTCATACAGACATATTCCTGAGTTACTGTATAGACATTACAAGTTGCATAATAATGTTGAAATTGAGAACACAGATATAAAAATTGACAAAAAAATCAAACAACGAAAGTGAAATTGAGATGGATTTGACACCTCATGAACATGATCCTGGAATATATGAGACAATTCTCCATTATCTCAAAGAATTAAAGGAAAAGCCATTTATCACATATATTTCTATACTTATGTATAGGAAAATCAATGTGAGATAGACAGTGAGGGATGTCAAAATTCTAGCCTTTTAACATATATATAATATATATAAAATATGTTACATATTATATATAAAATATGTTATATATTATATATATGCAGCAATATATAGTATTAAATATATATTTAAAAAGGCAGCAAAATCATTAAATGTGGCCTTCAGGAAAGGGAAAATTAGATCCATGACATAGTCAGCAGGAATTCATGCAGGTGTGGAAATAAGAATGGGGATATGCATGTGATTAATGCTACTGAAAGTACTTGAGGAAAGCAATGTCAAGAGTAGCAGTCCATGTTAAGAAATCCATGCTATGGAATATGAATATTGGAAAGACTGGAAATGGAGATTAAGGAGGAAGAGAGATTCTCATTTTCACATACTTGAACATAGCACTGAAGTCATCAGTGCCTTTAGGCCATATGTAATTTCAAATTTTTTTGGTACAACAAAATGCAGTGGGAATGGTGTAACCATTTGAAATCAGGATAGTGATTACAGTTCTGCTTTTATTATCTTAACTAACACAAAGTCTCTTAGATTTTTATAAAACTGCTAATTACATCTAATGCTGTATAGTACGCTCTTGCTCACAGTCTAATACAAATGAATCCACTGTCATTTGGAATGCAAGGTAAAATGGAAGCAAGGGAAAATTAACTTTGAGAATCACATTTGACTCAAAAATAAGGCTACCAGAGTGTGGTGACCGTTTCATCTTTGAGCACACTGTAGTGGTAAGAAAACACCAGTTTTGCTCGGAGTAGGAAAAGCAGATATTTAAAAGAAGAGACAACTACTTCTACCAAATTTCACCAATACAGAAGAGAATGCTCCAATCAGCTTTTTATTAAAGTTATCTCCCTCTTTCTTTTTTATGTTACGCTGCTATACCAGCTATACTTGGATCTGCAAACTACATTTATTTTAATCACCTTCCATAAAGAGGATAGTCAATGCAGATGCTTAGCCATGTAATGCTGAATACACCAAGAGCAAATGTTGCTGAGAAAGCCTCATTCAGGTTGGGTTGAAGCAAAATCACCCCTCTGTTTAACTGGGTTAGCTGGCCTTCAACCCTTCCAGTTACTTGTGCTGCAGAGACCACACAAAGTCCCAGCCCAAACTCTCTCGGCCTGCAGTACACACCCATTCCTCCTTCCCCCGAGCAAGTCAGTCATGGAAGCATTTCTGAACACACCCATCAAGGCAGTGCTCTGAGGTTGTTTCCATTACCATCCTTCCACACTGGTCAAGGGCAATCAGCCAGGCCACCTCCCTGATTCTCCATCTACCTATGGGGTCTGGAAGTCTCCTAGCTAGTCAAGCTTAAGTAAATGCACTTCATGCTAGAAAAACAGTAGAATTACACCCACTCAGTCTCTAACATTAATATAAAAGTATCACCAAAGCAACAGAGCTAAGCTGGTATCTGTGAAAAATATGTGATGAAAGAGTGTTCTTGTGAACACTTGCTGGACCTCCTCCTACCTGTTCACCCAGGCTTCTGGGATGTTATGGGCAGCATAAACAGTGAAGCTGAGCTGGGAATCGAGGCTGATGTCTGCACAGGAAGGGTTTTTGGGTGTGCTGGCAAGCTGGAAATTTGCATCAAAGCTGCTGCTGTAAACATGGATGAGACGAGAGATGGCCAGGGAGAGCTCAGTCACAGCAGCCTCTATTAACACTGAGAGGAGAGAGAGAAATAAATAAAGGTTAGCAATAGGTCATTTATGAAGAACCATATTTATCTTAAACCATCAGTTAGAGCTTTCAAATGCTTCCCTAATAAAATTTAATTAAAATGACATAACCTACCAACTGAAGCCAATTAGCCATCTGTGCTTCTGAAAGCAGCCTTAGCTCATTTCTGGTGTATCATTAACAGTCTTTCATTACAGTGCTTTCAAATTAAGGCATTTTCAAAGTAAGCATTTTCAACTAAAGCAAGTTAATGTGTGCCTTAGAGATGCCATTTCAGTCTGTGAATTTTAGTGCTGGAAGGATTTTTATTAAGTAGGTGTTTTTTGACTTCAGCACTAGGTAGCTACTTACTTCAAGGGAACTGACAATGCAGCAGTAGAGTGGAGAAAAGGCATTGGTTAGATTTTAAGACCATAAGCTGTTGTAACTGTAGGTAAACAATTCACAAAACACACACAATAGCAGCCACAGTCAGACATAGTCAGCACTCAGATGGTCATGGACTGGTGATAACATTACACAACAAGGGACACTGAAGTACATACCTATAGGAATACATATGAAATGCAGAAATACATATGAAATATCACTATTATTTCCTCTGGCTTCAGCTCTGCAGTGCCTTTTTTTTTTCTTTTTTTTTTTTTTTTGTTTGGTGCAATTACTGACTTTTATCTATCTTCCCTCTCTCTGTTTTTGGAGCATCTTGGGATTGCCTGATTACCAGTGTAAATTAAAATCCCCAGTCCTGGCAGCCTCTGTCGAGTGAAGAGAGCTGTTTAGAGCACTCATTTCTAAGGCAAGGGACGGGTTGAGAGAGAAAGTGTCATAGTACATTATATCATTCCAGGATCAAGATGATTAGTCTTCCAAGAGGAAGACAATTTCTCCTTTTTTCACCCCTCTAACTCTTGGGTTTCTACATGATCAAGAACATACTCTCACCACTTGTTACAGCTCCTGACATGCTCCCTAAACTTGTCTGCCCACTGTAGTCAGCAGCTATCTATTAACTCATAGTGACTATGGGGGGCAAAAAAATAAATGAAACAACCCAGGAATAGGAAGTCTGAGACATCTATTGGTTCTTATACTTGGAACAGAGGCAGGAATCCTGCCCAACACCACATACAGATACCACAATTCACTGGAGTTAGCTATCTCAGTTTCCTGACAGAAATGCGGCCAAAAACCCCTATCCTCAGTCTGGAATTTTATTCTCCTCCTTTGATACCTTTTGCCTTTAAACTAGCAAATATTCAGAACTACTGAGTCACAAAATGCATGGCAAACAGTGCCAAGAAAGTATTTCAGTCTTCATTTTATAATAGACAAATTTTAACTATGCAACAATAGAAATATACATAAAACTGAAATAGTTTGACATATAGTGGGGTTTGCTACTAAAAATATTGACATGAAGGATTGCCTAGAGTACTACACCTTGGTATGTTGTAATCACCTTCCATATACGAAAACTGAATCATTTTAGAGACTAAAGGTTAAGAAAACTCGGTCCTTTTACTCTCTGTGTATACCTCTCTGTCTAGCACTTGGTTTTAATTACTTTTTTATTTATTCTCTTCAGCATTTTCACCATTTATCATCCTCCATCATAACTGTTTTGAATAAATCTTTTCCTCTAATGATTTTTCCCCTAGAATACCATTTCATCCTCACAGTCAGTTCTCTTGGATGTGTCATCACTTATTACCTTCCTAACTAAATGTTTAATTTGCACTGAATTCTTTTACATTCCCAGACCTTACCTTTAGTCATACATATAGAGCCTTAAGTGGTCCAGAAGAGGACATCAGCTGACTATTGTTTGAACCAGTACTTCTCACCTTATCTGAAAAGTACCACACTATTTACATTTAGAGCAAACAGCTACTTGGGAGATTCCCCGTCTCCAAGCTGTTCAAAGTGGCTGATAGGTAGATACAGTGTGACAGCAAAATCCTTATTTATGCCAATTGGCCTGCTGCAGTCAATGATTGCTGAGTGGAACCTTCCCAGCGTTTTCTCCAGAAGAGGGTAAAACATAGCTCAGAATCTGTGGAAACAGACTGTTTTTATAACAGGTTGTTTTTATACATAGGATTTAAGGCAACGTTTCAAATTCTGTCTCCAGAACAAGAGGAAATGTGTTATATCTCAGCTAAGCCAAAGAAAGAAGGGAATACTCCTTAGACAAAGGATTCCCAAAAGAGGAAAGTCAGGAGAAACATACACAACAGGGTGAGTATTTTCTATAACAGAAAATTTACACATGCCAGGCAAGGAATTGTGTAAGATGCAAGGTGCCTATCACTATATCCAAGCTACCTTGACCATTGACCATGTTTGCAGAAAAACTATTCTTATGATTTACCTGTTAACAAGCAGAATGTCAGATATGTAAAAACCAGACAAGCAAACAGAAAACTCAACCAAACCAAAGAAAACCCACCAAAATTGAGCGGGGAATTTTTGCCATAATTATTATAACATGCTTCTATCTGTCAGTGATGAGGTGCAAAAAGTCTTCTGGGTGTCAGAGAACTGCCCACTGTATGACTATGTGGGGAGATGGGGCAAGGTTAAAAGTTTTCACTTAGCTGTAGACAATGTCCATGAGACTCCCTCTAAGGGGAGCTGGGAAATGTTATTCCTTTTCCTCTCTCTCTCTCTCTCTCTCTCTCTCTCAAATTTCCATCTTTCACTCGAGGGCTTGCTGGGTCTGTGCCTGACTGCAGAAATGGAGTCAGTCTGGAAACAGGGCCTGAGATGGGCACTACAGGCTGCCTCTTGCTATAATGGCATGGAAGGGGTGAAGACAGTAATGGAGAAATAAGGAGCAATCAGTTCAGCTGCCAGCCAAGGGAATCAAATGAATTTCAGCATTATTCATCTAATTACTAGGAGATACAGAATGAAGATAATCTCAGGAAGAGAAGCCCTCAGGTGTAAGCAAATGTCCAAGTACAACCCAGTTTGCACCTCCAGGATTTTTTTTCAACATTCATTTTCTCACTCTTAGTAGTCTCAGTTTTAAAAAACTCTATGGTTTCTGTGCCTGAGCCAACCCTTTTTCAAACCCCATTCTTCACTCATTAAGACCAGTAGCAACTAATTGAATTAGAGACAAACATCTTGGGTAGTCTGTAAATGCCCATTACTCATAAAACTTGGTCAGCATTTTTCCACTGCATTTTTATGAGCTGCTGAATAGGATTTGGTAAACTGAAATTATATCGCTCGTTCCTGAAGCCAGAGAACTTTACTGGGTTTGATGACTTTTATGATTAATAAATCTCAGATGAGAAAAGACTGTTTCACTGATTTACATAGCACAGGCTATGGACTTCCTACAGCAGATTCACCGTTGCAGCTGCATCAGAGCTTATTTTCTAGAAAGATGTCCCAGTCATAGCCAGTAGGGAGGAGACAATGAACAGACCACATTGCAAAGTGAACTGTGACCAAGATTAATAATCTCACAACTCAAACCTCGTAATTTACTTCTGCTGTGAAATTATTTGCCATCACCTTCTCACTGAAGGTGAGAAGAAATCAGACTTGCAGAAATGAGATGAGAACGAGGGAAGTGAACTTTAACCACAGCTGCCAGATATGCTTATTTCTGACACGCTCCTTGTACATGAAGTCTGAAGGAATAAATTTCACCCTTGGTCAGAAGCAGAACAATCTGCACCATCCCTGAAAGTATTAATGAATATACCTGCAGGTGCCTTCAGGATTTAGTAAGGAACTGGTGTACTCCTTACAGAAAACCACTTATTTTCTTCTTTTCAGTCCAGTATTATAATTCACATTTTAGTGCCAGACCTTCCCATGGAGCAGGTACTTTGCTGTTACTGCACCAGCAGATGATGTCAATTCAATACATTTAAACACCTTCTCTGACTCTCTACATGTTTTGTCTGGTGAAAACACGACAAATATCTAGTTGAACAGAATTTGGAATGAAGGCTTAAGACCTTTTTGACACATTAAAAATATTTCTGAGAAATGGAGTTTTATATTTTTCTTTCCAACTTATTTTCAGAGAGAAAAAAAAGGAGAAAAATCTTGAATACAGTTTATGTCACACACACACAAACCCCTCCAACCCCCCATAAAAACAAACAAAAAAAAACAATAGGAAAAGACCCCCTAACATTTCAATAAAGTGCTAAGCAGCATTAACTAGATCACTGTAATAAGAAAGAGGAAAAACCTGAAAAGTCTGTAATGCAAATAGTGATACGATGCAACTTCCAAACACCAATATTTACCATATTGTTTCTTCCTACTAGTTCAAGAGTCCTATGGATTATCCCTTGAAAGCAACTTAAAAATCTGCTGTCCTATTATCAAAAATGTCTCTGCTCCTATATGCTTTATAAGGCCTTGGTAACTTCTGCCTAATTTTTTTGAAGAACTGGAGGGTTGCAATTATTTCAAAATTGGTCTTGATTAAAAAGCCTCTGGCTTTAAGACCAACATACCAGAATGTAACACAGCAACAACTTAAAGGTGAAGAGCCATGCTCTGATTTGAAAACAATGCAGAAGTGACACTTACAGAGATGAAATGTAATCAATAAAAAGCCCTTGACATTCCTCCATATTGCAAAACAAAAAGTGTTATTTCCAAAACAAAAATATAATGGGTTTGTGACAAGAAAGGAAGGAAGTGGAGTTTTCAACTTTAAGGAAAACCTTATAAAAAACTTTCATTTTTCCCCTTTCTTCCTCTTTCTATTTTTTACAACTTTCTGTTGTGAATATTTTTATGACTGGGTCTAGAAGCAACTATCAAATCCCATGCACAGTTAGAGAACCTTTACACTCTTCAAATATAATGCTGATTTCATTGTTAACAATACATTTTTGCATTTATTTGAAGAGATAGTGACTGCAGCAATTCAGCTGGAAAAGACTGTTGTTCTTGATGCGTACTAGACTTTCTGGACGGGTCCCAAAGAACTACTGATCAAATTCCAAAAGCTGCTTATTATGTCTGATCTGCTGAAATCCCTGCCTGAAGTAGCAAGGCTGTAGACACTGAATAAACATTCATTCATCAGCTTTTGAGGAACACGCACAGACTCAGTTTTGTACCAGTCTGCTGACTTTTCATACTCTGGACTGCAACAAACTCCAGTGCTAAATATCTATTAACTTAAGTAATTTTAGTCTTTATTTTCTGTGAACACTTGATGCTGCAAAAGGTCCTAATGTCTAGAAATGCCTATAGTTCCTTACATCTAAGAAGAAACAAAAAAATATTTTAAGCACTAAAGCAATATAATTTTCTAAGGACTTCACACAGAGGAAGAAGAACATGATCCAGACTTAGGCATAACATGGATAAGTACTGCTTTATTCACAGCAATGGAATAAATTGTTCTACAGAGATAACTCTTAATAGAGGCAGTTATTGCAACACTAAATCAAGGCTACATATGCTGAATATAGTCTTTGACTTGGTTAGTCCATGGTGAATGACTAATAATAAACCTCTGAAAATTTTTTATTAAAGGGAAAGATTAAAGCAGTTTCTAAACAAATTATTAAGTGAAGTTTTAATTTTAATAGTATCCTCTATCTTTTCTTCTTTTGTGGTAGGGAGAAGATATAACGAAGGAAATCAAAACGCTTTTATGATATTCAGGGTAATAACTACCACTTGGGGAAAAACGAGGGAAGGTAAAGGATATTGTTAGTTGGACTAACTGATAGTTGCTCTTGCTGTTCAAATTTGACCCTGTTTTTTTCAAGATAAACACGAATACATAGAAGAGACAGAAAAGAACAGTACAAATGGGAAATGCAGTCTGTCTCCTTGGCTGTCAACGCTGACTTCATCTGCAACTGTGCTGCTCGAGAAAGCCAAGCACTTGGATTTAAGTTTCCCAGAGATCTGGAAAGATTTACCAGCACTGAGCTAAGGCTGTGATTTTCCTTTAATTTTGGGTCAGAGGCTTGCAGATTTTTGCATGGCTGCAATCCTAGACTGCTAAGCCTAATAAAGTAAAAAAAAGGGTGGGACACAAATGAGGTGGAAAAGGAAACACAAAGGTGATTTCAGCAGGAATACACAACTCACCACCTATTAAATTTTTACTTCTAGCTTCAGCAGGTGAAAATATCGTCTGGATTCCTCTCAGGTTCAGTGTTCCTAGATCAATGGATGGGAGGCCTCATGGCATTATCATGAAAGGGAGCACTGAGCAGAAAGGGACTAAAGAGAGCTTGTCATCCTCAAAACAAAAGACGTGTAATTTGGTTTTACCAACTTCTTGAAGGTCAGGCCTACGTTCCAGCGGATCATTTTTGGTCATTGCACTTACACTTTGTTTTTCTCAGACACTATCTTAACACCAGCTTTGATATGTTAGCTCATTAGCCTAACCTTAAATATTTTGCTGACTTTTAGAAATTTATTAGATAAGTGCAGATGCAGGGCATCTAGCATGTCAAAACATACATTAAATATATATCAGTGCATGTAAGAGGGCAATTGGAAATTTGGTTACCTTGGACAACTTTGAATATAGACCTCTATGGAATGAGTAATGGCCTGGCAAGTTCTGGCTTGCAATCAGTGAGTTGTACTTTCTAATATTACACCACCAAAAGGATTCTGCAATTGTTTTGAAATTAGGGTGTGCCAAGAACAAACAGAAGCATAACACTTCACAGTTGAAGGTTTCCTGACACAAATAAATATGTACAGAGAAGGAATAAACACTGAATCCTTTACTGTTATTCAGTGAATCAGATTTTCTTGAGGAAGCTGCTGATTCAATGGAATCCAAATTGGGAAATATCTTTCAGTAGAGGAATGTTTTAGATCCTTTCCAATCAGGTTTTCTGAACAGTGTGCAGAGGATGTTTCTAAGGTAGATATTGATTAGTAACTATTCATTCTTTCAGCAGCAGCAATTAGTTGCCATCAAGAGCATTAAAAAAATGCACAGGATAAAGGACCATATCCAAGGGAGAAGTATCCTACAAACTGTATTTGCCTTCTCCCTTCTGCACCTGCATGTTCTCCCCCCCACTCTCCTGGCCCTCCAGCTGCTTAGCTTTTCCTGGCAGCTTACAAATGTAATTGCTGTTTCTTTTTTTGCTGTTCATGAAGTTGAATAATGCTGAAACAACAAGCCTGGCATTTGAAAACCTGCATTTGAACCACCTCCGTGGTTTGAAAAGCTGCTGCAGCCTTTGTGGCTGGTTCACCTTTTTGCCTCTCCGAGCACCCTGCAGTCAGAGAAAAGCACAGAGAGGAAAGAGGGAAAAAGGGCATTTCAGAGGCCACTTTTTTTTCCTCAAACAAAATGGAGAGAGATCAAAGTTGCTGAGCACATCCCAGCCCACCCCAGTGCTCAGCTGGAGGGACCTCTGACAGCACCCTTGTAACACTCCCAGCTGCATGAGGGGCAGAGCAGGACCCAGTGTGGCAGTAGCCCTGATGTGGGTGAGCCCTCCTGGAATCCAACCCATGGCAGAACAGACTCCTGCTCATCCCTTGGTCTGTGAGGTGCTTCACAGTAATGCCAACAGTGCTGGGCATCAGCCAGTGAGTCTAAGATATTTTTAACTGAGGAATTAAATAAGGAAGGGCCTATGATTTTGTCCATTACTGTTATTTAACCTACTCTTTTTATGACAGTCTGTCATTAGACAAAACACTATTTGTACAACAAAAGATCACAAAGAACTAAAGCTTAAGGAGAGAGAATGAAAGTTATTGGAGCCAACTGGAAAAGTCATACAGAAAAGTAATTTTTTAGGCTTCCACAAAGTTCATTATTTTTCCTTTTCTCCATATGAAAAGCTGGAATTAAAGACAACTGCCATGACCACCACTTAATGTAATCAGTTCTTTCACTCTACTATTCATTCTCCATATTTGAGTCTCCAGATTAGCTTTTGGAAATGCTCTTTTACTTACACTTTTAACTTGTCATAATTACTTTCTAATAAGACTAAATATGTAAATGTCAGCAATATGCCAACTCTACCAGTTCAGTAATACAAACAAATAGCAAAATGTGTTTTCTGATGATATACCTTGAATCAACATATTTTAAAAATAACACTTTACCTTTGCTGGGTGTTTCCACACTTTGAAGTGAATCCTATAAAGACAAAACCAGAGGGGAAAGAAGTAATCAGTTACTTCAGAAAAGACCAGGTAGCAGTTATAATGGTTATAGGAGTAGTACTTGTGGAAAATAAGGTGAAAATGGGGAAGGACATATTTTATTGTTACAATGACAGAAGACATAACTGGGATTCACAGTACCAGGACCTCCTTTCTCCAGCTCTTCCACCTGCTTCCTCTACCACCTCAGACAAGTCACTCAGGACCTGATTGCTGACAGCATTTGGGTATGTCAAGATAAAAAGAAGCATTTATCAACATTAGAGGCACATACACATTCTCAGCCTCTGTGTTGGTATAACAGAGGTGAGAATTCCCTCTCCATCCCCTTGCCTGCCTTACACATTCAGACATGAAACCCAAACCATGCTGAGTGAGCAGAGCCTCAGCATCCTTTCAAAGCTGAGGAGCAACAAGTCTCCACTCAAGTGTCCTTCATTTCACCTACATTCCTGTGACAAATTAGCAAAAACAGCTATGCTCTTCAGTGGCCTTTGAGCAGGCAGCTAGCCAAAGGCAGCCAACAGGAAATACTAGGTGTGGGGATTTAGAGGGTGTTTAGGTCCTTGGTGTCTAAACACAGCTCTTGATCCCTAACATTAAGGTAAAATCTAGATTCCCACCTCTCATATCCCACTGCTGTCAGTAGGAACTTCTGTGTGCTTATATCTGCTGAAAGGTCAGGCCAGTTATTTAGACTGAACTGACCAGCCTAATTAAACTTTTTGTTGTTTGGTTTTTTTTAATGCTGCTTTATTAAATCCCCAGGCACAATAACTGTCATCCATCAGACCTTGCTCTGGGCAGAATTAAATACTGTGACACTGCTTGTGCCTCCCTGTCCACAGAGGAAAAACTGTCATAACAGGTAGTTCTGCATCTCCTGGCAGCACCATCAGCCCTGGGGCCACAGGTGGGACCCAGCCTTGGCCCAAAGGCAAGTGTGGGCACACCTTCCCCTGCCTGAGCACCAGCTGCTCAGTCTGCCCCGTCTTCACCTGGCTCAGACATGAGTCAGCAGTGCTCTGGCAGCCAGGAGGGCCAACCATGTCCTGGGGGGCATCAGGCAAAGAATCGCCAGCAGGTCAAGGGAGGGGATTGTCCCGCTCAGCTCTGCACTGGGGCAGCCTCACCTTGCATATTATGGCAGTTTTGGGTGCCACCATATAATAATGATATAAAGTTACCAGGAAGTCCAAAGGAGGGCTATAAAGATGGTGAAGGGCCTTGAGGGGAAGCCATATGAGGAGCGGCTGAGGTCACTTGGTCTGTTCAACCTGGAGGAGACTGAGGGGAGACCTCATTGCAGGTACAACTTCCTCGTGAGGGGAAGACACTTCTCTGTTGTGACCAGTGACAGGACCCAAGGGAATGGCCTGAAGTTGTTTCAGGGGAGGTTTAGGTTGGGTATTAGAAAAAGGTTTTTCACCTAGAGGGTGGTTGGGCACTCGAACAGGCTCCCTAGAGAAGTGGTCACAGCACCGAGCCTGACAGAGTTCAAGAAATGTTTGAACAACACTGTCAGGTACATGGTGTGACTCTTGGGGAGGGTCCTGTGCAGGGCCAAGAGTCGGACTCAGTGATCCTTATGGATCCCTTCCAACTCAGGATATTCTGTGATCAGACCTGCATCTACCAAAGTGACACAGAAATAAGTTACAGTAGTCGCAGATCTTGACCAGAGAGACTAGAAAGTTATTTCTATGTTTCAGCATTGCTCATGGCTCGTGCTGTTTGAACCCATGTCCCTGAAAGGTTTACTGTCCTCTACAGTCATTAATCTCTTTGCAGTGGGTTGAGAATGCTTCATGTTAGTACATATGTATTCAGCATGATGATTCTTAAAAACTACAACGCATGCAGAGGTGGCATAAGAAATACAATGCTGGATGCACGTTCTCCCTCTAGCACCCAGCTTGGAGCTGCAAGCATTTGTCTGGTAAATATGAACAGAAGAAGTCAAATGCTTACTTGAGGGGAGAAAAGCGACATCCAGGCTGAGAATTACGTTTTCACAATCTTTATAATGCAGTGAGACAAATGGGAACAGAGACCTTTGTTCAATTCTCTCAAATTTTGGAAAGTAAACAACATTTTGGCACAGTACTTGTAATTTCAACATAGTGTAGCCTGTTTAATATATAGTGGATTAGCGCTTGTTCTGGCAGGATTTGATCTCCTAGGACTTTTTGTGAGCTGCTGTAAGAAAGGAAGGGGAAAAAAAAAAAAGAAAGACAGAAGAAAAACTTTAATTGTGCATCAGGCCCAGAGTCTCCCCTGAACAGATTTTAAAATCCCAGGTTAGGCTGGTTAGAGACTAAATGAATCACATTTATAAAGAGATGCAATCAGCTAAGAAAAAACTATCACTGGTGCCAGTTGCTTTCATAATCCCTTAACCATGGTACAGAAATGCACAGCACTGGCAGTGAGGAGGCAGTAAGGAGGTAATAAGTACAATTTAATTAAACATAGAAGACTGAAAGTAAGTTTTTCTTTTTTTTTTTTTTCATAAAACCAGAATTAAATAGAAGTACATTGAAATTTCTTTCCAAGTACACAAGCACACATGTACAGATTCGTATAAACATATATATACTGGCACCCTACATAATTTACACTGGAAGAACTAAGCAGTGGTTTCCCTGAGGCATTATGTGCACATGTGCCAAATGGATGTGTTAAAAAGTATTCCACGGAAAACCACACCATACATTACACTAAAGCATCAGGAAACCATGGTGAAAAAGCAATTAGAATTTTTTTTTTTGGCATTTCTCCTTTACCTGATGTGTAATGCTGCAGCACTTGAGATGTAACAGGTAACCTCAAAAATGTCACTAAACTTGTGGTGCAAGTTATCTGCTTGTCTGAAAAAAAGCCTCTCTTCTACCTAAAAAACCCTTTTGGTACTATGCTGATGGACATAATAGAAACAATTCAAGCAATCTGTCAAGATACACTGATATTGCAATATTTAATAATTTTGTCAGTGCCCATATTCACATAAATTGACCCTACAATTCAATATGAGTTTAACTCAAAAAGAGGTTTGGAGAAGTCGTACTCCAAACAACTAATTAAGTACTAATTTTGACCGCATATGTTGCTACAGGCAGGAAAGCTGGTCCATTGTCTTTGGATAAATATTGATAAATATAGATACAATCTGATTTGTTATGCTTACGTTCTATTCTATACATGAGATAGTTGCATATAATGTGTAACCTTTATTTTCATAAAATGGAGGTGTTCAGGTTACAAAACATGCAGAAACATACTTTACTGCTTTCATGACATTTACAGTTCAGTTGCTGAGAAAGATGAAGTTCTGTATAGACTCAAACCTGAACATTTTCTAGATTGCTGCAGTCTAATCGACTGTCCTAGCAACTATTTCTCAAAGGAGGAAAAGGCAAGCAGCAGCAACAGCATTTGCTGTGCAGGAATAGTTGGACTCTTTTTTTTTTTATCCCCCTTCACTTGTTTGAAGCCAGTTGTTAGTCAAGTCTGGTTCTGCAAAGAAGGAGTAAGAGGGAGCAGAGTGTCAGGAAAGGTCACAGGTAGCTTTTACAGGAAGGCTTTAAGGGAGAGACAACCAGTTCAGCTAACCAAGCCTGAAAGGCAATGTTAAGGGAACAAAACCTCAATAACTTAAAAACTCTAAAAAATGAGTAACAGTCCAGTCAGGAGTCTTCAAGAGAAACACGGAGCAGCTTCTTACTGAATATTAGGACAGAAAAATATTTTAAGACTATTCAATCAGGACACAATATTTTTAACATTCAGAAGAGGGTATTCAGGAACAGTATGACTTTGCTCATTACAGAGAAACAAACAGCATCATTATCATCACCACCACCACCACTTATCATTTTTAGCCTCTGGAGATCACAGCCAGGACCAGCACTCTGCTGTGCTGGAGACTGTACAAATAGATAAGGAGAGCTGTTCCTTGCTCTGAAGGGCTTACAACCTAAGTAGGGGAAACAGAAAAAGGAAAGTGTATTACCCCCTCTGTGCAGGGAAGTACGTGAAGTTGGTTCAGCAGAACCTGTATATATTGGAGACTGTCTATACAGTGGAGTTGGAAATTTGACACACGCTGGAGAATGAGCAACAGCAAAAGAGGAACACAGAGCAGTGGGTTTTCTTTGTTTGTTTTTATAACAGGATAGATAAGCTCATAATTCAATTATTTGCCTAGTAGCAATCACTTCATCTCTAAAATAATTCTCAATAACACTCATTCTGAAGACAATCAGAAGCAAACACGAACATCAACAGAAACCTTACACTTGAAAAAGGTGACCTGTACTCTTTGTTTTTTACCCCATTATCTTATTCTGCATGACATGACGTGGGGTTTTCTGACTGTTCAGCACAAGCCACACCAATAGGAACTGATTTGGCTCTTTGAGCACTGTATCTATTTCTCTGCTCAAATTCAGAGAGGATGGGGCTGAAAATGGACTCAGGGATACACAGTAAATATAAGCCAGTCATAGGAGGCAGTTTACACGTTGAGTTCACAGAGCTGACCCGAACACTCAAAGAGAAAATGCACTAAATTTTTCTTACCTAAAAGAAAAATAAAAAAAAAAAATAAATCAATCTTTTAGCAAATTAGTCCCAATACAGTTCTTCTGCTCTCTTCTTTCTACAGGGAAGTTCTATTACTGTCCTTTCTATATTTTAACTGGACCCAGCTCTTTATCTATCTCTTAAGAAAGATTCTGTGTTGGCAAAATACTTTTCTTAAGGAGAAGATGCTGATCCATCCTGATGCTTCTCAGGACAGTCTGGAGTTTAACTGAAAAGCAGACCACATGAATCCCTTGTTACTTCTTTTATCTCTTTCTCCACTGTATTTGCCCTCTTAAATACAGGAAAAACTTTCTTTAAGTGGAGATATACTTATTTCCATTTAATTCCACAACATGCCACATAAGATGTGTGCTGTGCAGACCCATTTATGCAGGAATTTATCCCCAACAGCGACTTCTAATAATTGAATGCTGAAGCAGACATGAAAATATTTAGAATGCTATAGAAACAAGACTTACAGTGAGTCATGACCTAGAAAGGAAGCAAGAGAAGAGGTTTAAGTGAATCAGCTGGTCAGGTCTGAGCAACAAACAAAAACCCTAAAGCTATGTTGTTTCTTGCAGCTTGGTCCTTCAGAACACTTGCCAACCTTCAGAGAGACAGCACCAACACCATATAACCAACAGCCTCAGCTGGTTCTGCCCAGGGACATGCAGCATCAGCTCTGTGGAACCTGTGTCCTCTGCTCCAGAAACATAGTGCAGGGATTTACTTACAATTGACTTACAACCCAGACCTGCAGAGAGCTACACTGGTGTTCTAGAGACTATTTGCTTGGGTCCTGTACTTTAAGTTGGAAGCTGTTCCCTCCCCCTGGCCCCATCTCAGAGGAATAAACAGAGGCTAAAAATGCAGAGATTTAAGAAAAGAGGTTTTCTGAACATCACTGGAGCCTTTTCAACTAATATACTTTTTGCTCTTTGGGAAGTCTTTTCAGCTCTCAGGAAGAAGTTTGCCTCTGTATGATCGTGACTGTTGGAGGGTTTGAACCTGCTAAGAGTAAATGTATATAGATGACAGTACAGAATTGATATGTATCAGTCCTATGACACAAGGAATGCTATGAAAAGAACTACACTAACTTTTCCCAGTCTCACAGCATATCAGGCATAATTAAGTTCCACTTATTTAGCTAGATGTGTTTCTAATTAACGCTAACTAATTAATTCAGTTAATACTAATTATCCCGTTGTTTACTTCCCTGTCATAGGTGTTCTTACACATATCACAAGGCATGAGAAAAAAAACCAAAATCAAAACCAACAAATACTAAGGAGAAAGAATAAAAGTTTGGTAAGGAGGTAACATTCTGAACACAAACATCTCACCCAGTTTGGCATGTTTTTCTAAACAACATTTGCCATGAGAAAGAATGACAAAAGATCACATATGGAAAGAAGAAAATTTCTTGGTAACTTCTTAATCTTTTTTTAAAAAGCGTGAAGAGGGAATTTCATTACAGTTTGAAAGAATTAGCATGACTTATGACTATACCAGACTAAATCCAAGTGATTAATGGCTTGATTTTCAAATTTGCTGAGCACCTGCATCTTCAAGATGCTGACTTCAGAAGAATTTTTGGGTGCTCAGAACTTGTGTAAATCAGGTCATAGTGACTTGTCTGAGGTTGTACCAAAGCAGCTGATGATGAAGAAACTGAGAACAGGTACTGCCCTCCGAAGTCCCAGTTCACAAACTGGAACAAATGGGAAAGTTCCAAAAACTCCTGAAAAACCCAATTCTGTGTTTTAAGAGTATTTCAGCTAAAATCAGGACTGTGTGATGCTGATCCTTTTCTGCATAAACAGCAGAAACATTTCAATCTGAAAATAACCTTAAAATTCAGGTGACATTTACAGAAAAACAAGCTGGGCTATTTTTTTATTTTTGTTAAAAACCTATGCTAAAATATAAAAATCTAACACTTCGAAATCACAATTTGGTAAATAGGTGATGTGGTGAGGCTGAGATTTGTATGTTCAGTAGGAATTAGAAAGAAGAACCAGAAGAGAATATCAGTTGCAGTTAAACACAAAACAAGTCTTCCGCTGCTCTTCTGTTGCACATTGTCAACATTCTTTTCTTTCTTTGTAGTGCCTCTTACCTAATATTTGTCAAAGGGAAAACACATAGTGAGACAGTAAGTGGACTTGATCAATCAAAAAAATTAGTGAAACCCATTCAAGTTTTAGTTTTAAGGAGAAAAACAGGACACCAAAGTGTTTCTTTTACCTGTGCTTTCACAACTGGCAATGCACTGAGTTTCTTGACTGCATCAGTAATGTCTCTGGTTTCCACAAAGCAGAGGACACTGCAGATTGCTTTAGCTGCTTCAATCACATGATCAACTTTATCCTGTTGACAGCAAAGAAAGGGAAAAAAAAAAAAAGGCAAACAGTAGACTCAAAGCATTTATCAGAAATGCCTTACCATAAACTTCACACCAGTGAGTGTGTAGAAAATTGTATCTGCTCAAGCAAAATTCAAACACCCCATTCATTAGTCTGGCTACACTGAAATCACTAATGACCAACAGTTTCCTAAGGAGACCACAATTTTTGTTGAAGTCCAATTATTTTCTACAAAATAATTATTTTACTTGTTGAAAACTGCAACAAATTTGGTATTAAGGACTGATCTGAAGGCAAAACATTGGTTTGTCTGAATGTCACGAGTGTAGAAGCACTGTAAAGAAACTTTTGAGGAAGCCTGAACCCAAGAGATTCACAAGCTTTCTGAGGTTTTATGATTCTCTGAATTTATCCTCGCTATTGTCTCCTACCCATCTCTGTGAGAGCTGGAAAACAGCCATGTTCCTCCTAAAAATAGTGACTGTGTGGGAGGCTGCATAATCTGACACCTGTGGACTGAGTACTTCTGCAACTAGCTTTCTGAAAAAATACACATACAGTTAAAACTATTAAATCCTATTGATCATAAATTTAGACCTTTAAATATTACCATATGAAAAAAATCTCTAGATGAATAATCTCAGAAATACTTTGGGGAATTCAAGGAAAAAAGATTTGGATCCCAAAGGAAGGAAAATGCAATCTTCAAACATCAAGTACTCTATGGTCAGGAAAATAAATAAAGAAATAAAAATTCATGGGTTTCCTGCATAGTTCTATCACTTCATTAAACCTTAATATACATTCTCTGAACACACAGAAGCTCTCCTATAAATATTCTCCATGTTTCTGTACTGATAAATGTTCCTTTTAGTGCACTACAGCATGTCTATGTACCGATAAAACCATTTCTCTAACTCATCCATTTCATGCCTGAAAAAGAAAAACTGTACCAAGATGAACTTTCTGGTTTCGAGCTTAAGGTTCATGTGCAGACTGTACCAAGAAGGCTAACACCTGTCATTAATACAAATAAATATAAAAATATATTGAGGTGACTAATTCCACATTATCTGCCTTCAGCAGAACTAAAGCCGGAATGAATGACATAAAATATCCTCAAATATTTGGTGATCAGATTCTTATAAATATAAGTCGTTGGGGTTTTTAGCAATTAAGGACAGCAATGCCTTTTCATACTACAGGTTCTAGAGAGGAAAAGGTTATGGCTGACTGTGATCTCTTGAGAACTTTAGACTCTCCTTTGGTCTGAAGTTGATTGACTGTTCTATCAATTTACAAAGAGGACATTTCCTTTCTTTTTTATTTCTTTCTTACCATGTTTTTATAATTGAACTCTTACAAGATTTACTCTCTGTGCATGCACATATTGCCAGCTGAAGTAGGAACCCATAAAAATGGCATGGCTTTGCTACTGTGTGTAACACTGACAAACCCAAAGCATTATACATGCTGGTTTACTCTGAGTTGTTGAAGAAATGTCTGTCTATATTTAAACACATGTACATATATATATTTAATTACTATATAGAGTTTTTAATGAATATGAAATATAATTCTAATTCAGCATTTAATTTAAATAATTTAGCATTTTTCCTCTTCACCGGGGGGGGGGGTGGGCATGGGTTATTAGAACATGGGATTTTATGCCTGTAAATACATTTATGCAGGGAGATTACTGAGCAGCACACAAGCAATGGGCACACACAAAAGTAATCCTTGACTAGAGAAATAGCTCTTTGGACAGGGAAAAATAAAAAAAAATTAAACCAAACCCACAGTTTATGTATTTTTGTACATATACATACTATTCCATAAAGACAGCTGGATATCTTGAGGGATGTATCAATTTCTGTTTAATATGCTATTCCCTTTATAGATAAATTATCAAGTACTTAATATTTATAGAAGCTAGTATACTATACACATTGTTTTTATGGTAGCTATTTCTGAAGAGCATATTGCAGATGAAGGAGAATAAGCATATAAAAAAATTATGTAATACTCTATAATATGAATGGTGACTTCTTTCACACTGTTTCTCTGTTGGGACATTATCATGTAAAGAGCTTTCCTTTTTCATATGTAGAGTAGGACATCGATTTCTGTCCCAAGAAGGGGAAAACAGAGACTAATTTCTTGCAGAAGTTTCACGTCTTCTGAAATTCCAATTACAGTCAGCAACTTTTAATTTATTTTTTTTTTTGCCTCTACGTATTTAAATACCAGCAGAACCTTAGAAAGATATTTTGGTGTTTCAATTATTTATATGATTAAAGGAATGTTACTTCATTCTAGAACTTCTACGTTCTATATAAAAAATTTACAAAGTCTTCGCAGTAGCACATTCTGAATAGGTTTTTAAATAAAGTGCATGTCAAGGGATTATCAGGGCAATCAAAAGGGCTGGTTGGTTGACTCTGGGAACACTCTTTACATTTCAACTCTAACAGCACCAATCCCCTCCCTGTGCCAAATACCTTAATTTTTTTTTTTCCATTTCTGTTTTATAGAGGCATTATCCATCTTAAAATGAATTTTCTATTTATTTACCATTATTAATAATGACAGTGGGCTTGCCATGTAAGTCAGAAGTGTTGGTGTCTCCAAGTCTTTGAACAAGTAAATTCAGAAATACGCAGATAAATGTGCAAAATGCTGCTGATTTGGTTTTTTTTTTAACTGAGAATCTCAAGATCTGTCTGATTAAAACCAATGCTTAAGGAACTTCCAGCTGAGTACAGAACTTCAGCAGGTATGTGTGCACTTAATTTGGTGTATGTGAGTAACTCCCAGTGCTTTGAATTTCAGTGTGTGCTGAGGGTGGGTTGAGGTGAATCACAGAAGGGCAACAACCCTCCCAGTGCTGCAAGTGCTAGTTTTAAAAATCAACATAACTGCTCCTGTGCAGCCTTGGGATGTGGGGCAGTTATAAAGATCTGAATTTTAAACCTTCTTCAAGGAATCCAGTAAGAAGTTAGAGAAAATAAATAAATAAGGATTCAAAGGCCAAAAAGAAAAGGATGCTCATTTTTTGCTTTCTTTACTACATATTTGTAAGTTATTACATTACAGCTCCATAATTTTTAGCCACTTATTAAAACAAATCGATAACACTAGTTTTAATTATTGCAGGTTTGAAAAAGCTCCATATGCTGATGCCTTTGAATGAAAACATCTGCATGGTGATCTGACCCATATAATTAATTTGCAATACTGCTCTTTTTAGCAATTCATATGAACTTTATTGAGTGTCCCAGAGTAGGCAAGACCTTATTAAAAAAAATTAACTACAGAGAAATTTAGCTCTAGACACACACATATTTTTTAGATAGTATGAATATTTGAAGAATGTACTTCCTTCCCTTTATAAAAAGTTAATGATTTCAAGAAATTGCTTACTCAAGGTAAAAGTCTTTGGCAAAAACAAATTTAAGAGTGCTTCATTAT